>NC_056002.1:130722676-131322676 GCF_018446385.1 Zingiber officinale | reverse complement strand
ATAATGAGGATATCCACTCCCCATTTCTCCCCATTTCAAGTTTAAATGCTCAACCTTGAGCAAGTTCACAACAGAAGGTTAACCACCTTCCAAGGTTCATGAAAATAATTTTCATGTCTTTAAAGAGTCCCTCCCCCTAAAGACATGGTGGTAACTTCTGTCATTGCACCAACAATGACTTGGAATCCCTAAAACATTAGGAAACCCAAATTTGGAAGTTTTGAGGTTCAAATATTCAAAATTTGAGACAACCTCAACCTAAACTTCTACTTAGTCTTCGTTAACCAATCCATCCTTGTTTTCAACATGAAAACACCCTTTGAATGTATACAAATGTATTTAAGGGGTTTGGAATGGTTACCTAGACTCGAGGTTCAAAGATGCTGAAATCAGGCCTTCCCAAAATCAGCAACTTGGATCGATTGAAGTTGGGTTCCAATCGATTACCTTCCGAATCGATCCACGGATCGATTCAGACTCCTGATCGATCGGCTGATCGATCCAGCGAGCTCCGGAATTGCCGTTTGAATCGATCCACGGATCGATTCAGAACTCAATCGATCCATGGATCGATCGAGACTCGATAGTTGCTGAAATTCCATTTCAGTCACCGAAACCCTAGAAAATTCTACAAAATCCAAAATTATGACATTTCGTGTAGACATTATTTAGGGCATACTTAATCATGGAAAAATAGTTTTCTATGAAAATACATCATATTTTCAAAGATTGACACAAACTTGAAAACTTGCAAAAACTTTAGTGTTTTTCTTCAAGTTTGTGTCTAACTATTCAATGGTGATTACTATCAAAAGATAGCCTTCACCAAGGTTTTCCAAAAACATTTTAAAAACATTTTCAAAACCAATATCCCATCATGTTCCTTGGGCTTAATGCACATGACTTGTACATTAGCTTTCCCAATGATGGGAAAACACATAACTATGTGTTTTGATGAATCTAAAACTCAGAAGAATGCACTAAATCAACATCTTGAGTTTTGTTCATCATCCTAACATCTCACTTGTATCTAATGTGCACTAAAACACATACAAGTCACCTTATAGTCTTTGTGAGATGTAGGATTTTGGTTTTGCCCTATTCTAGGGATCATGCATATCTATCTAGGCATTTTGAGAGGTAGACATCCACAAAGGATGTTACTTGTTGATTTACTTGTTAAACAAATGTCACTTGTTTATTCCACTTGTTGTAAACAAATGCCACTTGTTTAACTAATGCCATATGTCCTTAATTTTAAGGAAATAAACATAATGCATGATAATGTTGTGGCATACATCAAAATAAAATAGCTTTCAAAAGAAAGATTCCTATAACTACATGATGTATGTATGGCATGACATGGTATTTTTATATTTTTCATGATAAGTCATGAATGCAAAATACAAATAAGATAAAATATGATGTCATGGCATATTATGAGCAAACAATCATGGCATGGTTTAGCATAAATAAAATATACCTAGATTACCTATCTAAGTATCATTAATCTTAGCTAATCCTAAAACTTAAACCCTAGATTGCCCAAAACGCTTCAAGAAAGTGCCAAAACCTAAGTTTGCACTTCTTATTCCCTTGATTAATTTATGCCAATTAAAATAAACATGTCCTCAAATGTTGGCATATTCCATTTTTCCTCAAGAGTAGCACTTTTAAATTTAAGGCCCGGATTGCCTTAAATTGCCTAAGAACATACCAAAAACCCAACTTGATAGTTCTTATTAATTTTCCAATATGTGCCATTTAAGATTAAAATCAATTCTTCCACCATTAGACACATTTTACTCTTTCAAGGAGTAATCAATAGGTCCATTTCATTTTCAAAGGTTAACTAAACCTTGAAAATGCTCCTTGAGTGTCAATTTCCTCAAAGTTGGGTTAACTACCCTTCTAATCGGAGTTGACACTTTCTAACCCATCTATGGGGTAGAGAAGATGCTCCTAGGAACCCAACACCTATTGGTGCTCCTTGGATGCTCTAGGTACTCACTAGGGATAACTTCCCTAGATACCTTCCTAGTGACCTTGTTAGGCTTCTTAGAAGCCTTGGTCACATTTTCTAGGTCAACTCTAGGGATAGCCTCCCTTGTGACCTTGTTTGTGACTTTCTTAGACTTCTTAGAAGTCTTAGTCACATTTGTTGCAAAAATACTCTTAGGGATGACTTCCCTAGTATTTTTGGCTTGACCACTAGACCTAGGGTTCGTTCCATAACTATATGGAACCCTATGATAACTAGGCACATCCTTCTTGGCTTTTGGTTTGTATCCCAAACCTTTATGGCCATTGGATGACTTTTGTACCCCTAAACCTAGGTTATGCTCATTTTGCCCTAATAGGATATTTTCCATCCTTTTTAGGGTCTTTTCCATTTTATCAAGTCTTGACCTCAAGACTTGATTTTCCATCACTAAGTCCTTAGTTTTTGGTTTTCCATTAAGTTCATGAGCATTTTTGTTTCTAGGCTTGTAGCTACAATCCTTAGAGTTCTTGCCTAGACTTTTACCTACAGGTCAACAAAACTGGAGAGATCTAGGTCAGCCTGGCACGCAGAGCCCGCTACTGATCACTTTCTGATCGGTCTACAGACCGATTAGGAAGTTCCATGATCGGTCCGGAGACCGATCAGATCAATCTGGTACGTGGCCACTGATCATTCTCTGATCGATCTACCGACCGATCAGGAAGTTCCCTGATCGGTCCAGGGACCGATCAGCGAGTACTGAACACCTCCTGATCGGTCTACAGACCGATCAGGATGTTCCTGGATCAGTCCATGGACCGATCAAGAGGCTCCTGATACCTCCTGATCGGACAGTCGTCCGATCATTTTATCAACTGTACACCCATCAATAAACCCTTAAATCTTCCCGATCCCTTCTTTTCTTCTTTCACGCGGAACCCTAGCCGACTCTTCCCTACACCTTCTCTTCCCTTCTCTTCTCTTTGCACGCCGGAACCCTAGCCGAAGCTCTAGCCAACAGCTCAATGGCACCAAGGTAACTCCTTATTTCTCTAGAACTTGGCATTTCGATTTCATTTCTCACCATAACTGTGTTTTTTGTTTCGGGTGGCTCCTGTGCTCATTTACTTTCCATTGCATCCCATTGTTAACTCTTAGAAAGAAACCAGTAGGTGAGGGGACCTCTAAGTCACCTGAGAAGTCGAAGTCTAAGGCTCCTTCCCGACCTCAACCATCTATTTCCGGGAGATTCCCGAACCACAATTTTGAGGAAGCCTTTAGACAAAGAACCTTTAAATTACTCCCTTGTAGGTCTGTAGATCGTAAATTCATGGACGAATTCTGTCCAACTATGTCTGAAATCATTGCCTACTACAAACTTGACTCACTTGTCTACTTAGAACGGGATATCAACTATGACTTGGTCTCTGAGTTTTATAACAACCTTCATCAGACTAATGATGTAGGTTATAAAACAAGAGTTGCTAAGCGGACTCTTGATTTCAGTTTCTCATCCTTCTTTGACTATCTCGATTGTCGGAGGTGTTCCGGTAATGTCTTTTCGATATTTCCTGATTTACCAAATCCTTTACCTCCACCTTTTGATATCTCATCTGACGATATTTATGAGTACTTCTTCAGACATCCTAGACCGGGTGGCCTTGATGAGCTAGATGTTGACTTTCCTACCTTTGCAGCCTTGAGATTATCTCCTCAAGACAATATTCTTTTTAAAATTGTCACAAACTGCCTTCTGCCTATCACATCTAAACCATTGTCTGAGATCCGACCATATCATTGCCTGATGCTTTATGGATTGCGTCGGCGTCTCGACTTTGACATCGTATCTAGCATCTACTCTTCGATCATCTCCTATAGTGAGCCGAGCGGCTACACTGTTTATATGCCTTATGGGCATATAATTACAGATTGGCTCGAGACCCTTCAGATTGATGTCTCTAAGGGTAGAATAGTCAAGATGGTCAGACAGGATTGCAGACTTGGGAAGCGGGCATTTTCCAAGTCTGGAATCATAGGACAAAATGGGGATGTTTGGTGGAAGGATGGGAGAGCTCTAGGTGAGTTACCACGGGGACCTCCACGACAGGTTGCAGCTGCTCCTGTTGCTGCTCCTCCTGCTGCTGACGATGGAGAGGCCGATCCTGATCTGCGCTGGCAGATCGCCGAGCTGGAGAGTCGCTTTGATCGGCACGATGAGCTGCTGGTTGCTGAGCTTCAGCGCTACGATGACTTACGCAGTCAGCAGCTGGCGACACATCAGACGATTATGGATTGGATGGCCAGATACCCACCTCCGCAGGATTTCCCGGACTATCCATCCTCGAGCAGCGGCATGCCACCTCAGGTACCCATTCCTCCCGTTGATGATGTTGATGCTCCTCATGATGAGGAGGCTGAGTGATATACATTGTTCTATGATGTCATTTTGACTGTCTATGTTTTTGGATGTTGCTTGTTGGATATTTTATGTCTGACCTGGATGCTTGTTCATTTCATCTATGTATGCTGTTTATTTTCTTTCTTTATGTTTCGCTCCTTATTGGTTTTTAATATGCTACTCATATGCCTTGTCTTGTATGTCTCTTATTCATTTATCACTGTCTTATAATACACTTAGAGGGTGTTCTAGGTGAATTAAGAAAAAGACAGTATGGGTTAAGGGGGAGTCTTTTAAAGTTTTATTACCTAATTCGCACCTTTTCGGTGTTTGACAAAGGGAGAGAGAATAACTAAGTTTAGAGATAAATGAAAGTTTGGCTTTATAGGGGGAGGACCTTGATTCCCCTATCCTTACATGGTGTTATATCTGTCTTAGGGGGAGGATCTTGATTCCCCTAAAATTAGGGAAATATAGAAATATGAACATTTCTGATCTAAACTTAAATCGTGTTGTCAAACAACAAAAAGGGGGAGATTGTTGATACAGTCTGACCTGGCTGTTGTTTTGATGTTGATACTGATTTAAGTTTGTATCAGATATTAATTAAACTCAGAATGATTAATGATCAATGTTGATCATGAGGATAGGAAAAGTCCGAGTACGGATACTTGGCATGCGAAGTCAGAGAGGGCTCGGTATCTCGTTCTCTGGACTGGACGAAGTCGGAGAGGCCTCGGTAGCTCGTTCTCCGGACTATGTCAGAGAGGGCTCGGTAGCTCGTTCTCTGGACCAGACGAAGTCGGAGAGGGCTCGGCAGCTCGTTCTCCGGACTAGGTCGGAAAGGGCTCGGTAGCTCGTTCTCTGGACCAGACGAAGTCGGAGAGGGCTCGGCAGCTCATTTTCCGGACTAGGTCAGAGAGGGCTTGGTAGCTCGTTCTCTGGACCGGACGAAGTCGGAGAGGGCTCGGTAGCTCGCTCTCGAGGTCGAGAGGGCTTGGTAGCTCGTTCTCGGACCAGGGAAGGCGTTAGGTTTTAGGGTGGGGCTCTAAAACTAACTCAGTACTGGATCGATGCATTGACCGATCCGGATACTTTGTTGGTGGATCGGTTGATGATCCGATCGGATACCTTAGGTATCGATCGGTTTGTGGACGATCGAAACCACAAGCTTTCGTGGGTTATCGATCGATGCGTGGACCGATCGATTACACATAAATATTTCATGGGCTATCCGATCGGTTCGGTGATCGATCGAGGAATAAGCAACGGCCGTAGGAGGATCGGTCGTGGACCGATCCACGCCGATCGGTCCACGCATCGATCGATCTTCGAGCACGATCGGGATGAGTCCCGATCGATCCAGAGAGCTATGGATCGGTCTGTTGACCGATCCACAACTTGTCGTTTGTTTCTGCTGCTTCTCTGATATTTCTGATTCACTTCTGATTCACCTGATCAAATCATCTGCTGTGAGATTTGTAAGTTACAGGTTGCAGGTATCGTGCCATTGGCTAATTTCAAATGAAGCTCCATCAGAAGAATAAGAACAAGTGCCCTTTATGCTGTATTTCACTGCAAGTGATGCGATTCGGGCTTCAACGTTCACTGGCCGCGATCAGTTGGACTCTCGCTCATTGGTTTGAGCTCAGAGACACCAGTGAAGACCATGGATGATATTGGTGTGAGTTCAGAGAACCAGATGATAAGGAAGAGTGATTGGCGACACCTGAGTTGGTTGCAGCGATTCGACACAGGTGACAGTGATTCGGGACAGTGAGAAAGCAGAATAAGAAGAAGGAAGTAGAGAGGTTTGCTAAGGTTCTGGAAAAACTCTCTGTCGATCAAGAGGCTGTGTGTGTTGTTGAGCTCTTGGCTGATTCCTTCTGTCTTTGCATTTTTGCTTCGTGGCTGTAAGTTCATCTGTTCAATCCTTTAGCCACAGAACTCTGTAAGTAATTGTGCTTCACTTTCAAATCTATTTTGTGATCTTTGTGGAGAGGTTACTCCACCGAGAAGGAGAAACATTTAGCCGGAATTTGTTCGGGGTGTGATCTACCGAATGATCAAGGGATCGTCCACCTTACGGACACGCCGAGGAGTAGGGGCAAGTTATCCCCGAACCTCGTACATACTTGTGTAAGCTATGGTTTGTGCTTCTTTCCTTGCATCAGTCTTATTTCTGTTTATTTCCGCTGTGCTAACAAGCTTTTGTGAGGAATTGATTGAGTTTTTAGTGGAAGCTATTCACACCCCCCTCTCTAGCCATCCGAAGATCCTAACAATCAACTGGCAGCTCGGCGATGCTACGTTGAGATGGTACGAGCAGAAGCCAATTCTGCTCGGAAGGCGCCCCGGATTGAGGTAAACGTCATAACTGAAAAACCTCCCTCTTTGGTGTATGAAGAAAAAGAGGAAGTACAGATCCATCCAACCCGACCGGAGGCCACCACGTTCGTGGCGGCCGATCTGGAGGCCAGCCAGAAAGAGGAAGTGATCAAATGCCTCCAAAGAAACTATGATGTTTTCTTCTAGTCGACCCATGAGCTTCCCGGAATTTCGCTGAGTATAGCGCAGCACGAGCTCCATGTCTGACCGAACGCTCGGCCGGTGAAGCAAATAAAGAGGGATTTCAGCGCAGAACAGAATGCCATCATTCGAGCGGAGGTTGAGAAGCCCCTGGAGGCCGGCCATATACGCGAGGTCCAGTTCCCGAGCTGGCTGGCGAACGTAGTCTTAGTCTCCAAGCCGGGCAATAAGTGGAGAGTGTGCATAGATTTTCGGGATCTCAACAAAGCTTGCACAAGGGATTTTTATCCTCTGCCTCGGATCGCAATTGGTGGACTCCACAGCTGGCTGCGAGTTGATATGTATGCTCGACGCTTATCAAGGCTATCATCAAGTGCCGCTCGCCCGAGAAGATCAGGAGAAAGTTAGCTTTGTTACAGCCGACGGTACTTACTGCTATAATGTGATGCCGTTCGAACTGAAGAACGCGGGAGCCACTTATCAGCGCTTGATGAACAAAGTGTTCAAGGAGCAGATCGGGCGAAATCTGGAAGTATATGTGGATGACATTTTCATCAAGTCCGTCCGAGCGGCCGACCTCTTTAAAGACATGGAGGAGACTTTCCAAACGCTGAGGAGGTATGGAGTTAAGCTTAACCCACAGAAGTGTCTGTTCGGAGCAAAAGGCGGGCGTTTCTTGGGATACATAGTGACCGAGCGGGGCATCGAGGCAAATCCCAGCAAAGTGAAAGCACTACAGGATATGCCGCCACCAAGAAATCCGAGGGAAGTGCAGCGCTTGACTGGTCTGATAACTGCTTTGTCCAGATTCATCTCCAAGACTGCCGACCGGAGCCTACCTTTTTTCAAAATCTTGCGCAAAGCCACTAAGTTCCACTGGGACGAAGATTGCGATCGGGCGTTCAAAGATCTGAAAACATACTTGAACTCTCTGCCTGTGCTAGCCAAGCCAGCTCTGGGTGAGCCACTTTGTATCTATTTATCTTCAACTGAGCAAGCAGTCGGCTCGGCACTAGTAAGGGCGAGCGGAGATGAACCCGTGTATTTTCTAAGCTATATTTTAAAAGATGTTGAATCTCGCTACACTGGGCTCGAGAAATTGGCTTTTGCTTTGATCCTCGCTGCTCGGCGCCTCCGTCCCTATTTCTTGGCTCATACTATCATCGTCCGGACGAATAGTCCATTGGGAAGAGTGTTGTTGAATCCAGAAGCGTCCGGGCGGCTCATCAAATGGAAAACGGAGTTGAGCGAATTTGACATTCAATACCAGCCCCTCTCGGCGATAAAGGCGCAGTCCTTGGCAGATTTTATCACCGAAGTGCAAAGGCCAGAGCCCGAAGCTATGTGGAAATTATTTGTGGATGGATCGTCCACCCGGCTCGGGAGCGGGATTGGCATGCTATTGCTCTCTCCCTAAGAAGAAAAGATGCACTTATCCGTCCGACTGGATTATAGAGCTACAAATAATGAAGCAGAGTATGAAGCCCTTATAGCCGGCTTACAGGCCGCCCGGCATGTGGGGGCCGGACGGGTGACACTACATTCAGACTCTCAGTTGGCCGCTCAGCAGCTCTCTAGTACTTTTGAGATTAACAACGCTCGGCTCAAACTCTACGCTGAAGCCTTCGAAAAGCTTAAAGCCAATTTCAGAGAAGTCATTATCCAGAAGATACCCCGAGCGGAAAATCAGGCGGCAGATGAGTTAGCCAAACTCGCAAGTTTAATAACGTCAGTCGTCATCCAGCAGCCAATTGAACAAGTATCTTTGGTGGTGCACGTTGACCGGATGGAAGGCCTCGCGTTTCCAAGCGATTGGAGGACACCCATCATGGAGTTCCTCCGCTCAGGCGCTACACCGTCCGATCGGGATGAAGCCCAGCTGTTAAGAAGGAGAGCCGGTCGGTTCACGCTTATTGGAGACCAACTCTACAAGAAGGCTTTCTCTCGGTCGCTTTTGAAATGCGTGAGCTCGGAAGATGCGGAGTACATCCTCCAAGAAGTACATCAAGGATCGTGCGGTGGGCATCCGGGCGGACGGTCGTTGGTTAGGAAGGTCCTGCTGGCCGGGTACTTCTGGCCAACCCTGCAAGCCTACGCCGCTCGGACCTTCGCGACATGTCTTTCCTGCCAAAAGTATCACAACTTCTCCCACCGACCGGCGGAGGAAATGAAAGCAGCTACCGTCTCATGTCCGTTCGACCAGTGGGGAATGGATATTGTGGGTCCATTTCCTATGACGACCGGTCAGCGGATGTTTCTATTGGTGGCTGTCGACTATTTTTCCAAATGGGTGGAGGCCGAACCACTGGCCAGGATCACCGAGCAGATGGTCAAAAAGTTTATATGGCAACACATCATCTGTCGGTTCGGCATCCCCCGTCGACTTGTTTCCGATAACGGGCAGTAGTTCGTGGGAAAGTTGCTCGAAGATTGGTGCAAAAGCTACGGCATCAAGCAACACTTCACGTTCGTGGTGTATCCCCAAAGCAATAGTCAAGCCGAAGTAGCCAACCGGGAAATTCTTCGCATTCTGCGCGCTCGGCTCGACCATTTGGGAGGAAGCTGGGTGGATGAAGTGTCAGGCGTCCTATGGGCGATCCGCACGACCCCAAAGGAAGGAACGGGCGTCACGCCTTTCCATTTGGTGTATGGAGGCGAAGCGGTTATTCCTGTCGAAGTCGGCGTCGAGTCCGCCCGGATCTAGAATTATGATGATGATAACGCCGAGCGGAGGAACATGGAGCTTGATCTGGTCAACGAAGAGCGAGCCAAGGCGTCCGTCCAGCTGATGGCGTACCGGCAACGGATGAAGCAAAACTACAACCAGCGCGTAATCCCCAGAGCATTCCAAGTTGGCGACCTTGTCTGGAAGAAAGTAAAGCCGGTCGACGACGTCGGCAAACTAGAGGCTCCTTGGGCGGGCCCCTTCAAAATCATCGAAAAGCTCCGCTCGGGCGCTTATTATTTGGAGGATGAGGACGGACGGCGGCTGGATCGACCATGGAGCGCGAATCATCTCCATCCGTATCGAGCTGGGTGAGAGGTGCGCTAAATGTAATTTTATATATGTGTTGGTCGTCCATGTCCTTGTAATGCAGGAAGCAGAAATGATAAAGGATGGCAAATAGCTTCGCCGAACGGCAGTGTTAAAATTAGCCTTAAAAGGCCGTTGAGATCCGACGTTAAAAATCGAGAGACGAGCCAGCGTCTATAAATCATCCGAGCGGAAGACCGTCGAGCTCCGATGTTAAAAATCGAGAGATGAGCCGGCGTCTATAAATCATCCGAGCGGAAGACCGTCGAGCTCCGACGTTAAAAATAGAGAGACGAGCTGGCGTCTATAAATCATCCTAGCGGAAGACCGTCGAGCTCCGACGTTAAAAATCGAGAGACGAGCTGGCGTCTATAAATCATCCGAGCGGAAGACCGTCGAGCTCCGATGTTAAAAATCGAGAGACGAGCCGACGTCTATAAATCATCCGAGCGGAAGACTGTCGAGCTCCGACATTAAAAATCGAGAGACGAGCCGGCGTCTATAAATCATCCGAGCGGAAGACCGTCGAGCTCCGACGTTAAAAATCGAGAGACGAGCCGGCGTCTATAAATCATCCGAGCGGAAGACCGTCGAGCTCCGACGTTAAAAATCGAGAGATGAGCCGGCGTCTATAAATCATCCGAGCGGAAGACCGTCGAGCTCCGACGTTAAAAATCGAGTTGCGTTGGCTAAGACAATAAAGTCGCCGATCGGCCAGGTAACCAAAGGTACTTATGCGAACAACTATCGTAAATTTCAGTTGCGAAAAAGTATATATTCATCCGAGTAGACTATCCATGCGAAATACTTCGTAAAAACCCCTTTCGAACACAAGAAAGGTAGGATGAAGGGAGAATTACGAGGAGAAGTAAGCGAATATAAATGGTAGTTAGCGAGCCGATCGGACAACACGCATATAGATTAGCAAAGAGAAAGACAACATTTTAGAAGATAAGGCCAAACGACCTAATTACAAAAAGTAATAGTTTTTTAGCCAGGCGGCTGGACTACATATAAACTACTCCAAATAATCATAAAGCGTCGTCGGAATGTCGTTGAGAAGTGTCGCCTGGTCCTTAGCCGGGATGACTGCGGACTCAGGAAGTTGCCCCTTGGACTTCAAGTATTCCGTCGTGGCATTCATGGCAAGCTCGAAGGCCATGTACATCCGCTCGCAGACCTTCTTCGAAAATTCAGCCGAACGGATGTATTTCTGCTGCAGGGCAGCAACCCGGCTTGGTTCGGCCTCCTGGTATTCTTTAAAGGCCGCTCGGGAAGCATCGGCGGCTGCCTTGTGTTCTTGTAAAGCTGCCTCGAGCTTTGCCACCTCGTCCGTTCGGGCAACCTTCTCTTTGGCCAGTTGGTCCATCAGCTCCTTCACCTTCTCCTCCAAGCCCCGAGCCTCAACATTCTTCTTCTCCAGGTCGGAGATAGCTGTGTTCTTCCGCTTGGTCGCCAGGGATATCTTGCGATCTAGAGATTTATTCACGCGCTCGAGCTCGGCCAAAGCGTGGGCCTGATCGGCCGTCTTCTTCTGCTCGGCCACCAACAAATCTTGAGCCTTTTTTAGCTGAAGCTCGGCATACGAAGGGCCTTGGGAAGGAGCGCCGCCCGAACTCCGTAGCCGTTTGAGCTCCTCATCCACCATGGCAAGCCGATTGGAGACCGCAATCTCCTCCACCCATCTCTGACAAGGAAAAATGGTTAGTAGCCGATCGGAAAGGTTGTATGGAGGACTTTGTAAGAAAATACACTTACCCCGGTGGCCTGTTGCATGTGGCTATCGGCCAAGTTGCTAAGCGGGATCATCGCCACACGCGCCCGAGCGTAGGCCCACATTTCAGCTAAGGGCTCCTTCATGGTGATCATATGTTCGGGCGCAGTGGGTCGATCGGCTTCGGGCATTAATTCTTCAGTCGGAAGATGCAGGGAGACCTGGATGGTGCGGCGCCGACCAGGAATTGTCTGGGCAGATGCCGGAGAAGGATCGGAGGTCGGCACCGAAAATTGGGATAAAATGGTCGAGCGTTGGACTCGATGGGGAGCAGGCGGAAGGACGCTGACTGGAACGGCCTCAAGAGGGTCCGTCAGCGCGTCCAACTGAGAAGGGGTTCGGTCGGAGGAAATAGCCTCGACCTCTGGAGCCTTGCCGCGAGCGGTTGCAATAACCCGCTCGGATGGTTGGACCGCGGACGCTGTCGATCGGAGTGGAGTCTCCACTCGGTGCCTCTTTTGTCTAGGTTGTTCCTCTTCCCGAGCGGAACCTTCCTCTTGGATAGTTGGTCCTTCGCTGGGGGTGGCTCCTCTTGCCTCATTCTGATAAGAATCCTGAGCGGCCGACTCTTCATGAGTCCCACTCTCCCCTTCATGCGAGCCGACCGGATGGATACCGAGCGCTTCCATCTCCTTGGCTGCCGCGGCTTTGAGCGCCGCCGCCTTTCTCTTCAAAATACCAGCCATGACCGACTCCATGATAATATTCGCTGCAAAGGAAAAAGAAGAAAATCAGTTAGCAATCAAGGCGAATGTTCAAGTAAAATTCTTACCGAAGCCGCTCGGGAGGGGGGTTCTGATCGGACTCAAGCCAAATATGTACATAACCCCTTCTGGGAGGAATTTGTTGATGTTGAATCGCAGACCGGCGAGCATATTGGCAGCGTGTAGATAATCCGGCTGGGTCTTGAATCTCTTGAGCTCTGGGGAGGTGGGTGGTCCGATCTGCCACTTCGTCAGAAAGGGGGCCCGCTCGGGCATGCGGAGGTAGAAATAAAATTCTTTCCAGTGCTTATTGGAGGAAGGAAGTTTATTGAAGAAAACTAGATCGGGCCGAGCCTGGAACATATATGTGCCCAGCTCGGACTGTTTAGGGTAATAAAAATAGTAGAAAACCTCCGGTCGGAGGGGGATATGGTGGATTTTGAACAGGACAACGACGCTGCATAAAAGGCGGAAGGTATTGGGGACTAGGCTTCCGAGCGGAATGCCGAAAAAGTTACAGACGTCAACGATGAAAGGATGAATGGGAAATCGCAGACCGGCTGTGAACTGGTCGCGGAAAACACAAAAGGCTCCGCGCGGTGGTTTATGAGGCCGAGCGGAGGGACCGCGTAAAAGGACTTCGAAATCAGAAGGGATGTCAAAGTTTTCTATCAAAAGATCGGCGTCACGCCGATCGAAGCGTGACTCCATGGTAGTGTACCATGGGCCGAGGGTTTGGTCTTCAGGTTGAGAAGATTGGGCCATTATCCAAGCGGACGAAACCAAAAAAGACGAAGGCAGAAGATAAAAGCAAGAGGGCAACGGAACAGTATCTCGAAGATGGAAACTTGGGAAAGAAATGCAAAGAAAACGCCGGAAATCAAGAGGGAAAGAAAGAGAACCTTGCAACGAAGAGGAGGATCGAAGAAAGAGCACCGAAGATCGCCGAAACCAGAGGAATGAGATCGCCGGAAAGCTGGAACGCGAGAAGCTGGGAGGCATGCAAGAGCAAGAGTGCGGTGAAGGGAGAAAACGGAGCTTTTTATAGGATAAAGCCCGAACGGTCTTCACCGTTGGATCCAGGTCGCGAGAATCGGAGCACTCATCGCACCGTTCATTTCGAACCGCCTCGATCCCATCATAGCACCACGCCGCCGCCGTACGATGACGGCAGCATCGCCACGTGGCATTCAACCACTGGAACGCATTTAATGAGCGCGTGCTAGACCTTAATGATGGAGATGGGCGGAAAATTCGAAGAGATGCTGAGTAACGGTGGCGTTGACTGGCGTTTTGGCTGCCCCTGGTTTCCGAGCGGATGGTAGTTGCAGCACGCCGCTCGGCCCAACTGACAGTCCAGTCAGTCGGACTAATCGCCTCCTTCGACTAGACTTGAAGGGTAGGCAAGTGATCCGGCGGCAAGAACAGGGACCCCCTCTGAGGGAAGTCAACGCCACGTGGAGTCAAAGGGCCGAACGACCGACCGGAGAAGGGGGAACCGGCCGACCGAACGGGGTCTCATCGAAGTCAAAGGCACCCGGCGAGAAGTCAGGGTTCCGACGCTCGTTGAATAGGATTGTACGGCCGAGCGGGTAGCCCACTCGACCGAAGGCATAAGGTAGCAATACTACGAACAGTCCGCAAAGCACACTATCGGGAATATCCTAAGTGGACCAGCACATATGACCGGCCGGACGCAAGGGGTGTCGACCGGCCGGACACTCGGCATGGAGTAAGAAGAGACAACAGGACAAGGAAACATCCTCTGACAGCGGTATGGCCAACGAGCGAGCCATACGCAGGATCTTATGACAGGGTTCCGCTGTCCTATCAAAGACGTGCTTGGACTGTAGTAGTAGGGTCTCAGGTAAGTTTTCTGACAAGCCCTTACGGAGGTATGGGCTGAGGACACGTATTCGCCTCGGTATGTGTGTATGAGCTCCTTCCCAGCTCTATATAAGGAGCCTCGCACTTCACCGGAGGTACGCATTCTACGATTTTTGGAGCCACTTCTTTGTTTTCTGCTTACCTGACTTGAGCGTCGGAGGGTCGTCGCCGGGAACCCCCTCCCGGCCCAACTTACTTGCAGGTTCGCCGGAGGTCCGTGCGGACGGGCAAAGATCGACGTCAGCCGTAAGGAGAGCACCACGTGCCCAGCGTCCGTTGATTCAGCTTTCGGACAGGATCAAGGCCTTTTGGGGAGAGCCCAAGAGCAAAGCCATGAAGGTCTAGGCCTAAAGTGGACAATATCATGCTATTGTGGAGATATCTAAATTCTTTTCGATCCTACAGTTTAAACTGAATAACTCTTTTTTAAATCCCGAATCGATTGGTGAGTTATACCAATTAATTCAGTAGCTTCTAATCGATTGCCCCTAATCAATTCAGAAACTTTATATTCGCGAAAGAAAGCAGCCTAATCAATTGCCAATCGATTCTCTGTTCTCTCATGACAAATGCCCAAATTGATTAGCCCTATTGATTGGGTAAGACTGAATCTATCGCCTCAATCAATTCACCAAGTTCTCTCACAAATCTCAGGCCTAACCTTCTATTCACAAGAAACCCTACCCAATCGATTCCGACTCTCATTGTGTTTTCGCAAAACACTTCCAAATGATTAGGCACTGGAGAAGATCCTAATCGATTAGACACTGGAGTAGATCCCAATCGATTAGACACTCTACCTACTCGATTGATATTTTGCTTAATCAATTGAGCTAATCTATTGCCCAACCCTAAATTATGAACTCGAGTTTAAGGTTCCTTTGTTCAACATCCAGTCAACCTGACTTCCCATTACTATATGTTCAGTCAACCTTTGACCTATTTGGACTTTCTCTTAGTTAACTTCTCATTGGATTTCTAATTATCAAGTACGGTTCTCCTTGATCGACTTGAGTTTTCCTCTTGTCTAACCTCCAGTTAAAATTAGTAACTTGGTAGACTTCTACCCTGCTTAACCTCAATCAGGGCTTTCCCTTTCCTAATCACAGTTAGCGTTTTTTTATCTAGTAAAAAAAAGAAAGTGTTTGAGAGTTTTTTATGTAGAGAAAAAGAAAGTGAGGGAAGGGAAAATTTTCCCTTTATAATTAAAAGATTTTCCATCCAACTGAAATGAAAGGTAATTTTTGTAGGAGGAAAAAATTATTTTTTATACCAAATATACCCTTCTAAAGTTGATACAAAATAAATTTATCTCTAACATATCCTATAATTGTTAAGTCTTCATTAAATTAATTTATTTTTTTTATATTATATTATTAGGAGATTTAAATTTATAGAAATTATTTAAATTTTCTTGCATAAAATATATTTAATAAATTTGTAACAATATTTACATTGTAAATGTTATATAGCAGTGAATAATTTTAAAATTTTTCATGATGAATAAATTTATTAGCCGATAGTATCAAACATATAATTAGAGTTGTAAAAAATTAAAGATTATAAGAGTCAAGTAAATATATTTTAAAGTATTTTTTTATTACTTCCCTCTAACACCCAAAATAAAAAAAAAATATATATTTTTTTTAATCTTTCCTCCACTCCCAGATAAAAAAAATACAACATTTTTCTTCTCTTCCTTTCTCTCTCCTTCCTTTCTTTTCTTGCTTTTCTTTTCCCTTACAACTTTCAAACTAAGCCTTAGGTCTAGACAAAGACCTCTCTGGTCAGGACCGATGCAACTGAAACCTCAAGATCTAGAGACCAAACAGATCGGACAACCTAATCCCTATAGGGTAGAATTGACTTGATATGACATAACTCAAACTATGTCGAATATGACCCAACTCAAATGAGGTTGGATCAAGTCATTGTGGTTAGACATGAATGATACCTCTAACTTTAAGGGTACATTTGATTGGGGATTATCCTTATAATCTTAATTATACATCTTAGATTATTAACAAAAATCTTAATTAGTTTAAGTAATTGATGATTCTTAAGTAATATTTCATGTCCGACACATCAACAAAAGAAGCATGCAATTCAGAATTAGAAAATCTTAGAAAATTAAGATGACATTTGGTTTATATTTTTATATTTTTTTTCTATTTTCATTTTTTGAGAAAATATAAAATGTGTTTAATTTATATTTTTCACGTTCATTTTCAATACACAAGAGAGAGCATTTTTTAAGAAAATGAAAAACAAGAAAAATGAGAAAGTATGGGATTAATGAGAAAACGAAATGAGAAAATATGATTTTCTAAAAAATGAAATGAAAAAGTAAACAAATCAAGTACACCCTAAGGTTTTTCTTAATTCCAGGATTAATGTATTTTTTTATTCAAAATACCCTCGGATAAAAGAAAAATATGAAAATAAAGAAAAATGTAAAGAAAAAATATAAAATATAAAAAATAAAATAAAAAAACTAAAACAAGCAAAGAAAAATGTAAAAAATAAAAAAAACGTAAAAAATAAAAATATAGAAAAACATAAAAAAAGATTTTAAAAATAATAATAAAATGTAAAAAAATAAAAATAAAAAAACTTAAAAAATAGAAAAAACTTAAAAATATAAAAAAAAATGTAAAAACAGTATAAAAATGTAAAAAATTAAAAAACATAAAAATAAAAAAAGAAAAAATTGTAAAAACTATAAAAATAAAAAAAATGGAAAAAATAAAAAAATGTAAAAAAAATAAAAAATCGTTAAAATAAAAAACTAAAAAAATAAAAAATATGTAAAAAAATAAAAAAGGGAAAAAATGTAACAAATAAAAAATGTAAAAAATAAAATAACGACAAAATAAAAATAATGGAAAAATAAAAAAATTAAAAAATAAAAAAAAATGGGAAAAATTAAAAAGGAAAAAAATAAAAAAATGAAAAAAATAATAAAGGAAAACAAGTAAAAAATAAAAAAAAAAGTAAAAAAGACATTAAAAATAAAGAAAAACATGAAAAAGAAAAAGAAAAAATCGTAGAGTTTAAATAATAATAATAATAATAATAAGAATAATAAGAATAATATATATGGCTGAGGGTAATATAGTAAAATATTAAACTAAATTATTCATTAAAACCTTTAAACAAATAAATTTTTGTTGTATTACTTAGGTTGAACCAAACAACATTCGGTAGTGTTTTATTCCCCATAATTTTAGTTATGTGATTATATGATAACAACAAAATTATGACCAGTCCAGTCTTCCACATGCTGTCAGTGATCCAGGATTTTCATCTAGAGTCCTCGACTTTAGGATTTCCCCAACGTACTTGACCCGCCAAGACTTTGCCAATTCCCCAGACTAGAACTTCGTTGCCTTACGCAACTAGGACTTTTCACCTGTCTAAAATCTATTAGGACTTTTGCCTAAGATAACTTAAAACTTTCCTGCAAGCTCAGTCACACTTGTTAAACAACAAGATAACTTAAATTTGAAGCATTTGCCATTATCAAAACACAGTTTTGGTCGTTTGATATTTCCTATACCAATAACCATGACCTGTTAGGACTTCTTCACTAAGTGTTCTGTCCTCTATAATCCACTTGGACTTTCCATTGACAACTCTCATTGGACTTTCAGTCACTAAGTGTTCGGTCAACCTTTGACTCATTTGGACTTTCTCTTAGCTAACTTCCGATTGGATTTCTAATTACCAAGTATGGTCCTCCTTGACCCACTTGAGTTTTTCTCTGGCCTAACCTCCAGTTAAAACTAGTCATTTGGTAGACTTCTACCCTGCTTAACCTCAGTCAGGGCTTTCCCTTTCCTAACCGCAATTAGAGCTTTCCTTTGCTAACATGTGATCCCCTTGATCTACTTGGACTTTCCTTTATCTAACCTCAGTTAAGACTAGTCACTTAGTAGACTTACATTCTGCCTAACCTCAGTTGGGGTTTTCCCTTACCTAATTGCAGGTGAGACTTTCCATAGTCAATGTGTGATCATCTTTGATCTACTTGGATTTTCTGTTGTCTAATCTCTCTTTAGGACGTTCCATTGGTTAACCTTCAGTTAGAACTTCCCGTTATCTAACCTCCAGTTATAACTTCCTTGGACAAGTATTTGATTATTCCTTGATCTACTTGACTTCTTGTTCATATATTGTCAAACATCAAAACTTAAACTCGAGCCAACTCAAACTTAGTCAAACTGATTAACCTTGATCTGAGGACGATTATACCAACAAAGATATTCCTATGTTGAAACACTCATTCTAACCATTCAATGTCCGTTCAGACCAACCCTGAAAATAAATGAACAATTGCACAAGGAAAAAAGCCTCCCATGGAATGATTCTACCACTCCAACTTCATGATACGATACTAGTGCATCGCCATCAATTTCCCCTACCAACCTCTGCTTGAACCCTCCCAAGATTGGAAGAGCCTGTCAAAATAATTCCCTGGTAAATCTTTTAAAAAGAATTATAACTCCACTGTGGAGGGGAGTTTTGCTGCCACACTAAGCACATGAGAGAGCACGAGTAATGTGTTTGGGCCAAAAGTGTAACCAAGGTCGGCAACAACCGTTTGCTCAAGGTACAAATTAAACCTTGTATGCTTCTTCAGCAGCTATAGCCTACCGGCTTTCATTTTTATGATTTATTTATTTATATTTTATCATGAATGATATTGGACCGCTTGAAATGCATACTCTATGTCATCAATCAGGCCCCTATTGTATCGGGACAAAGATCGCAGCCTTTGATTTAGACCGAGAAGACCGATGCGATTGATAAGCTTCGAGATCTGACCACCTAATCTTTGTAGGGTAGAATCCTCATAGCGTAGAATAGACTTGATATGACATGATAGCCTAATCCCTAATGGTCTGTTTGAAAGGAGGTGAGAGAAGGGGAAATAAAGGGAAGAGAAATTTTGAACTTTGTTTGGGAAGGAGTGAGGAAAGGGAAGGAAAGGTAAGGAAGGGTAAGCTTTAACCTTTGTTATCCATGGAAAATCCATGGAAAAAGAGATTTTCTTATACCCCGAATTAGGGTGCAAGGAAGGGGAAGGAAAATCAAAAAAAAAATTTATTCCAATTTTATCCCTGTTTTTAATAGTTTAAGAAATGTTTCAATTTCTAATTTTGCTATGTCGCCGGAGTTCAATTTCCTCGTCTTCTTCACAGCTCGTTTGCTGCCAGATTATTAGAGGAGGGGAACACGTCTTCTAACTGAATTGAAGGGAGAAATCATTTTTGTCGTCAAAATTTAAGAGGATATTTATTATTTTTTAATTTTTTCAACAAAATTTAATAAATTTTTAAAGAATAGAAATTCTCGTTATCAGTGTTATCTTTCAAATTTTTTTATTTAAGATTTTTAAAATCATTATTTTCATTATTTCTCATTTAATTACTTGATTATCGGTAATTCATTGTTTTGAATAGTATAAGAAAATTAATTTTTATTAAAAAAACTAATTTAAATGATAATATAAAAAATTAATTTTATTATTTAAAATATCTAATTTATATTTATAAAATAAATATTAATATTATGAAAAAATTTTAATTTAAAAAGTAAGGGTATTTTTATAACTTTATATATTTAACCTTCATTCCCTTCCTTTCCTTCCAAACAAAGTAACACATGTTATGTTAATGAACCTTCCCTCCCTCCCAAATAAGGAAAAGTTAAATACTTTATTTCCCCTTACTTCTCCTTCCTTCCCCTCCTTTCTCTTTTCATTAATGAACCTTCCCTCACTTCATCCAAACAGAGGGTAAGGGTAGAATTGACTTGATTGACATAACTCAAGTTATCTCGAATATGGCCCGACTCAAATGGGATTAGATCGAGTCGTTGGTGGTTAGACTTGATTGATAACTCAAATGAGTGGGCGTCGTGCACAACTCAAACTCCCCCACGTAATTATGTATGTCTCATATCAGCCGTCCATTTTCCCAAACACCACTCTCCAACGTGACCTTCACCCTCCTTCCTAGGCTGACGTGTCAAAAGCCCATTTGATTGTCACATTTAACATCACATTTATTTAAAAAAACAATTAAAAATTAATTCCTAAGCTTGATTTCCATTGACAATAATAAAAAAAAAAGTCATTATAACTTACGAATTACTTGTTTATAATGCTCATGCACATAATTAATTTGTTTATATGTAAAAATACATACAATAACCTCCATTTATATTTATATTTATATTTATGCATATAAATTCTCATTACGATCTAAAATTATTATTTCCCTCAATTTCTTGGTTCACTTATAAGCTTTCTTCTTCAAGGCGAAGACTAGAATGGTATGATTGGCCTTCTCTTTGAGCAAGTGCTTTGTAACACGATGTGCGTATCGCTCAAATAGATCGTCAAGTATGGCAACCCCGAATTGATGCACAATTAACGGTTCAACTACCGCACGAATATAATTCGCCACATTTTTTCCACTTCTGGTGTAATTTGATATAGTATAGAAATCATCTTTCGAGTCATCAAATGGGTCCCAACTAGATTCAAAGATCTCTGCTCGATCCAAATCAAATAATCCTTCATTTTGGATCATCGACTTCACCTCTTCGAAAGAAGCCCCGTAAGTCGGCAAATTGAAGGTGTCAACCTTTTCTTCCGGAACAATCCCCTAAATTCATAGACACATGAAACAAACAATTTATATCTAAGTCGTTTAGCACAATCTAGCTAGCTACTTGAATCTTTTATATATGTTAATAAGTATATATGTACCTCTAGGACCATCGAGTTAAGAGCTTCTCCTAATAGTCCATAAAGATGAACAAAGTCACCATTCCCTGGGGTTTTCTTTCTTCGGCCGACAAACACCAACACCATCCTTCCGCCAACATTTAATTCTGTGTGACGTGACCTAAGAAATATTGAAAAATCTTTTTGAAATTGCTCCTGATATGCTTTCTCTACTTCGACCAGACTCGTCTCTGTCCAATAGATATTTCCTTTGTTAAGTGGAACACCGCATTGGGTCTTTAGTCCTTCGGGAACCTAATCAATAATTTCATATACAATAAGTAATATTTAAAAATTAAGAAATAAGAGCTACATGCACTAATTAAATACCTGGGAGAGCCACATTAGACAGAAGGAAGAGTGAAACAAATGAACACTCGCACGAGCAAAAAACCTCCCATAGAATGATCCTGCCACTCTAGCTATGTAATACGGTACTAGTAAATCCCCTGTAATCTTCCTCTCCAACCTCTTCTTGAACCCCTCCAACGATTGAAAGAGATTGTTAAAATCATTCCCCGGGAGGTCATTTAAGAAGAATTGCAACTCCATCATGGTAGGGAGTTTGGCTGCCACACTAAGAACATGAGAGAGCACGAGTAACGTGTTTGGGCCAGAAGAGCAACCGAGGTCGACAACAACCATTTGATCAGGGTGCAATGCCTTGTACGTTTCTTCCACTGCAATAGCTAACATAGACTTCGTTCGATGGATCGTCTTTTCCTGAGCAACAAATAATACATAACACTCTAAATCTATATACAAGGACATTAGAAGAAAATATACAAGGTCAGAGAGTTGTGTTGATCGATCAACTTGGAGTCTCGAATTGGCTGCGTAGCTAGTTTCTCCAGTGCCTCCGACCATGTGAAGAGCTTGCTCTACCTTCGAACACATCCCTCCCTCCATGGTTGTGGGATGGGATGATTTTGAGGGTTTAGGGAGCATGAAGAGGGTGGTTATATATAAGCTTTTAGGTTTGGCCTTAACGAATAAAGGGCAAGATTATAGTGGTACTTGTAGACGTCCACTATAAATAAATAATTCTAATAAAATTATATAATCTAACAATGTCATCTTCACTCATATCCTAATTTGGATAAGAATGTTGATGAAATAATTCATGTAGGCCCATTCAAATTACACATTTTTGGACATGATAAAAGCAAGTGAGCTTTGTAATCTTGCCCCCACCTCATTGAGTTTCATCACATGATGTGTTCATCGAGATTTTATATATGCGTGGCAGTCGCTTGATCACGTATCTCACTTAGTAGTTGAAATCATCAATAGTATTATTGGTATGTAATGTATAAACAAGTTTCATACTATGTAAAGGAAAACAAATCAATGGGAAGCTAAGAGGCTATCACATTCTTTATACACGATCAAGTAGAGAATACACCAATGGCCATACGAATCTAGACAACATCAATCTTAAAGCATATGCCATGTTTTAAGATTTCATTTAGTTGTATAGCATGCGATTTCATTTAGTTGTAGTAAGTGCATTATGAAAAGAAAAAACTCTAGTGTCGGTGCACTCATTTGATTATAATAATTTATTTTTTATTTAGTTATAAAAAACTATTAATCAAAATTTAAATACTTTAATTTAATTATCCTAAATGCATTTGTTTTTTTTTTTTAATAAATGGCAAGTGGCCCACGCGTTAAATCATTAGAATGGATGGACAAAGATTTATTTGGTTTTAAATAAAATAGGCCACTGGCCCTTGTGATTTAAATAATGGCTCCATATGAAAAAAAAAAAAAAAAAGAAACGAATTAAATAAATTTAGTTGAGTAAAAATTGTTTGAATAAGTATGATCTGTCTCCCCCCCCCCCCCCACACACACACACACACACATTCAAATGACCTTTCTATCCCCCTTTTTTTAAAATTTTTAAAATTTTTTTTATTTAGTTTTATTTTTAAATTAATTCTCTTTATTAATTTTTCATTAATACTTATATATATTTTTTAATTTTATTTTAAAATTATTTTTTCATTAATACATATATATTTTTAAATTTTTATTTAGTTTTATTTTTTTAATTAATTTTATTTATTATTTTTTCATTAATACATATATATATATATATATATATATATATTAATTTTTATTTAGTTTTATTTTTTAACTAATTTTGTTTATTATTTATCATTAATACTTATATATTTTTTAATTTTATTTAATTTTTATTTAGTTTTATTTTTATAATTAATTTTGTTTATTATTTTTTCATTAATACATATATATATTTTTTAAATTTTATTAAATTTTTATTTAATTTTATTTCTTTAATCAATTTTGTTTATTATTTTTTTATCAATTTTTTTCATTTTATATAATTTTTAATATATGTCAGAATCTCTTCCTTCCTTTAAATTATTTTCCTAATTCGACACTTAAATTACCCTCATCCAACTCTTGACACATGTCAGAACCTTTTCTCCCTTTAAATCATCTCTCCCTCCAACCCTTACACATAACACATGTCAGAATTGTTGGAACCCCAAGGTTGTTTTGGTGTGATCAATAAGTTAAGTTAGGTCATGTGTGTTTTTAACCTTGTGTCTAAGTGGGTAGGAGCTTAGGAGCGCAGGTAGTCAAGCGGAAGACCTAGCTAGCGAGAAGGACGGCACGCGGTGCGTCCGAGGGACGAGGCGCTGCGGAAGAGTACACCGGCGGACGAGAAGAAAGCGTGTGATGGTTCCGAGGGACGAGAAGTCGGAGCGGAAGATTGCTCGAGGAGCAAGAGACGCAGCTAGCGAGAAAGTCGGCACGGGGTGCAACCGAGGGACGAAGACTGCGGATGAGTACGCTAGCGGACAAGAAGGAAGCACACGACGATTCCGAGGGACGAGAAGCCGGAGTGGAAGCCTGCTTGAGAAGACCTGAAATTGGATTCGGGTGAGCCCTATTCCGTATGGCAGAGATCATCCAATCAAGAGGAAGACTCGAATTGAGGCTAACAGAACCGGAGTAGAAGGCCCAGACCAGAAAGTCAACTTGGTTGACTTAGGGGTCCGGGTGCTCGGATCCATTCCGGGCGCCCGGAGTTGGAAATTATCTAGACCGCGGTCAATCCGCGATCCGTGCGTAGGGGATAAAATTTTATCCCCCCAGGGCACCTGGAACCCTTCGGGACACCCCGACCAAGGCTATAAATACAGCCTTGGTCCAGAAACTTTACATCAACACAAGCAATTCATTTCCAAACACTTGTACGCCTTCTTTAGAGTTTAGCTTTCTTATTTGTGCGCTTCATTGCTGTAAGAGGCTTCTCCGCCTGAAAGAGATATTCTAGTGCATTCCACTCCTTGGATTAACAACTTCCCCGGTTGTAACCAATAAACATCATGTGCCTCTTCTTTTCTGTTTATTGCTTTTTCTATTTTATGCAAGTGTTAGTTTAAGAAAAGTCGAGAAGGGTTGCGCTTTTATATTTTGTAGGCTATTCAACCCCCCTTCTAGCCAACCCCAGCGGTCCAACAAGTGGTATCAAAGCCGAGGCATTTTGGAGGACTAACCGTTGAACGAAGCAACGAAATAATGGCCGGACCAAGCATCTACCCGCCGAAGTTCGAAGGGGAATTCGCTAGCTGGAAAAAGTGAATGCAGGTATTTTTTAAAACCGATTTTGATTTAATGTTAATTATGGAATTCGATTTTATAGCACCGGAAGGTAAGGAGAAATACCACTGGATGAAAAAGGAGCAGGCCGACTACGTGGCAAATGGCAAAGCAGAGTACCATATGCTAAGCGTTCTCCCGCCACAAGAAGTCAACCGAATCGACAACTACGACTCCGCAAAGGAACTTTGGGAGAAGTTTCTTGAGTTGCATGAAGGAACGCCTGAAGCCAAGCTCGCTAGACGGGATCTACTTCGTAATCAGCTCACCAGCCTGCAACTTGGGGAAGACGAGACAGTTGAGCATCTGCACTCGAGAATTAAAGAAATCATCACCGAAATTTTGAATCTTGGAGAAAATGTAAGTAACCAAGATTCGCTCAGATACGCACTAAACTCTTTTCCTAGAAATACAAAATGGCATCATTAGTAGATGTCTTTTACATTTTGAAAGATTTAGAAAAAATTACATTGGAAGAATTATTCTCGACATTTGAAGTGGATGAATCAAGATGTGCAGGTACGAAGGAGCCCAAGAACAACTTTGCCCTCAAAGCATTGAGAGACGAACCTGAGTCGGAGTCTTCTCTCGATGACGAGGAAATGGTAATGATGGTAAGATGATTCAAGAATCTTTGTAAGTCTAGAAAAACTAACCATCCACAGGGTAGAAAGAAAAGGACCATCCGCTGCTACCATTGCGATGAAGAAGGGCACGTCAAGGATAACTGCCCCAAGCTAAAGAACAAGGACAATGATAAAGGTAAGAAGTCTGTCCAAAAACGCAAGGCATTAAAAGCAACGTGGGATGATACCTCGTCTAAATTAGTAGTCGAAACCTTCTCTGGACTTGCGCTAATGGCAAGTCATCAAGACAACGACTACGAGTCAAGCTCTTCTGAAATGAGCATCGAGTGCATCGATGAAGGGGGAGCCACGTCGGAAGATAGCAGCAGTTCATGGGGAGAAACGGACAACGAGATCGACAAGGTAAGTCAGGGACGATCTCTTCCTCCCTATAAACTATTTAAGTTTATTAAATTGTTAACTAAGGATTGTTGTAAATTAGAAAAAGAAATTAAGAATTTAAAAATAATATTAGCTAAATCTTGCCCAATAGAAGAATTCGACATAATTAAATTAGAAAAAGAAAAATTAAAAGTAGAAAATGATAATTTAAAAGTGCAAGTAAATAATTTGAAAAACCATGCATGCTCGTCTAATACCAATGTTAGAAAATTTAACAATTTAAATTGGTATTTTAGATACCATAAGGGACAAATTAGAAACATTTCAAAGAAATATGTCCCTAAGAAATTCTTAGTTAATCCAGTTGGCTGGAATGTATATTGGATTCCTAAGTCTTGCCTAATCTAAATTTTAATCGGATCTAGAGCTTTCAGTGAGAAAATTAAACAGTGATTTTCTTTATGAGGCTTTGTCTAAGGAACTGGTTGTTGCTCCAATAACCAAGAAGGCCTAGTGCCTCGCCACGACCTAGAAGCTAAAATATTGAAATAAAATGTTTAATTAACTTTCTGATAAAACATTAAGGTTGAAATTTAATAATGCTTTAAAAAAGTCTTTTAAACATTTTCTTTACTTTGAAATTTTTTTGTGTGTAAAACTTTTACTTAGAAAAATAAGTTAAAAGTTCTTCTAAAATTAAATATTTCTTTTTACTTACAAAAATTTGTTCAAGAATATTTTTACAAAATTTTCAAAGTCAGAATTTTTTAAAAAATGTTTCTTACTTAAAGCTGGACCTAGAAAATTTTCTTACTTAGTTTTTAGTTAGAAATCTTTTAATTTAGAACATTTTTTTCTTTTATTGTAAATTTTTTTAAAGTTACAAATTTTTTCCTTAGAGTTTTTTTGAACCCCAATTTTTATGTGATCAAAGGGGGAGAAAGAAAAGTGTAAGTCTAGGGGAAGGTAGACCAAAATTTAAATTTTCTATCTTTTTGCACTTTATTGCAAAATTAGTTAGTTTTTTTTTACGTCTATTTACCCTAGCTTAACTTGGATTGCTCACATCAAAAAGGGGGAGATTGTTGTAACCCCAAAGTTGTTTTAGTGTGATCAACAAGTTAAGTTAGGTCCTGTGTGTTTTTAACCTTGTGTCTAAGTGTGCAGGAGCTTAGGATCACAGGTAGTCGAGCGGGAGACGCAGCTAGCGAGAAGAACGGCACGCGGTGCGCCCGAGGGGTGAGGCGTTGCAGAAGAGTACACCAGCGGACGAGAAGGAAGCGTGCAGTGGTTCCAAGGGACGAAAAGCCGGAGCAGAAGATTGCTCGAGGAGCGAGAGACGCAGCTAGTGAGAAGGTCGGCACAGGGTGCGACCGAGGGACGAAAACTGCAGATGAGTACGCTGGCGGACGAGAAGGAAGCACGCGACAATTCTGAGGGACGAGAAGCCAGAGCGGAACCCTGCTCGAGAAGACCGGAAGTTGGGTTCGGGTGAACCTTATTCCTGTAATGCTCGAAAATTCTCAAATAAATTTTAGAAATATTCCATTATTTTTATGGAATTTTTGGAATAGCAGAAGTAGCAAAATTAAATAAAAACATAAAATAGCCTAAGCGGTAATTGAACCCGGGACCCATTAGACCCTACAATTTATAGATGACCTTAGTAACCAGGGGGCCCCAGCAGGGGTGTGCTGAAAGAAGAGGAGAGAAATTATATTTATGATTTAGTTGGGTTAATCACTTAATATAAATAGGAAATTTAAGTGGGGAATTATTATTTTGATCGACAACTTCTCTTTTCCCTCACCCTCACCCGCCGCCCCTCCCTCTTCCTCACCCTCTCGGCACACCAAGCCCAGTAAAACCTAGGGTTCCATCCCTAGGGTCGTAGGAGCACCTTCCGGTGACAACTTTGACACGAGGACGCTCCTCTCCGGGAGAATAATGTGTTGACGTAAGAAGATCACTGAAGAGATCTTCTTTTCCGGAAACCTAGCGATCGAATTTGTAAGAAAACTAGCGCAGGATGTAAGTAACCCCTCACCTGCAGTATAAGTAGCTAATCGTATGTTTCTATATTCTTAGTTCAGCCATATGCAGAGTTAGAGCACACCAAGTGCTCGATAAAATGACTAGTATAGTTATATGCCGCAGTGGGCATTTTAATAGATCAGTTAAATGCCATAGGAGCATTTTTAAATAGCATACTTAGTCTTGCTTCAGTTTATATGAGACTACGATCCAATGGGTGGGCTCCCGTAGTCGTCTCTAGGTTCAGACAACCTAGCTCTAGGTTCAGATAACCTAGTAAGAGCAAGATAAGATAAATCAGTCTATGAACAGTATTTTACTTTTATCAGTGGCACTGTACTGGACTCTCAGTTGTCCTTGGGTTGGACTCCCATAGTCGTCCCTAGGTTTAGATAACCTAGTAAACCCTACTGGATTTGGGACTAGCTACCTTGGGTCTAGTTAGGGATGCACGTATAGCAAGTACAGTTGCCGGGCCCATCAGCAGCATGATTATTATTTTTATCTATTATGAAAGTAGTTTTCAAAGCTTCACAACTCAGTTAGGTAAATACACTTCAACTTCAGCATTAACCTAACATAAGTTTTAGCTTAGCTTAGGTATCGATTTAGTTTCCTTGATGATACAACAGTTAGTTTTATGTTCAGTATTTGATTGTCATGACTTACATGTCCATATGCCATGTTTTTAGCATTTTCAGTATGATCATCAGCATGTATTCAAATAGTATCTTTAAAAAAAACATGATTTCATGGAATGCATGTTTTGTGAGGTAGATGGTTCTTACTAAGCTCCCTAGCTTATAGTTTCCTTTTCCTTATACTGTAGATAAAGATAAAGGGAAGATGGATTAGCGCAGGCTGGAGGGCAATGCGATAAGATGTGTGTGAGAAGGAACCTGGAATAAAGATTTTTGGGAACTAGCAAATTTAAAAACTTAGTATTTCCTTATAACTAAAATCCATGATGAAGCAATGCCAACTGCATCAGATTCTTTCCTACTTTGACAAACACACTCATAATAGCATTAAATAGAAAGTTGACCACAAAAGCTTCAGCAACGCCTACTTTATACATGAAAATGCATCAATCAATGAACTTGCCACAAATGAAAACAATATGAGGCATGCATGATAGCAAGGATACACTTTCCAGCATCTGAAGGAAGAAGTCTCATTTCAGTGACTTTTGACAATTCCAAATCATCATTACTTTCTGAATCTGAGCTATCAGACTCTTCATCTTCGTCACCTATCTCGATCTGATGAAGAATCCAGCAAACAGTACATAAGCAATAAAGCAAAAAACAGCACAGGAGCCATCAGCCAATCTGACTATCCTCAATGGTGTAACTCAAATTTGCCCCTCAAATAATTCAAATCCTTCAGGACATTATTACTATAAAGGACCATTCTCAGCTAGTAATCACCAACTCAAATAGGCAACCTCAAGCACCAACATGTAGCTATCCAAGAAACAGCTCACCGGTAGCCCCTTAATTCATGCTTAGAAAAATCAAGTCAGAGGCAACAAAAGTTCAAGTTTACCAATCAGTGAGGGAAAATAGCGCATTATCGAGCACCACAATGAATTCTCCAAAAAAAACACAGAAAGCTTTCTAATGTTCAAGATAAACAAAAAAGAAAAAAAAGTTACGTTTTGTAATTTTGATCCTTTGGATTCAATAGAAGTTCAGGTAGAACCGCCCCAAACTCAGTCATAGATCAAATACCTGAGTATAGATGCAAGGAAAGGGGTAGGTCTCTAGGCCCCTTCACACAGTGTGGAGGGACAACGACAAGAAATCCACCGCATACCCTTTCCCTTTGTCGGCGTCGCTCAGCCAAATCACCCTCCTGCAAGATCCACTCACATCTGAGAGAAGACAAGAAGCAAGAAACTGAGTGAGCGTGACACTGATACCTTGAGGTGACGTAGAGAGTTCCAGGCGACTCCGTGGGTCGGGAATCGAGGGTGACGGCGATGCCAGGCTCAACATGCATCAACTCCTCGCCGTCGTCGGATTCCAGCAGGGGTCGCCCATCGTCGTCGATGACGCGACCATCGAAGTGCAGCAGCCCTAAACCCATAGCGAGAGTATCTTAGGGTTCCCAGGACACAATGCCCCTTTTTAATCTAGCACAGAGAGCTCAAAGGCCTTCTTCAGAAGGCCTCTCCGGTGCTTGGAAAAGGTCACCTGCCGGCTGGCCAAGTTCTCTATCCTCCTCATCTATGTCTTCAGCCTCACCATGTCGACCGATTAGTTGATAACACACCTGGAGGTAGCGTCGAATCCTACTGCGAGCAGCAAAATCAGCGAGCAAGGAGCTCCGATCAGTCCTGGCCACGCGAGGATCGACAAGGAGGGATCAAATCAGAAGAAGGAGATGAGGAATCGAGGTTACCAGATATGGGATCGAGAAAGAGTGGAGGAGGGTGACTTCTAGCGACCCGACGATGACTCCAAGCCACACAGGCAGCCTCTTCTCACCCAAAGGGAGGAGTTGGAGGAGATGCGATGTGGTTGGACGGAGAAGCAAGGACGTCCTGTGTTGATCCTGATCGGGAGAGGAAGGGGCGTCGATCTAGGAAGGGGAAGAGGGAGATGAGGTGACGGTATACGGTGGATGGCGCGATATAGGTTTAGGTTTAGAGGGAAAAGTGAAGTGTTGCAAATTTCGACTAAGTATTGGTGGGAAAATTATATTATTTTATTTTATCATAGACACCGGGTTTTAAAAACCGCTGTTAAAATCAGTGTCTATTAACAAAAAAAAGATGCTCATAGACATCGGCTTAAAAATCGATGTCTATGAGCGAAAATATGCGCTTATAGACACCGGTTTTTGGAAAAACCCGGTGTAAAATACTCAAAGACATCGATTTTTGCTTAAAACCGTTGTTGTTCCACCGATGTCTATGAGGGTTTTTCTTGTAATGATTTACACAGATCACCAGAGTCTGAAGTATTTCTTCACTCAGAAAGATCTAAACATGAGACAACGGAGATGGCTTGAGTTAGTCAAAGACTATGATTGTGAAATCCTCTACCATCCAGGGAAGGCGAACAAGGTGGCAGATGCACTAAGTAGAAAATCTTACGCAACTCTATTGTCCTTATCTGCCATGTCCCAACCCCTACGGAAGGAAGTAGTAAATTTTGGGCTAGAAATTATTACTGGGCAACTCTCCACTTTGACACTAGTGTCAACCTTGCTTGACAATATACAGAAAGGGTAGGATGAAGATCCTAATATTCAGAAGATCAAGCAGGGAATACAAGAAGGAGAAAATGGAGAGTTTCGAATAACAGACCGTGGGATGCTATATTATGGTAATCGTCTTTGTGTCCCTAATCAATAAGAACTGCGAAAGAAAATTCTAAATGAAACCCATAAAACACCCTATGCAATTCATCCTGGTTCCACCAAGATGTACCAAGATTTAAAGGAACGTTTTTGGTGGTCTGGAATGAAGAGAGATGTTGCTAGATACATCAGTACCTGTCTGATGTGTCAATGGGTTAAAGCAGAACATCAGAGACCGGGCGAAGTTCTGCAGCCTATCCAGATCCCAGAGTGGAAGTAGGAGGATATATCTATGGATTTTATAGTAGAATTACCTAGAACTACGAACGGTTATGATGCTATCTAGGTAATAGTAGACAGATTGACCAAGTCTGCTCATTTCCTAACAATCAAAACATCCTACTCTATTGAGCAGTTAGCACAATTGTATGTGAAAGAGGTCATCAGATTGCATGGAGTTCCCAAAACCATAATTTCTGATAGAGATGGTCGTTTTACTTCACACTTCTGGGAGTGTGATCAGAGAGCTCTTGGCACTAAGTTACGATTCAGCACTACATTTCATCCTCAAACTGACCGGCAAACAGAGCAGGTGAACCAAGTTTTGGAGGATATGCTACGGGCTTGTGCCTTAGATTTCAAAGGCAGCTGGTGTCGATACCTATGCTTAGTAGAATTCGCATACAATCGGAATGACACCCTACGAGGCTCTATATGGGAGGAGATGTAGATCTCCTATCTGTTGGTATGAAGGTGGTGAAAAGAAAGAAATGGGACTCCAGATAGACCTTATCGAAGACACCACCAGGGTCATTCAGAACATTCGCCAGAGAATAGAAACTGCTCAGTACCGGCAGAAGAGCTATGCAAATGTGCGACGAAGACCGCTAGAATTTGAGGTCGAGGATTCAGTATTCCTCAAAGTAGCTCCTATGAAAGGAGTGATGCGGTTTGGGAAGAAAGGAAAGTTGAGTCCACGATATGTGGGGTCATACTTGATCACCAAAAAAGTTGGCAAGGTAGCTTATGAGTTGGAACTACCTCAGGAAATGTCAGCTGTTCATAATGTATTTCATGTCTCAATGCTGAAGAAGCATGTTTCCAATGCAAACCAAGCGATTGAACCACAGATGGTACAAGTTCAAGAGGATCTCAGTTATGAAAGTCGACCTATTCAAATAATAGATAGAAAAGTTAAGAAATTGAGAAACAAAGAGATACCGTTAGTAAAAGTGTTGTGGCAAAATCAACAGTATGAAGAAGCAACGTGGGAACACGAGAATGATATGAGACAGAAGTAACCACAATTGTTCTAAGTTCGAGGACAAACTTTTTATAAGGTATGGGGAATTGTAACACCCATAAATTTTCTCTATTTAAATACAGCAAAAAGAAGTAGAAGAAGCGATAAAAGAAATAAAAATAGATTAATAAATGGCCTTGGGTTAGGATTGAACCCAAGACCCCTTAGTTATGATTAGAGCTGTCAAACGAGTCAACCCGTGGCAGGGCGGGTCGACCAGTGGCGGGTTAACCATTTGGCGGGGCGGAGCGGGCCAACCCGCCAACTTGGCGGGTTGGGAAATTTCCAACCCAACCCATTGTAAGGCGGGTTGCGGGTTTGGCGGGCCAACCCGCGGGCCCATCAAATTTTTTTAAAAAAATTTAAAAATATTTCATATCTTCAACATTTTACTTCGAAAAAGTTTTCTACAATTAAATGTATACATAAACATGTATTTTAAATATAAATGAACACAAACGAATATTTATGTTGGATGAAAAGTACTATTTTTATTTCAAAATTATAACAAAGAAAGATAATAAATTACCCTAAAACTTAGCTTACATGTGTTTTTCAACCCGCGGGCCAACCCAAGCCCGAGCGGGCCGACCCGCACGGGTTGCGGGCCTAGGCGGGTCGGCCCACGGCGGACTTGGGTTGATTAAAATTCCAACCCAACCCACTTAAATTGTTTGGTAGAGCGGGCCAACCCGACGGGCCCAACCCAAATTGACGGCTCTAGTTATGATTGGTTAAAGTTGCCACTAGGGTGGTGGTAAAGCATCACATTGAAAATAGGAAACAATTGATTATAAGTATATTTTATGTGAAAAGATGCTTCAACTTCCACCTAGTATAAAAGGGAAAGAAAAAGATGAAAATCTAGCCTTTCATCTCCTCTTCTTTCCCTAGCCGAATTTTTCCCTTCTCCTTCTTCTTCTCTTTGATATTTCGGCCAAGAAAGCTAGGGCTCCAAATCTTGAAGTTTTTCAAGATTAGGATCTAAGGAGAGGGTTTCTCTCAAGGAAGTAGTACACACGGGGAAGGTGTCTTGGGGATTAAAGTGTTCAAGAGGGGATTTATCTTCCCTACACCCTAGAAGAGTAAGATTTAGCGAAAGGATGTAAGTACTTCTCACCTGCGATATAAGTTGCTTCGTCGATACATGTTGTAGTATGTATCTATGCAAGTTAAAAGAAGAATCATGCCATGATATGTTTTATGTATGTTAAAGGGCATAGATGTATGATTGTAAAATGCCCTCTAAAGTTTTGGGACTAAGAGCACGTTTGGAGTATTTGATTACCTTCCCATTAAGTTTTGGGACTAAGAAGCATAATCAAGTGCTCCAAGGTGCTTCCCTATAAGTGTGAGGGATTAAGTGCACACAAGGTGTTTGTTGAAATGTCAAGTTAGTGCAAGTATAAGAAAGAAGTATTAAAAGAAAGTATTTTACTTTAAGATGCATGTACCGGACACAAGGTCCATGGGTGGGCTCCTAGATCGCCCCTAGGCCCCTAGATCACCTAGTAGTACCTTAAGAGGGTCGGGATTATGGTTTTCATTACTTGTTTTCAATGCAAGCATGATTTTATATTGACGTCTCATGATAATCCTATTTAAAATTGTTGATGATTGCATAATGAGTCTATTTGAAAATACATACCATGTACATATTTCCAAATTACGGGTTTTAGCATGAGTAATTATTGAGTGCATGTTTTATGTTCCTTCAAGCAGTTTTTCAAAGCATGTTTTCCTTTTTTAATGCATTGTTTTGTGAGTAGATGGTACCTACTAAGCGTTTGCTTATAGATTACTTTTCCTATACTGCAGATAAAGGTAAAGGAAAGCTCGAGTAAGGAGGGGCAGCAGGAGCAATGTTTGCTGGTGTGTGTGACGGAACAGTGGGAAGTGATCTTGGAACTTGCTAGTGCATGAACATGTTAAATTTTAGTACTGATGGACCTATTGTCTTACTTCGCTTAGTATAAAAATGCTATTAAGAGTTGTGTATGGAGAAATTGACAGTTTGTTGGTAATTAGCATGTCAAAGACTCTTCCTAAAGAGATGGGAGAGTACGGTAAACCAAGGAGTACAAAGGGGGGAAACAACCTCCTTTGTAGTGCTAGGCGTGACCCCTGCACGGCCCGTGACACGGCCGTGTGGATTCACACGGTCATCATCTGCCCCCTCTCGGCCTGGGTGACATGGTCGTGTGGATTCACACGGCCATCACCAGCTCCTTCTCGGCCAGGGTGACATGGCCATGTAGTTTCACACGGCCGTGCACCTCTTCCTGTCGGCCGTAGTGACACGGTCGTGTGGCTTCACACGGTCGCGCATCACTTTTGGTCTCGGTCAAGGTGACACGGCTGTGTGAAGCACACGGTCGTGCACCTCTTCTTCTCGGGTAAGATGACACAGCCGTGTAGCTTCACACGGTCGTGCACCCCTTTGTCACAGCCGAGGTGACACGGTCGTGTGAGCCACACGGGCGTGCCCCTCTTCCTCACTGCTCAGGTGACACGGTCGTGTGGAAGCCACACAGCCGTGCCCTGCTCCAGCAAGGGAGGCCTTACACGGTTGTGTGGTACACACGGCCGTGCCCAAACTTGGGTCTGGAAAGGTCACACGGTCGGTCATCACCATACGACCATAGCATGCCCCTTCACGAGTAGGGCCACAGGGCTGGTTAGGTTCACACGGTTTAGACCCCTTCGCAACTATAGAGTACCTCTCAGCTTTGTTTTGCTCCAAACCATGGTTTAACAGTCAAACAAATTCAGATTAGATTTCTGAATCGAACGATGTGCAAATTACAATGTCTTTGGAAGGTATGAAAAGAGTAATGTCCGTGCCCGAAGTTAGGGTCTCATAGAGGCGGTCGTTACATAAATGAACAAAGTATCAATGAATTTTTATCTCTTTGCATATCAGCCATCAAAGCACAAATTTAGTTATATTTGTTTAGATCTTAAACTTAAATTAGTGGTTTTATAGGAAAGATTAGTTTTGTATTATGATGTTTTAATTCCATGATTCTTCTTCTCTTAATCCTATTAATATTATACAAAAAAACTAAAACCATTTATATGAAATCTATAAAGATTATAGTATAAAATATGGATTATAAACTAATATATCTGAAACACAAAATATTAGTACTATTAGTAATTTAAAACTCACAAAAACATAATTTTTATTAAATGAACTGGCGAAATGTTTATGAAAATACTCGTGTTACAGAAAAAACTTAAAATTTATTTTGACTTTTTTTTTATTTTAGTGAAATAGATAGCAAGTCAAATTTCAAAATTCTACATAGTGATAATAGAAGACTTAAAGTTTTCTCATCTTCTCATCATTGTAAAAGAAATTTTAGTTTGTCTTGTGTCAACTGTTATCGTAGAATAGACGTTTAGTTTTGGATGTAATATATTGAATGAATAACTATCTACTTTGTCTTTTGATTCTTTGGAAGCACAAACATAACTTGATGATTGGATAAGAGCTAAAAAAAGAATACAAGAAATGTAATTTTCAGATGACGAAGTAAAAGATATTGATATCAAAGGAACAAACACTACAAAAACCAAAAATGGAAGTGAATAATAACGTCATTTCCTAAGGTAAAAAAGATAAAAGATAAAAAATAATAAAAAAAAATTTAATTATGTAAGCTTTGATTTCTCTATACTCTAAAGGATACTTAAACAATTTAAATAAGTGCATTCCTTTTTTATATATATTTTAAATATTTTTATAATTTTTAAATATTTTTAAAAAATAATAATAATAATCTTGAGACGATGCGAATCGTGAATCTTAATCGTCTTGAATGATTAAAGTTAAGGGTCGACCTTCCAATAATCGTTTAACCGATGATTTCGAACCGTAGTCGGATCTATCCTCACGATCACCCACCCCCATCACCTCCTCTCTTGCTGCCCGCTCAGTCACCCTCCACTTTGATTCACTTCCTTCCCTCTCGGCCCCACTCTCCATCCTCTGTCACCCTACCCCCATCGCCCTCTCCCACGGCCGCATCAAACTCTATCTCCCCTCTATCTGTGCCTCCAACGCCGTGCTAAATCTGCAGTCCTCTTTGTCACCGTTGCCTAAAAATATCATTGTCCTTAATTTCTCTTGTCCAAGTAGTCTTGTTCGATTGTCACCTTTAACATCACATTTATTTTTAAAAATCAATTGAAAATTAATTCCTAACCTAGATTTCCATTTACAATAATAAAAAAAAAAGTCATTATAATTTACTAATTACTTGTCTAGAATGCTGATGTACATATATTTATATTTATGCATATAAATTCTAAATATTGCAATTGAAAAATATCATTTCCCTTAATTTTTATTCACCACTTTTAAGTTTTCTTCAAGGTGAAGACTAAAATGGTGTGATTGACCTTCTCTTTGAGCAAGTGCTTAGAAACTGATGCACAATTAATGGTTCAAATACTCCACTTTCTCAAAAGAAGAAAATAGAAGGTGTCAACCTTTTTTCCTGAACAATGCCCTAAATTCATAGGCACATGAATAAAAGGTAACTTTAGCCCAATCTACTTGAATCTTTTATATATGTTAACAACTATGAATAAAGTCATCATTCCTTAGGGTTCTTATTCTTCAGCCAACAAATAACAACACTGTCATGTTATCCTTTTCTTAAAATAATCCGAGATTTATGTGATTATTCTCCTTTTCGTGAAATAATCCGAGATTTGTATGATTATTATTTGTTGCCTAAAATAATCTAAGCCTCTACTTTCTTTCTTTCTATAGATATCGACATCCAAGGAAGGGAAGTTCAACATGTGTCTCTGGCGACAAAAGGAAAAACAAGCCTTCCAAAGGAAATTCTCAGCGTTAACTCATTAGAACAGGCACAAACAATGAAACCAAGTGGAATAAGCTCTATGTTTGAGAAAGTTTCAAACTTGTCCACTATTCTGATACAACAAATGAGTCCACAGTTTATTCACTGCCAAGAATGTTCGTAACTTGCCTTAAACTTATCTAAATAGCTTGCAATCTTATACAGAATCATGTGGATGATTCGCTCTGCAAGAGTTCTGCGAGAGAGTCGGTAAAGCCGGGTATAGACACGAAACAATCAACAAATGATTTGGTGCTATTCACTATGGTTCTATCTACAGATGATTATACAGTGTTCTTCTAGTTATCTGTTGATGGAATCAATGAAGTGAAAATAGTTTAAGACGCCTAATCTTTCTGCGAGGTGATGGATATGAATCTGAGCTATGGCAGACTCAGGAGAGACCGACTCAGGAAGATTAGGAAGGCATTCGGGTAGATGCACGACATTGTCCCTTGAAGAATGAAAGAGAGAAAGAGCCGCGCGGCAAAAGACGAACCTGTTGATAAAATGACAAGAAATTATATAAAGGGAGTTTGCTAATACTCATGTTTGTAGCAGCAAAAATATGGTGAAATTTATGATCTTAGATTCCCTTGTAGTCGTTATATATTGAGCATCACATTTAGACAATGAGTCTCCCAGACTGAAAGAGCTCATTGTTTCTTTTTCATTGCAAAGAAAGGAGTTTAAATATAGTAATTAAGAGATGTTGTTGGAAATTGGCAGAAAAATAGAAATTGCAGATACCTGATAATCAGTCGTCGTAGAAATGGATCAGTTAATACTTGGGCCCAAACCTGATCGAGGGAATTAGATGTACAGAGTGACACTTCCCATTCAGCTAGAGCAGAGGAAAGCAGGTTCTCGGCACCGCTGTATAAATCCTGAAAGTGAATATAAATCTATCAAGAGAAAGGATTTGTGGTGGATATGAAGAATGAACGTCAAGGTAACTTACAGCTTCAATATCTGGAGAAAGGCCAACTAAGTGGCAAAATGCCTGTAATGGAGCAGTTAGGAAATGGGTAAACTGGCTTCCACTCGAGATTGGATTAGTATCAGATACTGACATTGGTTTGTCATGTGAAAGAAGCAAGATGGATGCTTCTCCTCGTTCTGCGCCATGAACAATCTACACAGATTCGCCAACAAGCATTGAGCAAGAGATTGGATCAGGAATCACATACATGAAACAAAACCTATTAGCAATCATCTTCCAAATTATTAGAGTGATTGAATCAGCAGTTGGGAGGCAAATGCAAGACTTCCACAAATCTTAGATCTGGAAGGGTAAGTACAAATAGTCTTAGACTTGAAAAGGAGGGAATTTCATGATTATTGACAGCCCTTTAGCAAAGAAGTTGCTACGTAACCAAGGCTCATCATCATAATTAAGCAAATTTGAAGATCAGTAGAGGATGTATCACATAAGAAGAAGCACAAAAAAGTGCCTGTTTATAATTTTGAATCTTGAGTTGATCATAGCTAATACTGTCACCATACGCATGGGGAAACTTGAGAAAACTTCATGAGAAATGATAGATGCTTACGAATGCTCTCAGTTCAATTATCACAATCCAGTAAGCTAAATGTCCACTAAGCTTACCCTAGATAGTCAGATATCATGGCTCCTTGTTTATCTTGAATTGCTCAAATTTGAATAATTGTGCCAGTTCAATGTCAGTTTTGTGTCCATATCTTGTCATATAATACACCTGATTTATTTTAACAGATTGTTTGTTGATAATTAAATTATTTCCACTACTAGTCACTAATAGATGATTGCCAAAATTATCAAATATGAATACGAAAATATGTGTCAAAACACATAAGAGTCTACCTTAAATGCTTGGCTATTGTCACTGTCAATAATTAGGAAAAGTGGCTTTCGTGTAAATGGCACCAAATCTTCAGGATAAAGGTTGTTTGAACCTGGTATATAAGGAGGAATAATTAGATTATCCTACAAGCTTATGTCTTGCCCTCCATTAAAGGAAGATACAGTTCCGTCATTCCAATAAATAGCAACCCCGAATTAATCGAATGCGAGATTTGATGAAACATACTTCCTGCTCCCTGAGAACCTAAACATATATAGTGCCTTAAATTGTCGGTTGAGTTTGTCTTATTGGCAGAAGCAGGTTGAGACAATGAGCTGTCCCTTTCCCATGAAGAATGTGGAGCATAGTTGCCTTTTGAGGATCTTGACTTTCCATAGATATCTTTTTGAATAGGAACATTGAAATCTGGCTTTCCTGCAGATAGTTTGTTTGTGATCACATGAAAAGTTTAATTAACATAATACCAGCAGCGCAAGAGAGAAACCTGAAGCAGAAAGATAGATTAGCAAAATGCTGTCTGGATTCAGATCCTCAGATATTGTAGCTATTACCTGCACATAAGAAGGTTCATGGACTAAAAAATGGCAGACTAATGCGAGAAATCATACGTAGTTACATATATGGCACACTTGTAAATTTGCCATATATACAGAAAGGATTACTCTGAAAAGCTGCAAAGATCACTATTGAACTGAAAACACTCTAGTAAATTTCCAATCAACCAGTTCCTGTAATCTCTTCATACCACAAGAATTCTCAACCATAAGCACAGATTTGGCATTAAATATTAATCAATTGTGTTGAAACCCCATTATCGAATGTTTCTTTATATTCAAGATTTCTTATGATATTACTATAATATTATGCATAATTACAAAATTAAAATGTAGGAAAAAGAATTTAAATTAACCAGTATTAAGGGGTTGCCTTAGGCCTTGACGACTGCGCAATAAGCTGAACCCTATTAGCATGGACCTGAACCATATTTACTATGAGGCTAGGTTATCATCTGTAAGTGACAATCCAAATGTTACTAACAATATATCGTCGCATAGAGTTCAATGGATGACAATATCAATGCAGCCAAAACTAAACTGTTGGAAGAAACACATGTTGACAACAATGATGAATGAAACAGCAATAACTCTGGCTATTCTTCCTAGTTCCTACAAACATGCAATAGGAAAAATATGTAACGTATATGTCCTCTCTTTTTGAACATAGAACAACTCAATTGTTTATTATCTGTACAAATAGTAATACACGAAGAGAAGATGGTAACGGTTATAAAACTCTGAACACCAAAAATAAAAGAACTCCAATGCTGGACCAATAGCTATTGGATAAACAATTAATGCAATAAAGCGTGAAGAGAGTATAAATAGCCCACAAAGCCACTATACCATCAAACACTCACCGCTATCAAATGTGAGACAGAAGGACGATAAATAACTGCTTTACGGGGATTTGGAGGTAGATCTGGATCCATCATATCAGCAGCTAGGTTTATATCAATCAGTCCTGAGGCTCCACTCTGGTCACTGGAAGCACCATTTTGACACGGTTCCTTTATAGGAGGCTGGTAGGAGGATCCACTGGGTTCCCATTCCAAGCATTGCAGAATCCTGAAAGTGTCCAGAGTAAGTTCTGCGACCTTAACCTGCAAGGATAAATCAAATTACATGTATAAGTTAAGAGACTTTGGGACAGCTTGATAACCACATTGCAAGTGTCATGATAATGCTAACAATTCAATCCAAGAATCAAATACACAAGGAGGTGAGTTCTCACAGAGAAAATCCATGATCATTCAAAGAAAGCATAAAAAATCTACCGACCTCATTCCGGTGGTAGCAAGTCAATATAGCATCTTGCAACCTCAACACCCTAGTAGAGTGAAACCTTGCCACATATGGGAAAGAGGTTGGGTGAGCATCAAATAAAACGTTGTATCTCAAAGGCCTTGCAGTTTTAGAAGATGCATCAGCTTTAGAAAATCTGGAAATTTCTTGTGTCACTTGCTTCCATTCTTTGAAGTTCATTGCCTGGGAGTAAAAAAAATTCATTCAAAAAAGAGAGAATATACAGAAGTATCTGGTAAAATAGAATTAAGAAAAAAATTGTCGTATTGTCATAGGGCAAGATCTCCACCATGTTCCTTGCACCTGATTAACCTAATTTATATATTTGATTCACAACCAATATAATGTTCCAAATAAAACCAGTAAAATTAAAATGTACAAGAAGACAAATTCAACCTTGTAAGATTAGTTGTACATAAATTATACCATTTCTATTTCTTCTTTCTATGACTCATCAAGGATTGAAAGGAAAAATGTGGAGCGACACACACACTAGGGGAGTGAGGGCAACAATCCAGTTCCATTTATTTAGCCTGACCTGTTTTTCTGCCCTAGACTCCTGTTATAAAATGAGTGTGTGTAATCCTATGTGGTTCGCTATTCCAACAACTCTAATAAGAACATAAGCAAATCCTTGATGAACAATGTAAAACCTGTGCTTTCTTTCTTCAGTCTTGTCTGTTCTTGATTTATGCCTTCTTCCTCTTCAATTCTTGTTTCTCACTTCTTGAACACTAGGGGGGTGATCAACTTTAGAAATTACATAACATGACCATGAATACATTCCTAAAAGAGCAAGAAGAACCAAACAAAGATCATCAACTGGCAGGAAAAGAAACTAACAAGCAAAGGGATTAAGGAATCAAAATAATAGCCAGCTGAAATAGGCAACTATGTGAGTAAGTGCTAGTTTTTATCAAGAACCTCACCCAAACAATCTTTCACATGAAACTTAAAAGGCACCAATAATGTGTTATTTGCATCACCCTAACAAGACCCTTAGTGAGTTATGTTTCCACAGCATTCTCCCTGAATGATCATGAATAAACTCATGAACAAAGAAGTCAGGCGTGCAGAAAAAGACAATTTTTGGTCAAAATGATTCTAAATTGGCCAATTAATTTTATTTCTAAAAAGAAAAACTAATTGAGGATAACAGATACCAACAATCACGAGTTATGTGAATGTGAAAATTTCCCATTTGTGAATTCAAATCAAGCTTTTTGCGAAGCAATATGAAGACTCGATTTCAGAGACTGAGAATTAAAGGACATTGAACCATCATATTAGATGACTATTTTGATAGGAAAACATTAGTAATTGTCCATGAACGCTATTCCAGTTGGTCTAAAAAAAGAATGTATAAGCAGGAGTTGTCTCGATCAACTAAAAATTGGGAGTTGGGATGAAATTTTAAACAAGAATACAATGGAAAGGAGAATAAACAGCATAATAGCCCAACTTAAGTACCGGGAAGGCAGCCTTTGACTCTTCTACCAGAGCCCTAAACCGATCGGCGAGCTGCCTCACCTCATCATTCCGGTTCAACAGCAGTGCCACGATGAGAAACCGCACCAGGAACCTCAGTTCCTTGTACCTCAACCTAAGATCAGGCGCCGTCGCTGGCGCCCTCGCCGTCTCGAAATATCCCCTGCTCACAATCGCCTCGTAGAACACGTAGGCCTCGAAGAGGAAGCGAACCTCGCTGGTCCTCTGGTACTGCCCGTAGTAGAGCTGCCCGATCCGGGAGGCGACGTCGCCGATCTCCCAGCGCTGCAGCCCGCCCGCGACGAGCTCGCGGCGGCGCTGCTGCTGGAAGTGCCAGAGGAGGGTATAGGCCTTGAAGGACTTGCGGAAGTGGAGGAGGTGGAGCGGGCCGCGGGCGGAAGGCGGCAGGTCGCGGACGCGGGCGAACTTGCGGTCGGCGGCCTCCACCAGCGACCGGAACTCGGCAAGGGCTTCAGATGAGGAGGCCCCGTCTATCCCGTCGTCGTCAGCCATGGCAGCGGCGCCGGAGCGAAGGAGGTGAAGTGGTGGTCGAAATAGGAGAGAAGGAGGAGGATCAAAAAAGATACCTTTTTACCGGCGCCGGCGCGTCGTCAAAAAAGACACGAAAAAGGCAACGAATAGGTGGTGGCCCACTCCTCCTTCATATGCCCCGGAGTCCATCCATAATATAAATGGACGGTGGGCCCAGGCCCCAGGGGACAATCCCATAATATAAATATGATTTTTAATTAATTTCAATACTTTATATTATTTTATTTTTCTCCTGATTCACTTACCTACTCCCTTCTTTTATTAAAAAAAAAACATTTTTATTAGAAATTATTTTAAAGTGCTCTCTTTTATTTTTTAAATTTCAAAAACTTTTTTATTTTAATATTATTATAATAACTTTAAGTAAAATAAATATAATATAATTTAATAAATATTATTAAATTAATTTTGATCTATATATATATATATATATATATATATATATATATATATATATATATATGTGTATATATATATATATATATATATATTTGATATACTAAGCGATGCTTTGTGCACGACTCGTGAGTGACTCGTAGACGTGACGTTGTCAGTTTGATTTCTTTGTAAAAAAATATTTCATTTATTCTCTCTCCCTTTTGGCCTTCTTTTCAAAACATCATCGAGCGAAATTTCTCTCGTCGCTCTCTCTCTCGCGCCTTCCTTCTTCGTCGTCCGTCGGACCTCGCGCTCCTGCCGGGAAAGTAAAGTAAAGGCGTCGCTGCAAGCTACTTGGCTCACCGCTCTCTATCTCATCGCTCTCTCTCTCTCTCTCTAGTCTCTTCCTTCACCAACAACGCCACGTCTGACAGTTGTTGTTATGCTTACCACCTCTCTCTATTCTCGATCATAAGGATGACGTCTTTAATTCCTTTCATTTCATACCTAATGGTAATTCATTTCATTTTAATTTGTTATTCCCCACCGCGATCCGAACATATATTAGAAGGATTAATGTTATAATGTGCAAGGACGACGCCTGCTACAAACGTCTGCAGGTTGTAGCCACTTGGAAAGGTAGCTGCTACACGTTGTAGCAGCTACTTCGATAATTAACGGTTACACCTTGTAGCAGCTAACTTTCCATGTAGCTGCTACAATGTGTAGCAGCCACATGGTAAGTCATTTTTGTAGCAGCTACATTTTCTAGTAGATATTACCCCTAAAAATATTTAAGTTGATGTATATCAACTTGGTAAAAAATTATTTGAAATTATTTTTACTGATGCAACGCCTTTGCTTTGTTTCTAAACGTTGCAGCAGCTTCTTCGTAGCTAACTGTCCATATAGCTGCTACAACTTATAGCAACTAACTTGGAATGGTGGTCGTAGAAGAAAGGAAGGATTTATGTTACAACGTGCAAGGCTAACGCCTGCTACAAACGCCTGCAGCCACTTGGACATAGACCCGACCCCAGGTCGGGTCTGGCCTGGACCTGGCCCAAGCCCGTAACTAGGTCAACGGGCGAACCGGGTCCGATTACCTGTTGACCCGGTTCGCCAAGTCGAACCGGAACCGGCCCTGCAAGTTGTCGGGCCTGTTCTGGTTCTTTTGGTGCAAAACCGGCGAATTGCCTGTTAACCTCCGGTTCGGCCCGCCGGTTAACCTCTGGTTCGACCGGCCGGTTTAACCATTTTATTTTTTTAAAACGACTTGAACCGCCGGTTAACCGTTGGGGGGGTGTGTATTTTTTTCAACGGTTAGGATCATTTGATCGTTTTTTGATCAATGGCTATGATTTAGTGTCCGTTACTATCAAAACTCTATAAATAGAGAGCTCATTTCATCATGTTCACACACATCTTCTCTACTCTTAATCTCAATTTCGTATTCTCTACACGCTTTCGTTTCCAATATTCAATTAAATGGAAGGAGATCGCGAAGATGCATCATCTCGAGCTCAAAAGGGAAAAGAAATAATGAATCCGCGGGAGGAGGACCCCCAACATTTAATCCACCGATGATGAGATCGAGTATCTTCCGAATCTGACACCCGAAACACAAGTATCGATGCAATTACTTCTAAGGTTCGGGAACTTCCTCCTCTAAAGTCTTCTATTTTCACTAAACATTTTGAGAATGTCACTCTTTCGTCGGGAGAAATGCGTGCAAAATGTAAGCACTGCAATGCTTCCTACAAATTCCAAGTCGGTGGCGGCTATGGGTCATTGAAACGACATGTAGAAACGAAGCACCCGACGGAATATGGACTCGACCGTTCTCAAACACAATTATCAAGATTTTCTTCAACTAGCAGTAGTACCGATTTCAGTTTATTTTTATATTCAGATAATAAATTAAGAGAATCATTAGCAAAATTTATTTCCGTAGAACATCTTTCTTTTAGTTTTGGATCTAAATGTACATTTAAAGATTTTTGTAAAGAATCTCTTAATTCATGTACTAAACGTGTTCCTAGAACTACACTTACTCGTACAATTAAAAAATTAGTAAAACAAGGAAAACAGAATTTAATTGATGAATTTAGTAAATTAGATAATAAAGTTTATTTATGTTCCGATATTTGAATTGATCATTAGCAAACACATTCGTATATGGGTGTGACTTGACATTAGATCGATAACTCTTGGAACCTCCAAAAAAGATTGTTAGCTTATAGAGTTTTTGATGAATCACATAATGCTCATAACATCGCACAATTATTATATTTAATTTTAGAAGAATATGGCTTAACTCATAAAATATTTTCAATATCATTAGATAATGCTAGTTCCAATACCGCTTGTATAGATGATCTAAAATTTGTTTGTCAGTCTATTATTGGCGGTTTATTTTTTCATATTCATTGTGTATGTCATGTTTTAAATTTATGTGTTCAAGATGGACTAAAAATTTTAAAAAGTATATTAAACCAATTAGAATTATAATTTCTTATTTATGGTCTCATCCATCTATAATGAAATAATGGGGTAGGTTTTGTAAAACTAATGGAATGAGACCTAAAAAATTTCCACGTGATGTGCCAACATGTTGGAATTCAACATACCAATTATTACAAGATTCATTTGAACATAAAGAATTATTATGTTCATTTTTTACACAAAATACTAATATTAATATATATTTATTTTTACAACAATGAAATATTTGTAGTAGTATTTGTGAAATTTTAAAAGTATTTAATGACGCAATCGAACAACTTTTCGGTGTTTATTATCCCACTACTCAATTAGTTTTAGAAAATTTTTCTAATATAGTAATGAATATATTAATAATGAATCTTTATCTCCTTGCATCTTAGTTATGAAAACTAAATGGGAAAAATATTTTTATTTTATTCTTGAAATTAATTTAATTGCATTTGCTTTAGATCCTAGATTTAAATTAGAAGTTTTACAAGAAATGTTAACTTTATATTATGACGCTTTAATTCCAATTAAAGATTCTTCTTCTCCTGATCCAGTTAATATTATATATAATGTTATAATTTATTTATATGATATTTATAATCAATATTATGCAAAATATGGAACATAAATTAATATTTATGAAATACAACAAACTACTAGTAGTAATTTAAAACTTACAAAAGCACAACTTTTATTAAAAGAATAGACAAAACGTCCACGAGGATCCTCAAGTTCCACACAGGAACTTGAGAATTATTTTACGACTTCTTTTGATTTTAATGAAGCAGATAACGAAAATTTTGATATCTTAAAGTGGTGGTCACAGAAGGCTCAAAGCTTTCCTATTCTCTCCGTGATCGCCAAACAAATTTTAGCTTGTCCAGTGTTAACTATTGCTGTGGAGCAGACATTCACTGCTGACAACAACATATTAGATGAACGACGATCAACTTTGTCTCCCGACTCATTCGAAACCCAAGCATTACTGGATGATTGGACCAGAGCGGAGAAAATAATCCAAGGAATGCAACTTTCAAATGACGAAGTTGAAGATTTTGATACTGAAGAAACAAATACGATAAGAACAGGAAATGAAAGTGAGTGACAATGTAAAAGAATAAAAATGTAAAAGAACTACGTGGGCTTTGATTCCTTATTGTTGGAATATATACTAAAAGCCTAACTTTTTGTTGAATCACATTGGTCAAATGTCTACATTTATATGTAGTTGTTCAATTAATTTATATTGTAGATAACATAATGTGTGGTGTCACACACAGAAGATCATGTTATCAGTTCCTTATAAATTATAAACAGTTGCTCACAACCAAAATGGAATGGAACAAACCATTGGAGTGGTTATAGTGTAATTAGGTATTAGTTTATCTTGACTAATAAACTACACTAGTACACTATGAGTGTACTGAGCAGGACCATTTGAGGTAGTTTTTTTTATACTGACTATAAAAAAGAGCAAAACCTCTATTATTATGAAAGTGTGTACTCTTAATCATGATATAATAACAAGCACATATATTTAATATTTATTTCTTTAATTTATCAAAGGGTCCGATTTAGCTCGTTAAATCAATAGGCCCGATAAGTTGAAAAATGATATTATTTATATGGTGTGTTGTTGATTATAGAATGAAACTGTGTCCTAGTAATCTAGGTTGATGATATCCCCTTGAGGAGTTCATAAGGATTGTCGTGTAAATCTTGCAGGTGGACCTAGTCCGACATGACAATAAGGTTGAGTGGTACTACTCTTGGAGCTAGATATTAATTAAAGTGAGTTGTCAGTAACTCATTTAATTAGTGGGCATTCAATATCTTAAACACGGGGAGACTAACACACTCATGATAAGAAGGGGCTCATATAGTAATATGGAATTGGTGCGATAGTGCAATAATAACTCTTTAGTGGAATGAGATATTATTGATGAACTCGAGTTGGGTGTTCGGGGCGAACACGGAAAGCTCAAGCTCATCGGGGGACCAAAACCAATTCCTCCTCTCGATTCCTATTGTAGCCTCTTATATAAAGCCTTATATGTACCCAAATCCTAGCTTCTTAAGGCCCAAGCTAGGGCCGGCCTAGCCTTGCTTGGTGACCAAGCAAGGGGTCGACCAAGCTAAGCTTGGAGCCCAAGCTAGAGCCGGCCAAGCCTTGCTTAGTGCCCAAGCAAGGGGCTGGCCACACCATGATTAAGAAGGAAGTTTTATCTTTTGTAAAATCTTTCCTTTTATAGAGATCCATAAAACGGATTTAAAGGGATGATTTTAATATAAAACTTTCCTTATTTAGATCGGTCATAAAAGGAAATAAAAGGGAGTTTTTATTTTATTAAAAACTTTCCTTTTATGTTGGTTTTAAAAGAGAGTTTTAAATTTTAAAATCTTTCCTTTTATAAATTTCTACAAATGAATAAAAGAGAGATTTGAAATCTTTCCTTATTTGTAGTTATCTATAATGTGAAAGAAAGATTTTAATTTTTGTTATAAAACTTTCCTTTATGAAATCTCCTTTTATAACTATTCACAAAAGCAATTTTAAAAGAGAGATTTTAATTTTATTTAAAATCTTTCTTTGCTTGGAGAATAAGCATGTGGCCGGTCATGTCATAGATAAGAAAGGAAATTTTATTTTTTTGTTACAAAACTTTCTTTTTTTGCCAATACCAAGGAATATAAAAGAGAAGGAGGGGGTGTCTCACCCAAGGGATATACATCTTCTATTCCTCTCCTCTCTTCCTTGGTGGTGGTCATCCCTTACTCTTTCTCTCTTCTCCTTTGTTTTCCCTCTTGGTGGCTGGTGGCATATTGGTGTAGAGATCCATTGATGGCCGGTTGTTTGAAGGAGAAGAAGAAGAGAAGGAGGTTCTCTTGTCTAGCATCCCTTGGAGGAAAGTTGGTGGTCGAACTTCATCATCTCTTGGAGAAAGTTGGTGGCCGAAACTTGGAAGGAAGAAGAAGGCTTGGGTGGATTCTCGTCTTGGTAGATCATCGCCCACACGACGCCCGAGATAAGAAGAGGAATACAATAGAAGATCGTGAGGTCTATAAGCTACAATGAAAGGTATAACTAGTTGTCTTATTCTGCATCATACTAGTTTTCTTTGTATGGATTTTGAAATACCAAACACAAGAGGCTAACAATTCTAGGTTTCGAATTTATGATTCGATTTTGTGTTTCTTTTATTTTTTCGATCTTGTGATTCGATTGTTCTTAATGGTAAAACCTAGGGTTACTATAAGGAGATTAAATATTGAATGTCGTTGAAAGGCTTTGCCTAGGAAGTGGTGGATGCTCCCATAACCAAAAAGGCCTAGTGTCTCACCATGTTTAACCTGGAAGCCAATCTCTGAAATAAATATTTAATCAAATTTGTAACATGGGTGGATGTAGATTAATAATGTTAAGCACCATTTGCGATCCAAGTCTAAACCTCTAAGAACAGATAAATTGAATTTGGAATTAATAATGTTAAGTTCTGTTTGCGATTCCAAATTTAATTTCTAAAGAACACAATAGGTTGTTAGGGAAGGTTCAGGACTTGTACAAAATTTTTGTACAGGGGAACCAGTACGATATTCTGAGTAGCAACCAACTAATTGAACCAGAGCAGAGAAAAGAATCCAAGGAATGCAACTTTCAAATGACGAAGTTGAAGATTTTGATACTAAAGGAACAAATACGACAAGAACGGGAAATGAAAGTGAGTGACAATGTAAAAGAATAAAAATATAAAAGAACTACGTGAGCTTTGATTCCTCTAAGGGGATACGTAGGCAACTTAAATAAGTGTAAGCTCTTTTTTCCAATAAATTTTAATTTATAATTTGTAATTTGTAATTTGTAATTTATAATTTGTAATTTATAATTTGTAATTTTTAATTTATAAATTTTATTTTTTTTAACATAATAATCTTGAACAGTAGTGAATCATAACGAACCGTGAACCGGCGGTTCCGAATCATGAACCGTAACCGTCTTGGGTGGTTAAGGTTAAAGGTCGACTTGCCTGGAACCATCAAACCAGCGATTTCGAACTGTTGAACCATCGGTTCCGAACCGTGGTTAGGTCTACTTGGACATCGAATGCTGCTATAAGTTGTAGCAGTTATTTCGACAATTAACTGCTACACCTTATAGCAGCTAACTATCGATGTAGCTGCTACAACGTGTAACAGCCACTTGGTAAGTCATTTTTTTAGTAACTACAATTTCTAACAGATATTACTCCTAAAAATATTTTTGTAGCTGTATATCAACTTGGTAAAAAATTGTTTAAAATTATTTTTGTTGCTGCAACGCCTTTGCTTTGCTCTACACGTTTAGCAGCTACTTCGACAAATAACTACTACACCTTGTAGCAGCTAACTGTCCATGTAGTTGCTATAACTTGTAGCAGCTAACTTGGAATGTTAGCTGCTACAATGTTGTACTAGATCTTTCTTCATTTACGCTCAACAATATGTTAGTCTGCATTTTCAACGATTAATAGATTATAGCAATCTCAGTTTTTTATTTAGATCAATTAAATGAGGTTCTACATGTTGTATCAGTTAATGTATAAGTAGTTAGAAGCTGTTACACGTTATAGCAGCTACTACAACATGTTGAAGTAGCTCGTCATCAAAAGATGCTTTACGTTGTAGCAGCTTTTCAAGAGTAGCTGCTACACTGTGTAGTAGTTGCTATAGATTAGCTGCTACACATTGTAGCAGCTACTCCAGAATAGCTACTACAACACCTAGTAGCTACTACTGATCTCCAAATAATATTTTCTTACCAATTATAATTTTATAATTATTGTGCACAAATATACTATGCAATTACCTTTTTACCCTCATCGGCCAAAGTTTTACTCCGAAACAGGTCGTGTGACAAATATTTTGAAAGAATTTCAATCATAGTAAATCGGTGCCCACACGGTGTCTTCGTCAATCAATCTCACCATGACGACTTATTTCTCATCCAAATCTTTACCTCCATCGTAAGTATGGTGTTAGGTTTAAAGTTTTGATTCTTCTCGTTTTGTTTAGGGGTTTGAATTTTAGGGTTTTGATTCGTCCCCTAGCTGCTACAATGGGGTTTAATGATTTTAGGGCTGAGGATTAAAGATTTTGTTTAAGAGAATAGAGTGTTTAAAAAAAAAGTTTATCTTTGTTGTAGCAGCTACCGTCGCGTAGCTGCTACAACGTAGTTAAACCCTAATGATTGATACAACATGGTTAAACCCTACAGTCTCTATTGGTTTCTCATTATTGTAGCAGCTACTTGACCCTAACTGCAACAATGTGATCAATACTCATGTTGTAGCAGCTACTAATCACATTGTACTACCTAGGAGAAATTATTGACATTGTAATGTATCATATTACCGTTACAAAATAATAGTGTAATGTATCATAGTATGGGTGAAAACTAACTGCATTGCAATGAAGGCAATTGAGTATCACTAAGATCTTATATATTTGTTTGACAAAATTAAATGGCAAGCCAGAGGACTTCTGATTCTCGTGCATATTGTAAAAAAGTGCATTGGAAAAATAATTACTCTCACTTCAAGGGTTTTTTATCATCACTACACATAAATGACTGGCAGATGGAGTTGATCACTGAAAGCCCATTTGCTTGTGCAATAGCCATGCCTGAAATTGCAAATATCCGAAGCCTTATGCAAAATATGTTTGACAATTGGGACGTTGAAGGCTGATGTTTCATCTTTCACAATAAGGAGATCAGCTTCACAAGGAAAGATGTTTCACTGATTCTAGGACTACCAGACCAAGGCGATGAAGTAAATTTGCAGTAGCATGCTGCCACCACGCCACTATTTCTTCAACACTTCAGTAATATGGAGTGTACACAAAAGGAGTTAGAGAACAAGATGATCAACCTCAGCAAACAACCTTCATTTGTTGAATCTGATACTCTCTTTTGCTAATTTTTAATATTGTATTTCTTTGTTTCTGTTTTATTTACTACTACTAGTAGTATATCTAGATTACTAGTATAATCATTAATAGATTGTGTAGATGATTTTGCTAATTTAGGTAGGTATAATTGGTGTAAGACTGTATATGACTATATGAGCCCACAACTGGGGACCATTGGTGTGATGCTTTCACATAGGCCAAAACCAGAGGGCCTTGAGGGAAATCAAGCTCCCATGCTTAAAGGGTTCACACATCTCCTCGTTGTAAGTACTTCAATTTAATGATAGACTCATAAGATTTATGCAGAAAATTTCATATTTAACCATTTGTATTATATTGCAGGTGTGGATGTGTGAACATGTCAAAATAATGGATCCTTACAGACAACATACCCTTCCAAGAATATGCAGATGGAAGTGGTCAGGTTCCCATATAAAGACAATAAAGTCTAGGATCGTAGAATTACCTGCTGCCAAACTAATTGTTGATTTAAGTCCATCGGACCTAAAGACACATCTGCTCTCAAACAATTCCCTAGAAGATGTTGTAGAGCATATAGATCAACAAATCGCTCAGGGGTTTATACAATCAGTTTATGAGGAAAATACTGAACAAGTTCCCAAGCAATTTCCTGAACAGGGAGCCGAAGGTCAGGAAAATCCCCAACAAGTTCCTGAGCAGTTTCCTAAACTGACAGCCGAAGCTCAAGAAATTCCTAAACAAGTTCCTAAGCAATCTACTGCCGAATGTATTCAGGAGAAAGAGACTTGTACAAATTGTGAAGCAAGAGAGACTGAAATTGTTCATTTAGAGTCTGTGGTTGAGGGCAAGGACCAGCTTATCATTCAGATGGAGGCCAGAATTAGTTAGTTAATTGTTGAGAATAAAATCTGTGCCAGTGATTCAGAAACTTCAATAGCTTCCAAGGACAAAATAATTGATGAGAATGACAAAATTATAGATGGAAAAGATTAAATTATAGCAGAGCAAGATAGAAAAATCAAAGATCTTCAAAGTCAGTTGCTTGCCTAGGATATTGTGGCATTACCTGCCAATCGGCCAATAACAAGGTCAAAGAGAAGTGGTATAAAGAAAATCACACCCCCACCTGTAAAAGAAACTAAGGGAGTGCCCTTGGCCAAAAGGATTAAAAAAGTCACTTTCCAAGATAAGCATGAGACAGAGATGGCCAAGGGCAAAGGAGAGGAAAATATTGAGCCTCCTATTAAAGTTAAAGAAGCCCCTGTCTCATCTACTGATGTAGCTGCCACATCATTATCAACTAAACTCTTGTATACGCTCGTCAAACAAAAATCCAAAATCATTAAGGTACGGTTTAGGTTGGTTTAATATTTTGTTTTTTATTCCTATATCACATATAATTACTCACACAGAAAACTTGTCTCTATATATTTGTTCAGCAAGCAAAGTCATATTTTAAGAAGAATAAAGATGATGTGGTAGCAGAGGCATTGTTGAAACTGAGTCATCTCAAGTGAGTCAAATGTTTGTTGAGTTATACACTTACTGTAATGCAAATATATGATGAATTATCTTAATACTTCTATTGTGAACACAAGGATAAATTACATTGGAATTATCTTCTTATTGTATAGTCAAATAAACATTTCATATTATTGAATAAAGATAAGCTCCTTTCCTTTTGAAACTTTATATGTAAATTCAAGTGTTTATTACTTATTTGTGTAGCTCTTATGAAATTTTAATAGGCAATATTTCGTTATAAAGAATAAACTCTTTTCTAGGTCTCAAAAAGGCTCTACTTTCTTCTTCTCTAAGGTTTTACGATCTTTCTCGGTCCTTATCAAAGTAATGATTCTATGAATGGTAATTGTACAAGGAAGATCAACCTTGAACATATAAGACTTGTGCGGGCTAAGATAGGTAAGTGGCATAAAACCTAAAAATAGTCGAGGCTATGGCTCAATTGGTCAGTCCTTGATAGGTGAGACTCACTAAAAGAAATTAACAACAAATATGGAGAACCTAACATCCTTTTTGACCTAGTTTTCGTAAAAAATCCCCAAAACGCACAAAATCTTATATATAGAGAGAGGTTTTGTTACCCTACTCACTTATCTATGAGCACTTCATGGGCACCTAGTGTTATTTTTGAAATTTTTTTTTTTTAGAGTTTATTGTTTAGGTTAAAAAGTGAAATTTAACACTATGTACCCATGTGGTGCCTATATATATATATATATATATATATATATAGTGCTCATAGATGCACGTGAGAGAGGAGTGAATCATGTGATTTTTGAAAACTAGTTCTTTTTTATTTTAAAAACAAAGTATACACAGCGGAGAATAAGTAAAATAATCAAAAATTGAAAATACTAAAAAAACACAGACAGTTTATTTAGTTCGAAGCCTACAGCGACTCCTACTCCAAGACCAAGATCCCGCGGACCTATCGATGGGTAATCCACTAAATGCCTCTTCCGGAACCACAGGAAGAGGTGATCTAATATAAAAACAGGGACAGTGTAACAACATACACTTCCCTTTAAAATAGTAATAATTAGAAATGCAACACTTAATAAAAGGTTACCAATAAGTTGGAGTACTCAGTGTGTTGTAGTTGGTCTGCTGGAGATGATCGGATGTCTTGGAAGCATAGCTTGGTGGCAGGTAGACTTTCTAGAGAAACCATAGAAAGTTGAAGCAGATGAAAGCTCAATCAAATGCGCAGTAGCTCGTATCATAGTTGTATGTGAAAGTTGTTAGAATGTATATTAAAAGTCTAGCTTTTTGTATAAACACTTAGTTTGAAATAAGAATCACATTGGTCAAATATCTACATTTATGTTAAATGTAGCTGTCCATTTAATTTATATTGTAGATAACATGGTGTGAGGTGTCACACAGAAGATCATGTTATCAATTCCTTATAAATTATAAATAGTAGCTCACAACCAAGATGGAATAGGACAAACCATTGGAGTGGTTGTAGTGTAATTTGGTATTAGTTTATCTTAACTATAAAATTACACTAGTACACTAGGTGTGTATTGAGCAGGACCATTTGAGGTAGTTCTTTTTATACTGACTTAATAAAAGAACAAGACATCTGTTATTATGAAAGTGTATGCTCTTAATCCCGATATAATAACAATCACGTATACTTAGTATTTATTTCTTTAATTTATCAATGGGTGAGATTTAGTTGGATAAATCAATAGGCCCGATAAGTTGGGAAATAATATTATTTATATGGTGTGTTGTTGATTATAAAAGGAAACTGTGTCCTAGTAATCTAGGTTGATAATGCCCCCTTGAGGAGCTCATAAGGTTGTCATGTAAACCCTACAGGTGGAATTAGTCCGACATGATAATAAAGTTAAGTAGTACTACTCTTGGAGCTAGATATTAATTAAGTGAGTTGTCAGTAACTCATTTAATTAATAGACATTCGATATCTTAAACACAGGGAGATTAATGCACTCATGATAAGAAGGAGCCCATAATATAATTTGGGATTGGTGCGGTAGTTCAATAATAACTCTTTAGTGGTATGAGTTATTATTGATGAACTTGAGTTGGGTGTTCGGGGCGAACACGGGAAGCTCAAGCACATCGAGAGACCAAAACTAATTTCTCCTCTCGGTCCCTATTGTAACCTCTATAATGCCTTGTATCCACAAAGTCCACTTCTTACCCACCCAAGTAATGAGCCGGACACATCCTTGCTTGGAGCAAGGGGGCCGACCAAGCATTATTTTGGAGCTCATGTAGTGGCCAGCCAAGCCATGCTTGGTGACCAAGCATGGGGTCGACCATAGGTAAAGGAAAAAGGAAGTTTTGTTTAAAACAAAATTTTGTTAAAATCTTTCCTTATTTATAGTTATCTACAATGGTTAAAAGAGAGATTTTATTTGTTAAAATCTTTTCTTTTTTGTAGTTAAAAAAAATATTTTAATTTCCTTTTATAGTCATCCTCATGGTTTTAAAAGAGAGTTTTAAAATTTTAAAATCTTTCCTTTTATAGCTAGCTACAAAAGATTAAAGAGAGATTTTAATTTTGTTAAAATTTTTCCTTATTTGTAGTTATCTATAATGTTTAAAAAAGAAATTTTAATTTTTTATAAAACTTACTCTTTTTGTAACAATGATTTAAAAAGGAGAAGTTTTAATTAATTTTTCCTTTTTTGTAGTTGTCTACATGTTTTAAAAGAGAGAGATTAATTTTAAAACTTTCCTTTATTGCCATAGGAAAAGAAAGACTTTAATTGTTGTTAAAATTTTATTTTTTAAATAGGAGGCCACAAATAAAGAAGTTTTAATTATGTAAAATATCAAAAAATGGAGAATAATGATAAGGGAATTTTTAGAAATTTTTCTAGAGTTTTTCGGAGACCGTATGGATGAGTTTACGGGGATAAAAACGGGGCCCGGGAAAGCCTGTTTAGGCTACCCCATTTAAGCAATGAAATGTTTTATTTCCTTTTTATTTTCTTTTCTCTTTTCTTTTATTTCTCTTCGTCGTTTCTTCCTTGATCTGCGCCCCGTACCCGAGCCCTCACCTCCTGCCGTTTCTTCCTCTTCCCAAAATCGTTGCCGCCGTCCGTTTCTTCACCTCCGGTACAAAAACCACTGGCCGAGAGAAACTTCATGTCTTTCCCTTTTCCCCTTCCTCCTCTCTTCCCCGATTCCCCTTTTGCCCACACGATCTGCCTCTCTTGCGGACGACCCGACGCCGAGGCCGGGGGAGACTTGTCACCGGAGCTCAATGGTGCTGAGGAAGACCTAGCTGTATCCGACCAAGACCTAGCTGTATCTGGCCGAGGGATTTTTGTTTCGGGAGTTTTAGTGACGATAGTCGACGGTGCGACGGCTAGGGCACAGAGGAGGCTGGATTCGTGTCATCTCTCAACCAAATAGACCTTCCCTTTCCTCTCCTCTCACTGCTCATAGTGCTCTTCTCGCGCTGCTCACAGTGCGATTTCCGTCTTCGCTGGCCGGATTGGACCGAGCGACGCTACTGGTAGCAGTGGGTTACAACGGGAGAAGGAGGCCAATTGGGTAATGAATTTTTGATACAAGCCTTGTTAACCTATCTTAGTTGGTTTGGGGATTTCTGTTTTGGTTGTAATTGACATAGATTAGTTAGATTGTAATGTAGGGTACTTGTTTGGGGAAATTAGTGATCCACCTGGCTCAGGCCAGCAGTAGGGTTCTTCGACTGCAAGTCCTACAGCAGAGCATTTAGATTGGGTGAGTCTTGATGTTATTTCATTTCTATAAAGGATGATCATGTGTAGATTTGAATTAGGGTTATGTTTGAATTGGATTTAGAATGGAACATGTGGTTGATCATATTTTAGATTCATGTGTAATTGGATCTAGGTTTTGGATTTCTATCTAATGGTTTGTTTGGGGTTAAGGTAACTAACCCTAATTGACCATGGGATTTAATTAGGATGTATTAATTGTGATTGTGTGGATTAGGGTTTTACCCTAAATTAGCCTTAAGGATTTTATTTAGCCATTCCTTTGAATTTTAGATAAATAAAATGTATATATATTCGTGACTCAGGGTTTTGACGCGAGACGAGCATCTCGACGTCCGAATTGGACCGGATTGGACCTTTCGATTGGAGGCGGGTACTTTGACTTTATATCATTTGATATGCATAGTAATATTTTTAACGAATAGCAATGATTGTGTTTTTCTTATCTATTTCGGTTGATCACTACCTGATCTGTTACATGCTTGTTTGTTTATTTGTTATGCACATCATGTTAGTACTTATCTGATTATACATGCTTATAGGGGTAGTGACACAATCATGTTATATATTATGTTCAGGACCTAGGGTTTTTGATACCTTATCTGATCTGTGTACCTTTAATTTGATTCATTGTCCTATGGTACACATTTTATATCTATATATGGATATTACTATGTTGTTCAGGATATTGCCATGTTTAGTGGCATGCATCATCTCACATAATTGCATGTTGTGCGATAGTCTGCTCCATTATTGTCGAGCACATCGCCAGTTACATGTATCTATACACACCACCACTCATGGGTATATCAGATAGGTGTGCGGCAGTTCTGCTGTTTGCCTCTGTTGGTCTGGTGACTCAGCGTGGTAGCCGACAGACGGTTCTGCTCTGTTTGGCTCCGCTGGTTTAGTGTAGCAGTGTGGTAGCCGGCAGGCGGTTGGACTCTGTTTGGCTCCGTTGGTCCGCTCATGGGTAGTGTGACGCAGCGTGGTAGCCGGCAGAGATTCATCTCCGTCATCATGTACCGGGAGATGAGAGCATTGTGCTCCCCCATTTATGATTTGGGGTAGGAGGATAGGTGTACTCTGACAGCATCCCGTCCACTCGGTCACTCATCAGGAGCAGTGATGGAAGAGTGCACGGTTGTCACAGCCCTACCCACTCGGTCTCACCATTGTGTGTGAGATGGCTGACTGGCGTCAGGGGTGACCATGACATTTGCATTATATGCATGATGCATTTATTTGCTTATGTTTGCTGCATTTACTTGCTGCATTTATATGGATGCATATGATTGACATGCATACAAGATTTATGACACTCTTGGTCTGATGACCTTGTTGTACTTATACCCTGGTCCTGGTTAGTACAGTTTTCTCCTGCTTATTTCAGTTGCATTTACCCTTCTTGTATCAGAAGACTGTACGCATGATTAGTGCTGGTTATTATTTTCTTTATTATGCATATCAATTGTTACCCGCTGAGTTGTTGAACTCACCCCCGTGGACACTATCTTTTTCAGGTACCAGGTTGTTTATGGAGTCGCTTGGAGTATCCTACCTGCCGATCCCCACATCACATTAGAAGACCAGTCTCCGCATTTTGTTTATTTTTATCTTGGTATATGATATGTGTGTATTTGGTTTTGTGTTCAGGTTTTGTTTCCGGAGTGTTGTGTGGTTGTGTTGTGTGGTTGTGTTGTGTAAGCCTAGCCGGCTAACAGTCTTTGTTTATAGTTGTATGTGTTGTCTATTGGATTTCCGCTGTGTTTGGTTTTGGTACAGCCAAGTGGGCTGTTAGATTTATATATAACTGCGTGGTTGTATTTTTTTGGTATCAACCGAGTAGGCTGCATATATAACTATGTGGTTGTGTATATATTCCAGCCGCCTGTGGCTGATGTATATTGTGTTTGTAGAAATGTTTAAGATTGTCACCCGTATAGGGGAGGTGCTGTCGAAATTTCTTCGGACAGGGACTTCCCCGAGGCATGACAATTTAGTGGTATCAGAGCAGGTATAAGATACTTGCTATGTGTTCTGGATTTTTGAGATTTATCTGATACCAATTTATTTGGTATCAGAGCGGGTTATGATACCTGCTTATGGTATTCTGGATTTCAGTGTTAGCCTAGTTTACTAGTAAACTTGGGTATTTATTTTCGGAGCTACGGATTTCCATTATATTTATGTTTCGGACTTTCGTTTCGGATTTATATGGGTTTCCGACGATTTTCATGTTCGGAATTTTGAGGTCAGAAGTTGGGGACTGGACAGCAATGGAACATCTCCAGATGGCATATAGGTATGATGTTTAATTTTATAGTTTATGACATGTATTAGCATTATTTATTTAGTATATGTCTGGTTGTTGTAACACATATTACATGTGATGGGTTAGCCATTGAGCATGGTCGACCTTAATAGAGATCAAGGATTATAGTCTCTGGTAATTTTTCATATCATACCATCAATAGTTTTAGCTTCTGTTACTATTAGTAGGAGATGAAGGCACATACCAGCCTCTGCTATTGTTAGCTGGGTAGTGGATGATATCTATATATTCTTGTTGACTTAGCCAGTAGAATGTCATTTTATCTTAGTTAATTTCATAAGTAAATATTGATTTACTCTTGTTAGATCGGTCAGTAGAAGACTGATTTACGTTTGTCGACTTGGGTAGTCGTAGATCGATATACCTTTGTGATTGCGGAGGGTTAACGTACATTTGTTAGATTTAGATAGTCGATCATCGATTTATTACTTTGGTTGGTCCGATCAACAGAGGATTGACTTACTCTATTTTATAGAAATGCTGATCTTTGGGTTATTCGTGCTTAGTTGGATATCTTGAGCACATTTGAGTACATGGCTTGTATTGACGTGGGGAAAGACTGAATTAATCGTATACCGTTGTCGGTTTGGTCAATCTATATAGGATCGATGTATCCTATAGGTACTTTAATTTTTGACTGTATATATCTAGTTGGATAACATAGAAGTTAGAATAGGGAATGTCAGGTTGATTGGATTAAGTATGCTGATTTTTGCATATCTATGAGGTGTGTACATATGATTATTATGTGTTGTAGGAGTGTTATGATGGACGGTCTAATTGCATGTAGTGGGTGTATATTTTTCCAATTATGATTGTTGTGGGTTTCTAGTAGATTATACCCGAGTGGTCTGATTGGTTTGTTGGAGGTATTTTGTCGATTAAATCTATGTTGTGAAATGTGCACCTGTGGTTGAGTGTTTTATTGGAGGTATCTTATCGATTTAATCTGAGTTATGATATGTGCAAATGTGTTCGGTGTAATATTCGAGGTATCTTATTTATTATATTTGTTCTATGTGTACACTCGTGTCGATTATGATTTGTTGGAAGTATTACGTTGATTATACTCTTGGCATAGGTGTATATATGTCATGTGAGTGTTGTTTGAGGTGTATTGTCAATTATACCTATGTTAATATATGCACACGGGTTCGGTATGCATTATTGGAGGTATCACGATGATTTATACCTATGTTGTGAGTATGTTTGGTGTGTAATAATTGGAGGATTATGTCGATCATACATATGTTGTGTGTGTACGTGTGACAGGTGTATGGTTGGTAGCATCATGATGATTCTACCTATGTTGAATGTAAAATGTTGAGTGTCTACATTATGTTATTGGTTGTATTACCCTGTCAACTAATTCTCCTATTAATGGGTGACCGACCCACTAGGATGATGATAGAGTTGACTATGGATTTGATTTGCTTACTAGGTTGTTATACCCTAGGCTACCCACAGTGATCTGTGATAGAGAGATCTCGTGCAGTCTCTAGCTGAATAGTTAGGTGCCTTGGGCACTTATGTATTATTTGTGGTGGAGTGTTGCTCCCACACATGTTATGGATTGTTTGTGGTGAAGCGTTGCTCCCACATATTGCGGATTGCTTGTAGTGGAGCATTGCTCACATATTTATTACAGATACATATTACAGATTATTTGTAATGGAGTGTTACTCCCACATATTGAGGATTTCTTGTGGTAGAGCGTTGCTCCCACCTATGTGGTATTTCTTATGATGAAGCGTTGCTCTCATACTGGAGGATCTATTACTTGGTGTTTATTGTCGAGGATCTTATGGTTGAGGATGTCTGATTTACGAACATTATAAGTTCTTGGTTTTATCATTTAGGCTAATAGTGCCCTAGATGTTATCATGGACTCGATGATTTGGTATTCTTAGGATGTTGGATCGGTTTCCATTGTCTTTGTTCACAATGTTGTGATCTATTTCAGATCCGAGGTGAGTCACGTACACCATCTTCACATAGTTCTAGAGATGTTTCGACGAGAATATCTATATGTGAAGATCAGTAGTGCGTATTTGGATTGTCTTATGTGAGATATAAGGGACACACGGTCACCAGTAGGAGTATACCGTGGTTCCACAGGAGATAGAGGTTGTTACCGTTGGGAGCAGTTGAAATTAGTGCAGGAGATCCGCAGTCCTTGGGACTGGCAGAATATTACAGACCTTTCGTCAAGGGTTTCTCCCGCATAGCTGTGTCATTGACACGCCTGACCAGAAAAGGCGTGAAGTTCACTTGGTCAGAAGCCTGTGAGACCAGCTTTCAGAAGCTGAAGCGGAGATTAGTGTCGGCTCCAGTTTTGGTTTTGCCCGCTGGAGAGGACGGATTTGTGCTCTACACCGACGCATCTCTATAGGGTTTAGGCGCTGTTCTGATGCAGCACGACAGGGTAGTCTCCTATGCTTCTTGATAGTTGAAGGAGTATGAGAAGAACTACCTAGTACATGATTTGTAGCTAGCCACCATTATTTTTGCCTTGAAGATTTGGTGAGACAGATCTAGAGGATTTGCTGAGGTCATGTATATTGGATTTGGAGGCAGTTGGGAGCAGAGACAGATCTATGTTGGGGCCCTCCTGGGCTGTAGCCCACCCCTCAAAAAAAAAACTATCAAGCTACCACAACAAGGAAGGAAAGAACGCGATGTTTCTGAACAACATCTGTTTAGCATTGAAGTTCATCATAGCAAGAAGATTAATTTCTTTCACAGTCTCAAGCGTAGGGACTGGGGAGGACTGAGGAGGTTGACCAATATTAGAAATAACCCAAAGAGAAACAAGGATCTCACTACCAATATGGATTCCGAGAACTCATGGCTCGCAAAGGAAGGATGCAGATGGAAGAAGAAACTTGCTACTCCTCGTGAACCAATGAAGGAAGACTTAGCTGTAAGAGCCGATCTCTTCTAAATCTCCTTCCCCTCAAGGCGACCGAGACAACAATCTTCCCAAATCAAGCAACGGCAGTGATGGTCGATTCCCTTCCAATTCGGTAGCCCCACGTATAACAAATCGATAAGCCTAATCCCTAAATCACTGCTTCAAATTGCCACAGGAAAAATCTTCATTCATTACCTCTGCTTCAAATAGTGCATGAGATTTTGTGAACCGCATAAAATATCTTGTATTAATTATTCAATTCGTGAATTAGAAAGATATCTTATCACATTTTTAATATTTTTATTTTTGTTTGAATATAGGTATCATATGTAATTATTATTTATTTATTTTTAATTTAAAATACTATCATTGCTAAAAAATGGTGTTTTTTAAATAAATATTTTATTAATACATAAATAAATTATATATATATATATATATATATATATATATATATATAAACCCATTTATTTTTAATTATATTTAGACCATCAATCTGAATTAAATTTTTCAGAAATAATTTTTAATAAACGTAAAATATAGATAAAATAATATCAATTTATCTCATAAGAGAATATAAAAAAATTTAATGGATCAAAGTGATCATATGTATTAAAATAAATAGGCCACAATAAGACAGAGGTATTTGTATATATTGTATATTGAGAAAAAGTTTGTACTTATTACCGTATAAAATGCATATTACCAATGCAATCTATCTTATTGTTTTAGAAAAATAGATAGATATTTTATAATTGTAATTTGACATCAAAGAAAAATAATTAATTTATTTTCATTTATTTTATTTTGATACTTATTTCATAATTGTTTCATATTCATAGCCCACTCCATCTATAAATTCTAGATTCGTCCCTGGTTGGGAGGACCATTTGTCATTGGTAGAGTTCGCTTACAACAACAGCTTTCATTTGGTTATCCAGATGGCACCGTTTGAAGCGTTGTATGGTAGGCCTTGTCGAACACCCACTCTCTGGGATGAGGTTGGGGAGGCCCAGTTGTTGGGACCTCATAGAGCTCAGCATGAGGCAGAGTTGGTCCGTACTATCAGACGGAGTATGTCAAAGGCGCAGGACTGCCAGAAGAGATCGGAGATGGAGACCCCTAGAGTTCTCTACTGGTGACCATGTTTTTCTATGAATCTCACCCACGAAAGGGGTGAAGAGATTTGGCCTCAGAGATAAGCTAGCTCCGCGATACATTGGGCCTTTCCAGATCTTGGAGAGGATTGGAGTGGTAGCTTATCGTTTGGCACTACCACCGTCCTGGGCAGGCATCCACGACGTATTCCATGTGTCTATGTTGAGGAGGTATATATCTGACCCGGCACATGTACTGATAGATATCTCAGTTCCTATTCAGCCTGACGTCAATTATGAGGAGATTCCGGTATGGATTTTAAATCGGAAAGAGCGTCAGTTGCGGAACAAGACTATCCGGCTGGTTAAAGTCGGATGGCAGCATCATTCAGATGAGGAGGCTACCTGGGAGCTCGAGGATACTATCCGAGCTCGATACCCCCATCTTTTCATTTGAGTTATATAAGTTATGGTTCTGTTCAGCATTTATACTGTTTTAGCTTTTGCTATTACTTGCTGATGGTAGATAACGAAATTTGGGGACCAAATTTTATTAGTGGGGGAGAATGTAAAATATCGAAAAATGGCGAATAATGATAAGGGAATTTTTTGGAATTTTTAGAAATTTTTCTGGAGTTTTTCGGAGACTGTATGGACGAGTTTACGGGGATAAAAACGGGGCCCGAGAAAGCATGTTTAGGCTGCCCCATTTAAGCGAGGAAATGTTTTATTTTCTTTTATTTCTCTTCGTCGTTTTCTTCCCTGATCCGCGCCCCGTACCCGAGCCCTCACCTCCTGTTGTTTCTTCCTCTTCCCAAAACCGCTGTCGTCGTCCGTTTCTTCACCTCCGGTACAAAAACCACCGGCCGAGAGAAACTTCAAGTCTTTCCCTTTTCCCCTTCCTCCTCTCTTCCCCGATTCCCCTTTTGCCCACACGCTCTGCCTCTCTTGCGGACGACCCGACGCCGAGGCCGGGGGAGACTTGTCACCGGAGCTCGATGGTGCTGAGGAAGACCTAGTTGTATCCGGCCGAGACCTACCTGTATCTGGCTGAGGGATTTTTGTTTCGGGAGTTTTAGCAACAATAGTCGACGGTGCGGCGGCTAGGGCACAGAGGAGGCTGGATTCGTGTCATCTCTCAACCAAATCGACCTTCCCTTTCCTCTCCTCTCTCTTCTCATAGTGCTCTCCTCGCGCTGCTCACAATGTGATTTCCCTCTTCGCTGGCCGGATTGGACAGAGCGACGCTACTGGCAACAGTGGGTTACAACGAGAGAAGGAGGCCAATTGGGTAATGAATTTTTAATACAAGCCTTGTTGACCTATCTTAGTTGGTTTGGGGATTTCTGTTTTAGCTGTAATTGACATGGATTAGTTGGATTGTAATGTAGGGTACTTGTTTGGGGAAAAGTGGGTTACAACGGGAGAAGGAGGCCAATTGGGTAATGAATTTTTAATACAAGCCTTGTTGACCTATCTTAGTTGGTTTGGGGATTTCTGTTTTAGCTGTAATTGACATGGATTAGTTGGATTGTAATGTAGGGTACTTGTTTGGGGAAATCAGTGATCCACCTGGCTCAGGCCAGCAGTAGGGTTCTTCGACTGCAAGTCCTATAGCAGAGCATTTAGATTGGGTGAGTCTTGATGTTATTTCATTTCTATAAAGGATGATCATGTGTAGATTTGAATTAGGGTTATGTTTGAATTGGATTTAGAATGGAACATGTGGTTGATAATGTTTTAGATTCATATGTAATTGGATCTAGGTTTTGGATTTCTATCTAATGGTTTGTTTGGGGTTAAGGTAACTAACCCTAATTGACCATGGGATTTAATTAGGATGTATTAATTGCGATTGTGCGGATTAGGGTTTTACCCTAAATTAGCCTTAAGGATTTTATTTAGCCATTCCTTTGAATTTTAGCTAAATAAAATGTATATATATTCGTGACTCGGGGTTTTGACGTGAGACGAGCATCTCGACGTCCGAGTTGGACCGGATTAGACCTTTCGATTGGAGGCAGATACTTTGACTTTATGTCATTTGATATGCATAGTAATGTTTTTAATAATAGCAACGATTGTGTTTTTCTTATCTGTTTCGGTTGATCACTACCCGATCTGTTACATGCTTGTTTGTTTATTTGTTATGCACATCATGTTAGTACTTATCTGATTATACATGCTTATAGGGGTAGTGACACAATCATGTTATATATTATGTTCAGGACCTAGGGTTTTTGATACCTTATCTGATCTGTGTACCTTTGATTTGATTCATTGTCCTATGGTACACATTTTATATCTATATATGGATATTACTATGTTGTTCAGGATATTGCCATGTTTAGTGGCATGCATCATCTCACATGATTGCATGTTGTGCGATAGTCTGCTCCATTATTGTCGAGCACATCGCTAGTTACATGTATCTGTACATACCACCACTCATGGGTTAGTGGTATATCAGTAGGTGTGTGGCAGTTCTGCTGTTTAGCTCTGTTGGTCTGGTGACTCAGCGTGGTAGCCGACAGACGGTTCTGCTCTGTTTGGCTCCGCTAATTTAGTGTAGCAACGTGGTAGCCGGCAGGCGGTTGGACTCTGTTTGGTTCTGTTGGTCCGCTCATGGGTAGTGTGACGCAGCGTGGTAGCCGGCAGAGATTCCTCCCCGTCATCGTGTACCGGGAGATGAGAGCATTGTGCTCCCCTATTTATGATTTGGGGTAGGAGGATAGGTGTACTCCGACAGCATCCCGTCCACTCGATCACTCATCAGGAGCAGTGATGGCAGAGTGCACGGTTGTCACAGCCCTACCCACTCGGTTTCACCATTGTGTGTGAGATGGCTGACTAGCATTAGGGGTGACCATGATATTTGCATCATATGCATGATGCATTTATTTGCTTATGTTTGTTGTATTTACTTGCTACATCTATATGGATGCATATGATTGACATGCATACAAGATTTATGACACTCTCGGTCTGATGACCTTGTTGTACTTATACCCTGGTCCTGGTTAGTACAGTTTTCTCCTGCTTATTTCAGTTGCATTTACCCTTCTTGTATCAGGAGATTGTATGCATGATTAGTGCTGGTTGTTATTTTTTTTATTATGCATATCAGTTGTTACCCGCTGAGTTGTTGAACTCACCCCCGTGGACACTATCTTTTTCAGGTACCAGGTTGTTTATGGAGTCGTTTGGAGTATCCTACCTGCCGATCCCCACATCACATTAGAAGACCAGTCTCCGCATTTTGTTTATTTTTATCTTGGTATATGATATGTGTGTATTTGGTTTTGTGTTCAGGTTTTGTTTCCGGAGTGTTGTGTGGTTGTGTTGTGTAAGTCTAGCCGGCTAACAGTCTTTGTTTATAGTTGTATGTGTTGTCTATTGGATTTCCGCTGTGTTTGGTTTTGGTACAGCCAAGTGGGCTGTTAGATTTATATATAACTGCGTGGTTGTATTTTTGTGGTATCAACCGAGTAGGCTGCATATATAACTATGTGGTTGTGTATATATTCCAGCCGTCTGTGGCTGATGTATATTGTGTCTGTAGAAATGTTTCAGATTGTCAACCGTACAGGAGAGGTACTGTCGACATTTCTTTGGACAGGGACTTCCCCGAGGCGTGACAATTTATGTTTAAAACTTTCCTTTTTTGTCATGACCAAAGATTATAAAAGAGAGGTAGAGGGTGCCTTATGTGAATAGAATTGATCTCTCTTAGCTCCTCTCTTTTCCTTGGTGTGGTCGGCCCTTGCTTCTCATCTTTCTCCTTGGTTTCTTTTTCTTCATCCTCCTCTCTTCATCCTCCCTTTCTTCGCTCTAGGGTCGGCACCTCATCTACTCATAGTGGCCGGGGCTTGGAGAAGAAGAAGAAAAGGAGAAGGAACGCATAGGCGGCTGATTGCTTGGAGGAGAAGAAGAGGAAGAAACTTTCCTATTTTGGAATCCCTTGGTGGCTCAAGAGTCTTGGAGGAGAAGAAGTGGTTCGAGTGGATTCCATCTTGGTAGATCGTTGCCCGCACAACGTTCAAGAGGAGGAGAGGAATACAACAGAAGATCAAGAGGTCTTTAGCTACAAAGAAAGGTATAACTAGTTATTTGTTTCCGCATCATAACTAGTTCATGTTCTTTATGTAGATCTTGAAAAACTAAACATAAGAGGCTATCGATGTTATGCTATCGTTTTTGTTATCGATTTTGCGTTTCGATATTGTGCTTCTATTGAGGTCTCTGTAGTTAAACCTAGTTTACTGTAAGAAGTTAAATATCCGATTTCTTTGTGAGGCTTTGTGTAGGAAGTGGTGGATGATCTCATACCCAAGAAGGTCTAGTGTCTTGCCATGTTTAACCTGAAAGTCGATCTTTGAAATAGATATTTGATTAACTTTTGTAATATGGTTTAACTTAGGAAGATCACATCGGTTAAACTTGGAGTAAAAATGTTAACTATCGTTTCCAATCCAAGTTTAAATTCTGAAGGACAATTTGGATTAATAATATTAAGCATCATTTGCAATCTAAATTTAACTTCAGTAGAGCACATGGGTAGCTAGGATAGTTCTATGCTTGTACAAATTTTTGTACAGGGGAACTATGACGGTATTCTGAGTAGCAACCAAGTATGTGAAAGTGTGGGCGAGCACCTCTTTTATTGAGCGTAGAAGGCGCCTTCCAAGGCCTTGATGGCGCCTCCAATGAGACAAATCTGATTCTAAAACTTGGTGAAGTTTATCGCTGAGAAGGTCAAACTTTATCCTATGGAAGACGCCTTCCATGCACTAAAGCTGTCTTCTATGAACAGTACCAAGGTGCCTTCAGCGCCTTCAATGCTTGAAGGCACCTTCCATCACTTGGAAGGCGCCTCGGGTGAACCGTACCCGAGGCCTTTTGTACTTTTCTTTCCCTGCAAAACGTGTTAGTCCAATAAACCTGCAAGACAAATGTTAGCATAGTAATAATAAAGAGTAGTAATTAGATCCTATCTTTCCAAGACCAGGAGCTAGTCAAGATCTCGATTTAGGTTTCCAAAATGGACCTAAATCGGACTGACACCTACTGTCCCTTCGAACAAGGACGCATCCTCACTTGATCACTCTCCTCCAGTGACTTACCTCTACTTACCAGGTATAGATTTACCTTCGGAATCACACATCCAAACTTCGAGAATTGAACATCCCAACCTATTAGAATCGTCTATCCGGTCTTCATCCATCAAGAATCGCACATCTCAACTTATGAGAATTGAACATTCGGTCTTCACCCATAGAGAATCGCACATTCGGTTTTCTCCAATCAGGAATCGCACATCCTGACTTGCCGAATCACATATCCGGTCTCACCAATCAGGAATCACACATCCCGACTTGTCAGAATCACACATCCAGGCTTCACTAATCGGTAATCAAACATCCTGATTGCCAATCGGGAATCAAACATCTCGAAATCTGCACACTCGATAAATGCATTAGATCACGATAGCAACTAACTTAACTCACTTTGTCATTCATCAAAACCTGAGTTAGATCGTTAGTACAAATTACACCAACAATCCCCCTTTTAAATGTAATGACGACCTGAGTTAAAGTTAGGAAAAAAATATGCAAAACATATGATTTTAAGAGAGATAAGATAGTTAAGTTTTGTTCTCTTAATCATTTTTAGGGTTAAGTTTTTTGATCTTATTTGATTTTCTAACTTAAACCTCTAACCCTCCCCCTTTAACATTCATCAAAATAATATACAAATAAATGAATCAGATTGTGAAACGCATAATAGATCTTGTGAAATAAGCAAGAAAAGTAACAAAATAATTATAAAATTTTTAGGTTTATTGGAGGGAGGAGTAAGTGTAACCAATTTCATTTGCAAAACAGTTTTATAACGCTAACTTTCGCAAAAACAATTTTTAAGGTAGCTTTCGAGATATTTTCAAGGCTAAATTTTATAAAGCTGGTTTTTGTAAAACAAAATTTCCAAGAGTTTATAAATTATTTCTCAAAAATTTATTGTACAGGCATAGCATAATTTCTCAAAAGTTCTGATAAGTAATAAGGAGTTTTAAGTATTTTAACAAGAATTTAAGAGATATTTTCAAAAATACTTTAAATACGAATTTTTAGTTTAGAAATATTTTCGAAATGTTGATAATTTTTAACTTAGAAATATTTTCAAAATGCTTAGAAATATTTTCAAAATGTTTTTGAAATATTTTCGAAATGTTTTTGAAATATTTTCGCAACATAACTTTCAAAACACTTTAACTATTAATTTTTCAAAAAGCGTTTAAAAAAATTTCACAATGGATAAAAGAAGGTTTTTAAAGTTTGTTTCAAATTACCTCTCCCTAGACCTGGTATGTAAAAAAATATCCATCTAGAAAATCATCCTTAAATGTCTAACCATTAGTTCCTAACTAACTACCAGAAGATAGTAGTATTCACTTGGTTAGTCAAGTTAAGTAAGTGCATCCAGTTAGTGTTTGACTAAAAATGAATTCTTTAACTTGATCACTATAATATTTGGTATTTCACGCCCAGACTTGTAACGACCCAATTTTCCCTATTTCAAGTTCTAAAAGTCCATAAAAATATTTGGAAATACTTTTAAAATATTCTAGAGATTTTTAGGAATTTTTAGAGTATTTTTACGTAATTTTTGGAGGTCGTTTAGTAGGGTTACAAAAAGAAAGAAGTTTTTAAAAAAAACGTTGAAGGTGAGATTCGAACCCACGACCTCGGGTTGGACTGACCCAAGCAAAACCAGCCCCAACCAGCTGAGCTAAACGGTTTTGTTAACCTTTTATGGTGAGAACTAAATTTATAGCATAGTTAATGATTAGGGAATAAATTGGGAAAAAGTGCGCGGCTGAGGGATTGAAGCCGAGACCCTGGACTCGGTTAAAACCCAGCCAACCAACCCAGCTGCGCTCGATTTGTTAATCAGATATGGGAATCAATTGATTTAAAGCATAGTTATAATTATAACCGAGTATAAGAAAAGAAATTAGGTTTTTATTTTCCGGAAAACCTAAAATTTCTCTCTAAATTCCCTTCTCCTCTCGCGACGGCGCCGAGTTCCTTCTCCAAGCGATTTCTGCTCGGGCGAAAGAGGCGGCGGAGCTAAGTTTCCTTTCTCCGGCGCCGGTCAAGGGGTGTTCCCGCGAGATCCTCACACGTTCGTGGCCATCTCGTCGAGGGGAGCACGCGGACGCGAGGAAACGCCGGATTTGGAGCTCACCCGAAACCCTAGCACCTCTCTTTCTCGGTTGTAAGTCCAAGAATCGTCGGTGAGTTGCTTCTCACCTGCAGTAGGAGTTGCTCCGAGCTTCGATTTGCTTTCCTTGCTTTCGGATTTTACTGTGCCGAATAAGAGTTTATGCCGGAGCCTTTCTTTCTTGCTTTCTCTGCTTTCGGGTCATTGTGTGCAGCCGGTTGGTTGTGCTTGCTGCCGTGAATCAAAGAAGGAAGAGGGGGGGTTTTGATCAGGATAGGGTTTCATTGGGTTTGGAAAATAGTTAGGTTTCAATTCGGCAAGCTTGGATTACTAGGTTTCAACTCAGCAGCTTAGTTTATTATGCTTCAGTTTAGCAAACTTGATTCCTTATGATTTCTCCTTGCTAATTACCATACATGAACATCCCCTTATTCTGAGTAGATAGTTTAAGAAGTTTGCTAGTTTAACAAGCGTGAATATATTCTTATTATGTTAGTATGATTAGCATTGTAGTTAGATGTTCCTTCGCAATTAACTAGCAGTAACAGCCCTCTAATTCTAGCATATAGTTCATGTGTTAGACATGCTTCAATAGTTCAATTATAACAGCCGAACAACCCTCTAATTAGCATGAGTAACTGTGTATTTAACATATAGTTCAATTATACCACATGCAGTGTTAGTTCCTTGCCATTCAATTAGCATGAGTAGCTGTGTATTTAACATTGCTGCTCAATTCCTCTCTTTGCTGTTCAATTAGCATGAATAGCTTTTCAAATTGGACAGGTTTATTTGTTCGGACAGGAATAACCTATATAAGTAGAAGAAGTATGGCAGGTTTAGTTTAGCTTATGTGGCTTGCATTAGCTAGGATTAATGTAGCTGGAAGTTGCATTTTTCTTTCCCTATTTTACAGCATGTATAGGAAACTCAAAGTTAGCTTTCTTTTGCTCTATTTTACAACATGTTTAGAAAGTCCAAGTTAGCTTTCTTTTGCTCTATTTTACAGCATGTTTAGAAAGTCCAAGTTAGCTTTCTTTTGCTCTATTTTATAGCAGGATTAGTAAATTCAAAGTTGCTTTCTTTTGCTCTATTTTATAGCATGATTAGTAAGCTCAAAGTTGTTTTCATTTGCTATTTTAATAAGCATGAACAGCCATGTATTCCAGTGGAAAAATAAGAATCCTATTAAATACTTTTAGAAGTATTAACAAGTAAAAGAAAGAAAAAGAAAAGAAAGAGAAAGGCCAAGGCCTTAAGTAAATTCCAAAGTCCAGACTTTAGGGATTTTTGCACACAAGATGTCTATTAAAATGCCAAGGCATTTAAAGAAGAAGTAATTAAGATTATAAGTATTTTACTTTTAAAGGGCATGTACCGGACACAAGGTCCAAGGGATGGGCTCCAAGTTGCCCCTAGGCACAAGGCCTAGAAGTATCTTAGTAGTTTCGGGATTAACTACCTCGATTCTTATTAAGAATGCGCGCAAAGTGGTACAATGCCGGGCCCAAAAGAAGTTTATTATTATTTTGAAGTATTAAAGTATAAGTTTTGAAACAAATGAAACAAGCTTCAAATATGTTTAGAATTAGGAAGTTAGTTTCTTGTTGTTTGAAGCATGCAGTAGTAGTTTCAATTGTTTCCTTGCTACTAGATTATTCAGTATGTTTAGCTTTACATGTTTAGTAGTTTTACATGTTTAGCTTTACATGTTTAGTAATTTTACATGTTCAGTAGTTTTACATGTTTAGCTTTACATGTTTAGTAGTTTTACATGTTCAGTAGTTTTACATGTTCAGTAGTTTTACATGTTTAGCTTTACATGTTTAGTAGTTTTACATGTTCAGTAGTTTTACATGTTTAGCTTTACATGTTTAGTAGTTTTACATGTTCAGTAGTTTTACATGTTTAGTATCTTTACATGTTTAGTAGTTTTACATGTTTAGTATGCTTCTTTTATTGGTTTATGAGCATGATGAACTACAAATGTTTAGTATTTCAGTTAGCATGATTCCTTTGCTATATATGAGCATGAGTAGTTTTATATGTTAGCATTTAGTTTTAGCATGTTTTTATTTATATACATGCATATCGAGTTTTTGTGAGTAGATAGCGCTCACTAAGCTTTATGCTTATAGACTGCACTTCCTCCTACTGCAGATAAAGGAAAGGAAAAGATTTAGCAAGGAAGGCGACAAGGTGGTGGTGATGAAGGTGTGTGATGGCTAGACTATGGGGAGATCAAGAGTTTGCTAAGGAATTATTAAGACATTTCTGTTTAGAGTTCTTTAGTTTTCTTTTAATGCTATTATGAGTCAATATTGTATTTAAGTTTATTCCGCGTTTGTAGTTGGGTTCTATTGATGGAGTGATATTGATGGTTGCTATTGATAGGGTAGTTTCTTTCTTTTATTTGTGATATTATACTGCGTGGTTGTGAAGATATATGTTCCAGTATATTATGCTTGTATTATGGAAAATGGTCACCGGTACAGGGGAGATTCTGTCGAAATTTTTCGGTAGGGTTTTCCTAGAGATTTTTAATAAACCGGTTAAGTAGAGTAGTAGATAAGTAACGGTCACTCTTAGAGAGTAGTAGTAGTAGTAAGAAGTGTGGTCGTTACAGTTGGTATCAGAGCAGGTCCCATTCTCCAGCATCACACACACATCAGCATCATCCTTGCCGTCTCCAAGTAAGAAAGTATTTGAAATTCTTTCTTTATTCTGCTTTCCTTATTATTAACTGCAGTATAGAGTATTTGTTTATAAGTGCTTAAGTAAGATAGAAGATTTAGTTTTCCTTTTCTTTATTCATATTTATGTATGATTAGAAGGGTTAGAGAGAGGATACCAAGTCTTTTTCCCTGCATAACTAGATGTCAAGAAGAGGACGTCCCCGTATCGTTTGTACTGAGGACCGAGTTCAGGAGAACGAAGAGCCCAGAACCCCTGGGCCTACTCTCTCTGAAGTTGTTACTCAACTTCAGAGACAAGTAGCGAGTAGCAGCAAGTGATTACCAATCTAATGGCCAATCAGAAGCCAGCTCCTCCCACTCCCCCAACCATTAATGTGGAGACCCCAGTGGTGACTGAAGTCCCATCAGCTGCCCTGGAAGTCGCCACAGCATCTAAAAGACAAGAAGCATATCTCATCCAGTGGCTGAAGCTGAAACCAGAAAGCTTCTTAGGAACGACTGAGCCCTGGGATGCCCAGGCTTGGTTCAAGACATTTGAGAGCACAACGGAGCTTCTTGACTGACCAGAAGTCGAAAGGTTGATACCATTAAGTATGCCTCCTTCTGCCTATCTAGAGATGCTTGTATGTAGTGGGAGTGAGTTAAGAGTAAGAGAGCAGTCAACCAGATGAACTGGGTTGACTTTGAGATAGAGTTTTTACTAAGAGTTCTTCCGCCAACGGATCACCAATAAACATTATGAGGAGTTTATAAAATTTAGACCAAGTGACCTACCAGTAGAAGAAGCGGTTAAAAGATTTAACAGGCTAGCTCACCTTTGCCTATAGTTAGTAAGTATAGTGAAAGAACGAGTCAGACTGATGCTCCTAACGCTGAGACCAGAAATAACACCTAATGTGAGTAGTGAAACTCACCGACCATAGATTGGTGAAGAGCTGGTCAGCAAGGCATTAGTGAGCACTATCTGAACAGCAACAAGGCACAACAAAAGCAACACAAGCCAGTCAAAATAGAAGACAAGACAGTGGGGAAACAGGGATCCCAGTCAAGTAATCAGAACTGGAAGGATAAAGATAACAAGAAAGACCTAAGTAGGAGGAAGTTCGGGTAGTTTGTGAGTATCCAGAGGTATTCCCAGAAGAGCTACCTGGACTACCTCCCAACAGAGAAGTGGAGCCAATTTCAAAAGCTTCGTACCGAATTTCTCTAGCAGAGCTAAACGAGTTACAAGAACAACTTCAGGAGCTGCTTGACAAGGGCTTCATTCGCCCTAGTCACTCACCATGGGGAGCTCCTGTGTTGTTTGTCAAAAAGAAGGATGGATCTATGCGGATGTGCATAGATTATAGAGCTTTGAATCAAGTGACCATCAAAAACAAGTATCCACTGCCCAGGATCGATGATTTATTTGATCAATTGAAAGGTGCAACAGTGTTCTCCAAGATAGATCTGCGCTCTGGGTACCATCAGTTGAAAGTGAAGGAGAGTGATATACCCAGAACAGCTTTCAGGACCAGATATGGACACTACGAATTCGTAGTCATGCCTTTTGGTGTGACTAATGCACCTGCAGTCTTCATGGACTTGATGAATAGAGTGTTCAGAGAATACCTTGACAAGTTTGTCATTGTGTTCATCGACGACATTCTAGTCTATTCCAGAACTTCAGAGGAGCATGACACGCACTTGAGAATAGTCCTGCAAACCCTTCAGCAAAAGCAGCTCTATGCCAAATTCTCAAAGTGCGAGTTCTGGTTGGAGCAGGTGGCGTTTCTAGGTCACATCGTCTCTAAAGAAGGCATTCAAGTGGATCCAGCCAAAGTAGAAGCGGTCAGCAATTGGAAGAGACCCAAGAATGCCAGGGAAATCAGAAGCTTCCTTGGTTTAGCTGGGTATTACAGGAAATTCATGGAAGACTTTTCCCGAATAGCCTCTCCACTTACAGCCCTCACCAGGAAGAACAAGAAGTTTGAATGGTCAGACAAATGTGAGCAGAGTTTTCAAGAACTCAAGAAGAGACTGACCAGTGCTCCCATTCTGACTGTTCCAGAGAGTGACAAGAGTTTTGACATCTACAGTGATGCTTCCAAGATGGGCTTAGGAGCTGTACTCATGTAGGAAGGAAAAATTATAGCTTAGGCATCCAGGCAAAGCTAATAAAGTGGCAGATGCACTAAGCAGAAAATCCAGTGCATCCCTGATGTCTTTGTCATCATTAGCCCTACCACTGCAGAAGGAGTTGTCAGATTTTGGAATGGAAATTATTTATGGGCAACTCTCTGCATTGACCCTAGAGTCAACCTTGCTTGAGGATATACAAAGAAAGCAAAGTGAAGATCCAGATATCCAGAAGATCAAGCAAGGGATACAGAAAGAAGAAAATTTTAGAAGAAGCTCACAGTACACCGTACTCTATGCATTCTGGTTCTACCAAGATGTACCAAAACGTGAAACAGAGGTTTTGGTGGTCTGGACTCAAAAGAGATGTAGCTAAATATGTCAGTACCTGCCTGACATGTCAGAGGGTCAAAGCAGAACACCAGAGACCAGGAGGAGTTCTACAGCCTCTTCCTATACCAGAGTGGAAGTGGGAAGACATCTCTATGGACTTCATAACAGGTCTTCCAAGAACTACGAATGGATATGATGCAATATGGGTAATAGTAGATAGATTGACCAAGTCTGCCCATTTTCTAGCCATCAAGGTGTCTCACTCTATAGAGCAGTTGGCACAGCTGTGTGTTAAAGAGGTGATCAGACTTCACGGAGTTCCCAAATCTATTATTTCTGATAGAGATGGGCGCTTCACTTCACACTTTTGGGAGTGCGTTCAGAATGCACTAGGCACCAAACTCAAGTTCAGCACAGCCTTCCATCCTCAGACTGATGGACAGACAGAGCGAGTAAATCAGATCCTAGAAGATATGCTCAGGGCTTGTGCACTAGATTTTAAAGGCAGTTGGTGCAAGTATCTGTGCTTAGCTGAGTTTGCCTACAACAATAGCTATCAGGCTACCATCAAGATGGCACCATATGAGGCGTTGTATGGCAGAAAGTGCAGATCACCTATTTGCTGGCAAGAAGCAGGTGAAAGAAGAGAGATGGAAGTGGAACTGGGCATACAGACAGAGCTGATAGATGAGACTACTCAGGCTATTCAGAAGATCAGACAGATAATTTAGACTGCCCAGAGTAGACAGAAGAGTTATGCTGATACACGCCGTAGGCCACTTGAATTCCAAGAAGGAGATTCAGTTTTTCTCAAGGTCGCTCCTATGAAGGGAGTGATGAGATTTGGCAAGAAGGGCAAATTAAGTCCTCGTTATGTAGGACCTTACCTGATCACAGAAAGGATTGGGAAAGTAGCTTACAAGCTGGATTTACCACAGGACATGTCAGCAATACATAATATATTTCATGTCTCTCCATGTTAAAGAAGTGCATCCACGACCCTAGCCAAGTGATTGAGCCTCAGTCAGTGCAAATCCAAGAGGATCTTAGTTATGAGAGCAGACCTACACAGATAGTGGACAGAGCAGTCAAGAGATTGAGAAACAAAGAAGTACCACTAGTGAAGGTCGTCTGGCAGAACCAGAAGCATGAGGAAGTCACTTGGGAGCGGGAGGACAGTATGAGACAGAAGTATCCAAAACTATTCTAAGTTCGAGGACGAACTTTTTATAAGGTATGGGGAATTGTAACGACCCAATTTTCCCTATTTCAAGTTCTAAAAGTCTATAAAAATATTTGGAAATACTTTTAAAATATTCTAGAGATTTTTAGGAATTTTTAGAGTATTTTTACGTAATTTTTGGAGGTCGTTTAGTAGGGTTACAAAAAGAAAGAAGTTTTTAAAAAAAACGTTGAAGGTGAGATTCGAACCCACGACCTCGGGTTGGACTGACCCAAGCAAAACCGGCCCCAACCAGCTGAGCTAAACGGTTTTGTTAACCTTTTATGGTGAGAACTAAGTTTATAGCATAGTTAATGATTAGGGAATAAATTGGGAAAAAGTGCGCGGCTGAGGGATTGAAGCCGAGACCCTGGACTCGGTTAAAACCCAGCCAACCAACCCAGTTGCGCTCGATTTGTTAATCAGATATGGGAATCAATTGATTTAAAGCATAGTTATAATTATAACCGAGTATAAGAAAAGAAATTAGGTTTTTATTTTCCGGAAAACCTAAAATTTCTCTCTAAATTCCCTTCTCCTCTCGCGACGGCGCCGAGTTCCTTCTCCAAGCGATTTCTGCTCGGGCGAAAGAGGCGGCGGAGCTAAGTTTCCTTTCTCCGGCGCCGGTCAAGGGGTGTTCCCGCGAGATCCTCACACGTTCGTGGCCATCTCGTCGAGGGGAGCACGCGGACGCGAGGAAACGCCGGATTTGGAGCTCACCCGAAACCCTAGCACCTCTCTTTCTCGGTTGTAAGTCCAAGAATCGTCGGTGAGTTGCTTCTCACCTGCAGTAGGAGTTGCTCCGAGCTTCGATTTGCTTTCCTTGCTTTCGAATTTTACTGTGCCGAATAAGAGTTTATGCTGGAGCCTTTCTTTCTTGCTTTCTCTGCTTTCGGGTCATTGTGTGCAGCCAGTTGGTTGTGCTTGCTGCCGTGAATCAAATAAGGAAGAGGGGGGGTTTTGATCAGGATAGGGTTTCATTGGGTTTGGCAAATAGTTAGGTTTCAATTCGGCAAGCTTGGATTACTAGGTTTCAACTCAGCAGCTTAGTTTATTATGCTTCAGTTTAGCAAACTTGATTCCTTATGATTTCTCCTTGCTAATTACCATACATGAACATCCCCTTATTCTGAGTAGATAGTTTAAGAAGTTTGCTAGTTTAACAAGCATGAATATATTCTTATTATGTTAGTATGATTAGCATTGTAGTTAGATGTTCCTTCGCAATTAACTAGCAGTAACAGCCCTCTAATTCTAGCATATAGTTCATGTGTTAGACATGCTTCAATAGTTCAATTATAACAGCCGAACAACCCTCTAATTAGCATGAGTAACTGTGTATTTAACATATAGTTCAATTATACCACATGCAGTGTTAGTTCCTTGCCATTCAATTAGCATGAGTAGCTGTGTATTTAACATTGCTGCTCAATTCCTCTCTTTGCTGTTCAATTAGCATGAATAGCTTTTCAAATTGGACAGGTTTATTTGTTCGGACAGGAATAACCTATATAAGTAGAAGAAGTATGGCAGGTTTAGTTTAGCTTATGTGGCTTGCATTAGCTAGGATTAATGTAGCTGGAAGTTGCATTTTTCTTTCCCTATTTTACAGCATGTATAGGAAACTCAAAGTTAGCTTTCTTTTGCTCTATTTTACAGCATGTTTAGAAAGTCCAAGTTAGCTTTCTTTTGCTCTATTTTATAGCATGTTTAGAAAGTCCAAGTTAGCTTTCTTTTGCTCTATTTTATAGCAGGATTAGTAAGTTCAAAGTTGCTTTCTTTTGCTCTATTTTATAGCATGATTAGTAAGCTCAAAGTTGTTTTCATTTGCTATTTTAATAAGCATGAACAGCCATGTATTCCAGTGGAAAAATAAGAATCCTATTAAATACTTTTAGAAGTATTAACAAGTAAAAGAAAGAAAAAGAAAAGAAAGAGAAAGGCCAAGGCCTTAAGTAAATTCCAAAGTCCAGACTTTAGGGATTTTTGCACACAAGATGTCTATTAAAATGCCAAGGCATTTAAAGAAGAAGTAATTAAGATTATAAGTATTTTACTTTTAAAGGGCATGTACCGGACACAAGGTCCAAGGGATGGGCTCCAAGTTGCCCCTAGGCACAAGGCCTAGAAGTATCTTAGTAGTTTCGGGATTAGCTACCTCGATTCTTATTAAGAATGCGCGCAAAGTGGTACAATGCCGGGCCCAAAAGAAGTTTATTATTATTTTGAAGTATTAAAGTATAAGTTTTGAAACAAATGAAACAAGCTTCAAATATGTTTAGAATTAGGAAGTTAGTTTCTTGTTGTTTGAAGCATGCAGTAGTAGTTTCAATTGTTTCCTTGCTACTAGATTATTCAGTATGTTTAGCTTTACATGTTTAGTAGTTTTACATGTTTAGCTTTACATGTTTAGTAATTTTACATGTTCAGTAGTTTTACATGTTTAGCTTTACATGTTTAGCTTTACATGTTCAGTAGTTTTACATGTTCAGTAGTTTTACATGTTTAGCTTTACATGTTTAGTAGTTTTACATGTTCAGTAGTTTTACATGTTTAGTATCTTTACATGTTTAGTAGTTTTACATGTTTAGTATGCTTCTTTTATTGGTTTATGAGCATGATGAACTACAAATGTTTAGTATTTCAGTTAGCATGATTCCTTTGCTATATATGAGCATGAGTAGTTTTATATGTTAGCATTTAGTTTTAGCATGTTTTTATTTATATACATGCATATCGAGTTTTTGTGAGTAGATAGCGCTCACTAAGCTTTATGCTTATAGACTGCACTTCCTCCTACTGCAGATAAAGGAAAGGAAAAGATTTAGCAAGGAAGGCGACAAGGTGGTGGTGATGAAGGTGTGTGATGGCTAGACTATGGGGAGATCAAGAGTTTGCTAAGGAATTATTAAGACATTTCTGTTTAGAGTTCTTTAGTTTTCTTTTAATGCTATTATGAGTCAATATTATATTTAAGTTTATTCCGCGTTTGTAGTTGGGTTCTATTGATGGAGTGATATTGATGGTTGCTATTGATAGGGTAGTTTCTTTCTTTTATTTGTGATATTATACTGCGTGGTTGTGAAGATATATGTTCCAGCCGCCTGTGGCTGAGTATATTATGCTTGTATTATGGAAAATGGTCACCGGTACAGGGGAGACTCTGTCGAAATTTTTCGGTAGGGTTTTCCTAGAGATTTTTAATAAACCGGTTAAGTAGAGTAGTAGATAAGTAACGGTCACTCTTAGAGAGTAGTAGTAGTAGTAAGAAGTGTGGTCGTTACAAGACTTGTGTTGATGCACCGATATAAGCATCTTAAGTCCAGGCAATTTACCTCTGCATCTCACGCCGTTTTAAGTTTGTGAATACACAATCAAGGTAAGCCTAGTGTATTTGTGAGATGCTCAAGTCCTAGATTTATAGGATCATGCTTTCTATTAATTTGATCTAGTCCAAGGCTAAAATAATTTTACAACACTAGAAATGGAAAATTTTGGAAAACATAAGTAAATAATTTTCCTATAAGTTGTAAATTATTTTAAAAAATATTTGATAATAAGAGTCCTAGTCTATTGTGCACATTCCCAATTTTCTTCGTAGATTACTGAACTCATATTCTGGTAGTGGTTTGGTGAAGTTATCAGCCAGATTTAACTTCGACTCAACATAGTTGAGTTCAATATCTCCTCTAGTGACGTGATCTCTAATAAAGTGACGTTTGATTTTAATGTGTTTGGTTCTTGAATGATTTACTAAATTTTTAGTTAAGTTGATTGAGTTGATGTTATCTATATGTATTTTTATATTTTTTTTATATTCTAAGTTACAATCTCTTAATGTGTGCAACATCCATAACAGTTGTGTTACACACTCACCCATTGCTAAATTAAAATTTTTTTTTTAATTCTAACTTAAATAATCCAAAATTAATCATGAATGAAATTTGATTAATTAACATCTTGAATCATTAATTAATCATAGATTATTTGTTATTTTAAATTGAGAAATAGAATTTTAGATTAATCTTGAGTTGTATTTAAGTAAAGTCTAATATTGTTTTCATATTAACTGATTTAGTTAAATTAATGAAATGAGTTAATAGTTAAATTTTTGATTAACTTATGAATTAGGATTAACTATAATTTAATATAATTTACTCTTAATTTGAAACAACAAATAAGTTACAATTATTTTTAGATTCATAGTCAATATTGAATTAATTAACTTTATTCAGTTGATTAATTTATGATAGTATTAGTTTGATTAATTGATCAGAATGATTAAAATTTATATTATTAAATTAGGATTAAAATTTGAGTTATTTGATTGTAACTTGAATTTAGATAAGTTAATTTTTTAAAATAATTTTTAAAAGAATTTTAAAAATAGTTTTTAAATGATTTTCAAAATAATATATTTTTAAAAACAAATTTTAATTTTAATTTGGCTTTAATTTTAATTTAATTTTAGTTTTAAGTTTTTTTTAAGTTTAAAGTGGTTTTAGGTTAAGTTTAAAGTTAATTTTACTTTGAAGTTTTAAATTAGTTTTAGGTTAAGTTATAATTTTAATTTTAATTTTAATTTAATTTAATTTATTTTAACTTTTAATTTAATTTAATTTGTTTTAATTTATCTTATTTTATTTTAATTTTAAAATTTTTAATTTATTTTAAGTTAATTTTTTTAATTTATTTTAATTTATTTTTTTGAATTTTGAATTAAGATCATTAGTCATCTCACCAATCTATATTTTCAATCAGAGAATTCTATAATTTTGTGAGATGAGTTAAGTTGAATTTTAGGGTTGGGTTTAACTTTGTATTATATTCGAGTTTAGCTTTGGGTTCAATAAATAGGTATTATTTGGATAGACTTCTAAGCTATGGTGAGTCACTTGGACATCATTAGAGTAACCATGCCTTCAAAATTTTTCAAATAGTCTTATCCACTGAACTCAGTACAAACTTTGGTCTAACCAGTTAGGATTTGTAAGGGGTAGCTTTAGTTAGTTCCACTAAGTCAAATGCACCAGGTCGAAGTCATATCTTCCTAGACATGCATAGACAAAGTTTCTCTAACCTACTATCATCCAAAATTTCATCAGTATCATTGGTCAAGTTAAACTTTTGTTCCTATGTAGACTAGTCCTAATTATCCATCCGGGTAAGTCATTGATTTTGGAGGTGTCAACTAGTTTGAAGTCTCCCCCTGAATTATTGATCTTAGGTTTAAGTTTTGGGTTTGTGTTGATTTGTTTTATAGTTGTAGTATACTTAGTTATAGCTTGTGTTTAGATTGTTTTTTATTTAAGTTGGGTTTATTTGATTTAATTTATTCTTTTTATTTGTATTTATTTTTGAAGGTTTAATTTTAGAAATTAAGGGAGAGTAATTTGATTTAATTTAATTTATGCAATGAATTTTATCTTTTGGTATATAGTATTGATTGATTCCTACTTGCGTGGTTAAGCACACTTTCGGAACCCAAGCCTTAGTTGATTTTGTATTTTGAGTTAAAGTTAAGAGTGATTTATAGTTTATGTTGGGTTTGTATCTGAATCCGGATTTATTGTACATCGCTCTTTGGGATCCAAGCATTATCTTTAGGTACTTAGTCTCGAGGTAAACTTTTCCAACTGTCCTTTGAGCCCGTTGACTTGACTTTTTAGGACAGTGTTTTCTTCATCAAGTTTTGCAACTTGAGTTGAATCTTTGTCTTGGTCACTAAGCTCATGTTCAATTGTTCCTTAAGGAGGTTATTTTCCTTTAGGAGTTGTTTACCGTGTTCCTCGGTTTTAACTAATCTTTTATTTAAACAAGCAATTATTTTGAATGAATTTACACTTATAAAAGAATTTACCTCGGGTCGGTCTGACCTAGATGAAGATTCATAACTCGACTCATTTACTGACTCGTCATCTTGATGCATTTCTCCTCCAGTTGCCATCAGTATGAGGTAACTTACTTGCTTATGTTCGTCTGCTCCTGATCCGTTTGAAGAAGATTCATCCCAAGTCACTTTTGATGTACCTGCAAGAAAAGTAATTCCTTTCTCGACCTTTGGACCATTAGTCTGTTCATGTAATTCAAGCTCGCAAAATAATTCATCTAATTTTAACTTGAAGAGGTTCCTTGAAACCTTATAGGTATCTACAATCGATGCCTATAATGAGTTTTGAGGAAATGAGTTTAAAGTGTATCTGATAACGTTGCGATTCTCGATTTAGTGTCCTATCATGTGTAGTCCGTTGAGGATATCCTTGATCCTTGCATGTAGTTAGCTAGTGGTTTCTCCGTCCTGTATTTTAATATTAAATAAAGAATTTAGGAGTAGGTCACGTTTTGTTACCTTTGAATCAAGAATTCCTTCATGTAGCTCGACGAGCTTATCCCAAAGCTCCTTTGTGTTCTTGTGCGAGCCGACTCAGTTGAGCTCTTCCTTTGTGAGTCTACACTGGATCGTGTTCAAGGCTTTAGAATCGGTTTGGACCTTCTTTTTATCTTCTGGATTCCATCTTTCATGATCAAGTGGTACTTTTGTTACTTCGTCTACAGGTGCACGGTACCCTCGTCGGATGATGAACCATTGCTCGATGTCCATTTTGAGATAAACCTCCATTTTTTTCTTCTAGTACGGAAAGTCATTTCTATTGAAAAGAGGAGGGCGAGCAGTGTTGAATCCTTCAAGTTGAGCCATTTGATTCTTGAAAAAGAAAACTAAAGATAGGTACTAAGACTTGGTCATTGATTAGTAGTGCTTGAAAAAATATTGACGACTCAAGTGATGTTGCACCAATCTTCGAGTACAAATCGAATGAGAAAGAGTCATTTGAAGAGGTAAATTTTTACCAATTCAAATAGAATGAAAAATTGAATTACGAAAATAAATCAATTCCCCCTTACTTGATTGGTGGTTGCACCAATTCAGAGCAGAACTTGCTCTGATACCACTTGTTGGATCGAGTCGCACGTGAGAGGAGGTAAATCACGTGGTTTTTGAAAACTAATTCTTTTTCATTTTAAAAACAAAGTATAGGCAGCGGAGAATAAGTAAAATAATCGAAAATAGAAAATACCATAAAAACATAGGCAGTTTACTTGGTTCGGAGCCTACGGTGACTCCTACTCTAAGACCCAAGACCCGTGGACCTATCAATGGATAATCCACTAAATGCCTCTTTTGGAACCACCGGAAGAAGTGATCGAGTACAAAAATAGGGACAGTGTAACAGCCTACACTTCCCTTTTAAAACAGTAATAATTAGAAATGCAACACTTAATAAAAGATTACCAACAAGTTGGAGTACTTAGTGTATTACAGTCGATTTATCGGAGATAATCGGATGTCTTGGGAGTGTAGCTTGGTGGCAAGCAGACTTTTTGGAGAAACCACAGAAAGTTAGAGCAGACGAAAGGTCAATCAAATGCGCAGTAGCTCGTATCAAAGTTGTATGTGAAAGTGTGAGTGAGCACCTCTTTTATTGAGCATGGAAGGCGCCTTCCAAGGCCTTGAAGGCGCCTCCAATAGGACAAATTTGATCCCGAAACTTGCTTAAGCTTATAGCCGAGAAGGTCAAACTTTATCTTGTGGAAGGTACCATCCATGCACTGAAAGCACCTTCTATGAATAGTACCAAGTCTCCTTCAGTGCTTAAAAGCGCCTTCCATCACTTGGAAGACACCTCGGGTGAACAGTGAACAGTACCCAAGGCCTTTTGTGCTTTTCTTGTCTTGCAAAACGTGTTAGTCCAATAAACCTGCAAGACAAATGTTAGTACAGTAATAAAAAAGAGTAGTAATTAGATCCTGTCTCCTCGATATCAGAATTTAATCAAGGTCTCGATTTAGATTTGTGAAATGGACCTAAATCAAGTCGACGCCTACTGTCCCTTTGAACGAGGACGCGTCCTCACTTGGTCACTCTCCTCCAGTGACTTATCTCTACTTACCAGGTGTAGAGTTACCTCCGGAATCACACATCCGGACTTCGAGAATTAAACATCCTGACCTATTAGAATTGCACATCCAGTTTTCATCCATTGAGAAGTGCACATCTCGACTTACCAGAATCGAACATATGCTCTTCACCTATCGAGAACCGCACATCCCGACTTACCGGAATCACACATCCGGTCTTCTCCAATCTGGAATCTCACATCATGACTTGCCGGAATCACACATTGGGTCTTCTCCGATTGGGAATCGTACATCCCGACTTGTCGGAATCACACATTCGGACTTCACTAATCGGGAATTGAACATCCCGACTGCCAATCGGAAATTGAACTTCCCGAAACCTGCACACTCGATAAATGCAATAGATCATGATAGCACCTAACTTAACTTACTTTATCATTCATCAAAACCTGAGTTAGACCGTTAGTACAAATTGCACCAACAATATACATATATATAATGTTATTTTTTTTAGATTTAGGGTATAGTATTTAGGTTAAAGAAGTGAAAATTAAAAAAGAATACTCAGTGCTCATGGGGTACGTGGTCACGAATGGATATGCAGTATATCATCCATATATATAGAGAGAGAGAGAAATGTTGTCATCAACACTAAATCCTAAATGTAAAATTTATTGGCATAGCCGGAAGTTAAAAAAAGAAATATATATATATATATATATATATATATATATATATATAGTGTTATTTTAAAAAAAAACACTTTCGTTATCATAAATATTATACCCCTAAATCCTATATCCTAAAAAAAAAACTTTAGGTGCGGATGGATATTGTGTAGTATACTATATATACACAGTCATGTATATTATTAAAATATAGATATTTTTAAAATAATTTTTAGAATATATTAATATAATTGATTGATAAATCTTATTTTAAATACATTCCATTCTATTTTTCATTTTAAAAATATTCTTAATTTAATATTATTCTATTAATTTTAATTAAAATCGATGGAACCAATTAAGTATATCTGAGTGACTTTAACCAAATTAGAGTAATTTTAACTAAGTTAAAAAAATATTTTAATATAATAATTTTACATAGGTACTAATTTTACTTCGTGTTATAATAATTCATCGTAAAAAAATTGGTGGAATTTGATTGACAAATCTTATTTTAGAATTTAAGGTTGAATTAATGATTAGTTAGCTAGTATGTCTGGTCCATGAACCGTCATGTTTAATTGAATTTATTTTTTTTTAATAATCGAGGTATTTGGTCTCAAAATTTTTCACCTACTCCGAAATTAACGAGGAAGCGCAAGAGGATCCAATGATCAAAAATACAATTTTTATTGAATTTAATTTGAGTAAAAAGGTCATAACACTCATGCTAACGGCTTAGTATCGTTAACCCCCGACTAGATATAGATAGATAAATGATATTTTACCGTAACACAGTGAACTCTTTGCATGAACTTTTATTTAATGTATTTTTTTTAATTAGACATCCACCTCTTCGAATCAAATAATTTTAGATGTGATAAATTAGAAAGTATTTATAAAGGCTCGTCCAAATGACAAATTCTTAGAGTGAATTTTTAATGAATTTAATTATTCTAGTAAAGGGTTTGATGATGGTGATTAGGACAACTCAAAAACAATTAATGGCAATTAATTTGGTGGTTAATAAGTACAAATTAAGAGTTTGGAAGTTGATGATTGGTGTTTAATGGGACAAAAATAAAAGAAAAACATTTTTGGATATTAATCGAATCACGATACAAATCAGAGGCGACGAGCCATGAGATGCATTGGCCCACTAAATAATTGAGATTCCAGTTTTTTTTATTTTTAACAAATTAAAAAATAATAATTATTTATTTAAATATTTAAAATTTTAAATAGTAGTTGAGCTGACCATGGATTATGGTTACCTAATCGAGAAGTCACCTGCTTGTGAAATATGTCCTAACAATTTAACTAGTCAAAAAATCAACATATTTATAAATCACGTCTGTTGCAAAAGGTAAAAACCTTCATACTGAAGGCCCGTAAATTATAGTACCGAGCTGTCTTTTAGATAGAAATATTTTCAAAGAATTCGAATTATATTGTAATTTTACTATTCGAATATCAATTCGGTAATCACAAACACCTATTGAGTAGCCATCTGATCGTGAAATCATGATCGGTCGAATCTCTGTTAAAGAAAGTGAACATCAAAAGTGTTTGTTTTTTTTTTTTACAATGGATGATGCGACATAAATTTATTTCACATTCCGGAGAGATGATGTGACGATAAAATCTATCTTGCACCATAGAATAGTGACGTTGAAATCTTCTCTTAATGATATAGTCAACTCTATGAAGAATAACCAGCGTTAAAGGGCTTGCCATGAATTACCTGATAGATCCATCCGATGCTTAATATCAAGTAATATAATAAATTGTCCCCAGACGTAATACAGATGTGGAGTACATGATTCTGTGATTGAAAAATTCAGGGGTTGATCCCCGGGTTGTCACTGTCTGGGGTTAACGTCTCCGCCATGCACTTTCCACATGTATACCTGTATTTACCTCTCTCCATATCCGTGGGACCGGCTCTAGGGGGGCCGCTGATGTGACGGTTTCACATTTTTTTTCAAGTAATATAATAAATAGAAAAAATAATAAAAAATTAATTAAAGCAGATTAAACAGTAATTAATCTCTGTGTTGTGGGAATAACATCGTCTCCTTATACAAAGATACATATAAGTGTTAAGTGTTGGGTTCAATTAAAATTATATTGAAAAAATTTGATAAGTATCATGAGGTTAAAAGAATACAAGATATTTTCATTGACATGAGACTTTTTGAGGAGAGCCTAAGAATAAAGTCATGATGACCTAGACCCAAAATGGACAATATGTGGAGATATGTGGATATACTTAGGCGTAACAAATGATATCAGAGTCATGGTCCGGACCAGATGCCAAGTGGGGTGGCCTTGAATGAAGTTGAGGGTGGGTCCGGAACAGGTCAGGGTGACTGGATGTTCGTGGGAAGCTTGGAGCATGTCAGGGTGATCGGATACTTGTGCGGAAGCAAGCAGGTCAGGGTGACCGGATACTCGCGGGGAGGCTTGGAGCAGGTCAGGATGACTGGATGCTTGCAGGGAGACCCTGACCTGGATTCAATCAAAGTCTCACATTGGAAAGATTTTGTAACGATCATGGAGTTAAAAAGATGCATGATATCTCCATTGGCATGAGGCCTTTTGGAGAGAGCCCAAGAGCAAAGTCATAAAGGTCTATGTCCAAAGTGGACAATATCATGTCATTGTGAAGATATGTAGACATCTTTTGGCACAACAATAATCACCGCGTCAAACTGCCTTGGGACAGAGAACCCTTTGCATTCGGGCTCGGGATCACAACCCATTCAGACTCGAGGCCCTTGGGTGCTTGGCACTAGGGCATGTCAAAAGGTGGGATCCGTGATAGATCGGATCAGTAACAGGTTGAGAGGTTGAATCAGCGGCAGCTCGGGATGCTACGATGCTCAGGAAGTTACAATACTCGGGATGCTGTGGTTCTTGATGTTTAGAAAACTATAGTGCTTGGGTTGCTTGAGAAACTTTAGTCCTCGGGTTGGTACAATCTTGAGATGCACAATGCTCGGGCGATCGTTCGATGCCTTTAATATACTTAGACTTGGACATTGGATACTTAGACAGGGGTGGCCACGCTCAGTCAAATTACTCTTGACAAAGTAAAGAAAAGAAAAAAAAAAAAAACGTCTATTCTCATTGACGCTGATGTCGTATCGTTGAAGATTTTTTTTAATACTTGCTTTTTAGTAAAATACAAATATAGGGGTGTTGTGTTTTTATAAAATACTCCCTAAAATTTGAATATTCCTAATTAATAGATTAGAAAAACAAAGGAGTCTTTCCGTCTTGCTGGCCTCTTGATTGTTGCTGTTTCACCAACATTAAAAAAAAATAAAAAATCGGAACTCTGAATCTGTAACGATCAGTTCGCTCCATTTTTTTTTTTTTTTGTTCTGACATATATAGCCGTTGTGAATTGATTCTTAAATTAGAGCTTTACTCACTCCATGGTGATAAAAAGCGATTTACTTATCCCAACATCTCTTAGTCTAATCCTATAGTCTTAAATATTTTATTTACTTGAGAGTGTGGAAATAGTCAAAAAAATTTCTTTTCTTTACTTTATTAAAATTTTAAGAAAAAAGAGAAACAATCATAATTTTAAAACTAAAATTCATCATCTCAAAATTAGATGAAAAATAACTAATAGAAAAAATTGACCCATATACCTTTTTTATTCATAACATTATACCATACTTTAAAAAAAATAATACATATATCTTTTTCTAATTACAAAATTTACACCGCATATATTCATCTTTCTCAATGCAGATAAATAAATATATAAATTACTTTTTCTACCCCCTCTGACAATGAGTAGGGATTTTCTGATCCAGGATCCCTGAACCAATCTAGGTCCCCTGCTTATTCATTAGTTGAGTGAACTGGATCTCACTTGTTAAATAGATAGGGTCTAATTCATCCAACCAATAAATAAACAGGACCTATCCTAATCCGGAAAATTCTAAACAAGAACATCTTACCACTTTGACAACACCCTCTCTCCTCTTTTAAATGACTTTTTTACATCTCTTCTTTATAATAACAAGTTATTTTATTTTAACACCTTAACTTCTATGTTTTTTTAATTTTATTTAATTTTTTGTTTAGTTTTGTTTTTTTAATCAATTTTTTAAAAAAAAATTCATCAAATTTTTTATCTTTTATAATTTTTATTTTCATCTCTATTTTGATACTTTTAAAATTTTTACAAATAATAATTTCTAAAATATACTATTAAAAAAAATAAAAGATTACAAATAGATTGGATCCTCTGTCCCTAATATCACCTATCCATATGTCCCACTCGTCGTCCCAGCCCATCACCAACGGCTTCCGACCGTCATTCCGATTAAAAATATATCCTAGGGGAAGGTGAATGTAGAGGGCCGCCATTGGCGCGATCAACGCCGAAATTCGATCGGATCTGAGCATCTGAGTCCCTGTTCAGATTCGATCGGATTCCGACGCTGATCATACCGGTGGCGATCCTCCTAGGTTCACCTTCTCCATAGAATATAGTTATAATTAGGACAACAACCGGAGGCCGCCAACGGAGGGGTGGAGGTGATGAGTAGGATACGGGGACAGAAAAAAATTAGAGACAGAGATCCGACTCTAATTGCTTCTCCCCCTATCTAACAGAGTGAGAGTACTCCTCCAGAGGTCGCCAATGATGGACTGAAGGTGATGAGTGGGATACGGGGACAGAAAAAATTAGAGACAGAGGATCTGACTCTAATAGCTTCTCCTCTATCTGACAGAGTGAGAGTATTCCTCCTTTCAAATGGTTTTTATACCCTTTTTTTTTTTTACAATTTTATTTATGATTTTTTCATAAATTTTTATATATAAAAATTTTTATTTTTATTTTAGATTTAATCAATTTTGTTTTAAATTTTATATTATTTTTATTAATTTCATATATATATATATATATATATATATATATATATATATAATCTACTATTAAAACATACAAATATATAATAAAAAATAAAACTGATAAAAAAAATATAAGAGTAAATTTGAAGTCGTGACTGGGAGGAAAAAGTGTCGTGCTGCACTCTATTGCTTAAGTAAACAACGCATTAGCTGTCAGTCCCGAGGGACGGCTTCGCTCACTCCACAGCTCATTCTCAACGGGAGAGGGAGGGGGGCGAAGCCGCGAAGGACCTATGGATCGGAATCCGCCGGTGAGGAAGTCGCAGGCCTCCACGGCGGATCTGCTCACTTGGTCGGAGGCGCCGCTTACGGCGACCGAACAGGCGACGCCGCCGTACCGACGAACGCTCAAGGTAATGTAGTCCGAGAAATGCCCTAATTTTTGGCTCCTCGCGCTTACGATCGCGTTTCCTGGCAGCCCGTAGGCGGCATTAGCCCCGTGATGTTCGGAGCGCAGCTGTCGGCAGAAGAGGCGGAGAGCTTGAGCAAGAGGTAGGGAATGGCTGATATATAGTGACGTCTGTTCTTTCTTCTTCTTATTTTCTTGTTTAGGTTTATTTCTGATCTTGTTTTCGCCTCTCACTCGGTTTGATTCGAGTTCCATGGTGAGAAAATTGTCGTTTTGTTTTCCTCCCATTATCTACTTCCTTGATATGACGAGAAGAAAGGGTTTTTTTTCTTAACAGTAGGAAGCATGTAGCAGTGTAATAGTTCCGAATGTTGCTGATCTCCTTGCTTTACAACCCACAGCTTCATTTCCCCCTGTTTTCCTCCAGTTCTTGTGTTCTTCTATTTTATTTATCAATTTTTCTAAATTTTTCTTCTTGACTTTTGAGTACGAATAGAAAGCATCTCGTAGGAGCTAGTATTAAATGGATATCAAGCCTCTAACTTTTGGGATTTCTCATAGTTTTGCACGAAAACAAAATGGTCTTGTAAAAGGAATTAGCGTTTGACAATCAGTCCTTGCATACCATCTGTAAGTGAAGAGGGATCCAGCATTGCTTGACGTGTTTGTTTCCTGTAGTGAGATAAAGTACTAGTTTAATTATTTGTTGGCTTGCATAGGTAACAAATTTCTATGACGTGAAAGATTAAACACAAAATCCAAAAAGTGAAAAGAAATGGTAGAAAAACCTTCAAGAGTCGGCCATACATTATTAGTTTACTTTGTTGTCTTTGCATGAAGAGTAAACCATGATTGTTTTTCTATAATTTTGCATAAAACAAAATTATTCTTCTACAAACTCATTCGCTTTACATTTCTATGATTAAAGGGATGAAAAGCAAGTATCCATTTTGATGAAAAGGAGAAATATCAAATTGTTATTCTCAAAAATGAATTTCAGCTTGTAATTAGTGAAAAAAGAAGGCGCATGTTACAAGTTATCAAACCTAATTCTGGTGTGGAGCTATATCTGTGTTTTGTATTCTTTCTTGTTGTCATGTGGTGTACCCTTTATTGTTTGGTATAAAATTTTCAGAAAGTCTTGTGGTCCTATGATAGTTTTCTTATCGAGATCCTTGCAAGCTTATATATTATTACATTTTGCAGAAAACCCTGTTCAAGTTCAAAACTGAGGGAGATGACAGGAAGTGGTATCTTTGTGGCAGATGGTGAGAATGAGATGCAAGAATCTGGTAATGCTGCTTCAAATTCAAATAATAAGACAAGTATAAGAATTCAGGTAACTATTTCTGAATTACATTTGACCTTATCATTAATCTATATTCTACCTGTTGAAGTTTTTAGTCCCTTTTATCAGTAGACTGCCCACAAAATAATCTACCAATATGCAGAATATAGTCATTTATGAGAAGATAATATTAATGTCGCAAGAAAATTGGCAATATATGCATCTTCAAATGCTTTTATGTTGTTGTCGGCGTTCTTTTGAAGAGATTGAATCTGTTAACTTGTTCATGTGTCTATCAGCAAGTAGTTAGTGCAATTAGCCAGATCTCATTTGGCGCTGAAGAAACAGTTTCTCCAAAGAAGCCAACCTCAATTGCTGAGGTAGCAAAGCAACGAGAATTAAGTGGGACAGCTGAAAGTGAATTAGATGCTCAAGTTAAAAAGCAGCTCTCTCAAGCCAAGTCCAAAGAGCTTAGTGGCCATGACATATTTGGTCCTCCACCTGAGGTTCCAGTCAGGCCATTAGCTGCGAGGAACTTGGAACTAAGGGGTACCTTGGATTTTGTCTTGCCACAGCCTCAAAGCATACATTCATCAGTAAAAGTAACTAAGGTGAGTGAGAGCTGATAATTGAGTAAAAAGCACCTCTCTCAACTTCTTTACATCACTTCATCATACTCATTTTCTACATATTATTTAAGCTTCATACCAGTTCTTTCTCAGTAGAAAACAATTCAGTGAAGAGTCCTATAATTGGATAAAGAAAAGGCCGTTTACATGCATGCGCCTAATTTCCATGGAATTTACTTTTTAGCAACTTATATATACTTATGAAAAATGTCTTGTTCTACATCTAGCAAATTCGAGGAATCAGAATTAAAATCATTTTTTTTGTTGTTTGCTTGAAACACTAAATGGAAAATATTGAGTTTACATAGTAGCTGATTCATATTGGTGTTTCATACATGTAAAAACAACACTATAATAGGAGTAATAATGTTATATGATTGTTTTAGTCATCTTTTTTTATTCTGGCTATTTTCCCCTGTTATTTGCTATCTGTAGCCACCTGGCGGCACCAGTGATATCACGCCAAATGAGGAAACATTCACCAAGACAACACCGATGATCCACACTCAGAAGTTTCAACTGACAGGCAATGACATATTCAAGGAAGATGCGCCGCCAGGGTCAGCAGAGAAGCCACTGAGCATAGCAAAGCTGAGGGAGATGAGTGGCAGTGATATCTTCGCCGATGGGAAAGCTGTCTCACGAGATTACTTCGGCGGCATCCGGAAACCCCCTGGTGGCGAGAGCAGCATTGCTCTGGTCTAAACAATCTAACCTATGTACTAGCAGCAGTTTGGCTTTCTAATTAAGTCCTGAAACATGCCTCTATGGGCTAATTAAACACTCCATGTGCTTGATGATGGCAATAGTGTGTGGCTTTGACTTCTTACATCTATATTGATCATGCTAAACTTGACCAAAGAGATGAAACTATCTTGCTTTGCCATTGTAATTACATCGGGTTGGTATCATAATTGCATTCAGTTTGCTTTCAAGATTTTAGGTCCTTGCACAGCTTTTCACTCAATTCAAGAGGAAGCCAAAGGCTACAACCAAGGAAACAAGGAGAAAGGTTGCCAAGGTCGATGTTTCCTTCGGACGCAGGTAACACATTCAAGTTAAGTTTTGCATGTCAAGATTATTCTCTTGCACATCAAATAGCATACATGCATAGAAGTGACTGACCTTGGCTAAGTGTGTCTGAAAGAAGAATATATTCTCCCTCTACAATATCTAGAAGAGTGCAAGAAATTAAGAACATTGGCATCTCACTAGCATGTCTATGTGTCAAGAAATTAAGAATATTGAGTCTCCTAGTGCCACATGGTGCAAACCGACAGCGGCCAAAGAAGCAGTGTGAAGATGTACATTTGAAAAAGAGAATGAACCTGAGAAGCACTGAAAGAAGAATATCAGAACATTTCTGATGACAATGTTTTTTTGTTTTTTTGTCTATATTCTTGTTCATATAGAAAGTGATGTATTGTGTTATGATTATGGTTGAAATTGGAATGAAGTATATATTCTTGTGACATCTGTAATATTCTGTGTCCAATTTTGCAGCCTTTAAATTCAAGTCCCAGACACAACATGTAGATAATGTTAAGGGAGACCCTTCAGAATGAATGCAAACAGGCAACAACTCACTGCACTTGAAGCTGATTCTGTCTGCCTTCACAATTTCTTTTCTGGTACAAGTGTAATGAAGTTCTACTTACTTGAACTTTAGCTCATATCGAAAATCTACTTGTTTAGTGATGTCGTCTTGTGGTGTCATATGGGCAAGGTCAGAGCTTATATCGGTAATCCACTCATTTAGTGACCTCGTCTTGTTGGTATTCTACTTGTGTCGTGTACCCAAACCAAGCATGAAAACCATTTTGTCTCTAACGCAATTTTAAAATTTTAAATGGTAAAAATGAAACGGGCATCATTTTTTTTTTATTAAACTTAGTCAAAAAGCATTATCAAAGAGTACTCCATCCTATCACACTGTACATTTTACTTTCAAATGTAAAATGCTTTTATTTTTATCCAATTAAAAATATCTAACCTAGTTAATCATTTTTGTATATTTTAATTTTTAAATTATTTTTATTTTTGATGTTGCTGTAGTTACTATATAATTGTACTATAATTTCATAATTATAATAGCTACAGAATTGTAACTTCTATAATATAATATTGATCAACATTATCAAAATTGACCGGAGATAAAAAAAGACTCATATTATAATAATTATATAATTACTACATCGTATATTATTAAGATTGATAAGAGTTAAAATACTACTATAATATAACATTGACCAATGTTGACTAAAGATGAAGTGTCCAAATTATAATAGTTATGCACTATAATTACTAATATACAATGTTATTAGTATTTATCATAATAGTGTCTATATTGCAATAACTATGAAATCATAAATGCTATAATTCTATAGCAGCTATGAACTCTACTAAAAAGTTTTAAGTCTCCATTCAGTCAATTTACACTTGAATTAACATCAACATCTATTGTCATTAAAAATAAAATCGAATTAAATGATCTAATGCTTGCAACATAAAGGGAGTTTAGATTTTGAATATAAATTTAATATGTAAATCTTATAACTCGATTCGTTAACATTAATCTATTGTTAATGCATATGAGTTTCATTGTGGATGGTCCCTACAAAATGAACTTAGTATATAAAGAAGCTTGATTGATTTGGGCATCTTCATTAGATTCAAAAGAGCTTCTCCTCCCTTGGACTCTTCCCTATTAAGACCAAAATCTGGTTGCCACCCACTCCTGTAGAAAATATTCCTTGCTTGCAAGAACTCCGGCAACAAAGTTTAAAACTTTTGCAATAGATTCATGTTAGCCTTTTTATGCCATTAGAATCGATTTCAAATTATGTTTTTTTACCTTATTGATGATAGATAACTAGATGATCCATCATGTGGTTTCATTTTCGATGTATCTATAATGCTTTCAGCTACAGCATCGCCAAAAGGGTAGTCTCCAGAAGAAAAAAATGTATTGATGCAAGATAAGTAAATGAAAGAGAAGCATCATTCTGACCATTTCAATAAAAAGGGGCACCCTTTTATTTTGTACCCAAATTTAAATGCATGAGATCATTATGATCTTTCCCTATCACTTAAAGTTTGTTCAATGTTTTTAGTAACACATATAGGCTAACCAAACCCGAGCTAAGCCAAACTCCGAGCCTTCTAATGCTTGCCCCCGACATAACTCATGAATGCTTCTAATGTTGCCTCATTGATAGACAAGATTCAAGTTGCTTTCGAACTTTACCTGTTTGAAAATTAGTGAAGCTCACTAGTAGGAACCATGACTAACAAAGATGTGTATGGTTTTATAGTACTTTTCATTTACAGTTCATTGATGGTACACATGTTCTGGTCCTACAAATTCTCTTTTAGCATTTTGTTGCTTTAAAACAGGAAATTCAACATCAATGGATCCAAAAAGAATCATGGAGATACTTGCAGCAAATACAGAAACAATCAAGCATATTCGAGTCACCTACCGTGCTCTTTATAATCATGAACTCCTCCATGTTCTTGCCCAACTGCATGATTCTTTCTCCGTAAGTCTGTTTACAATCATAAACTGGTTATGATCGATCGATAAATGAGTCTAATGATCATTTGACTTGATAAAGAGGGCAGCTTACCTTCGAGTGAGTGAAGCTTCCAAGCGAGATGCTGAGATAATAAGGGCAGCACTTTTTGGAAGCAATGTTGATCTTAACACCATCATCGAAATAATTTGTACACAATCGACTTCTGAGTTGAAATCTTGTGAACAAGCATATCAGATTAAGTACAACTCCAAACTTGGGAAAGATGTTTCTGATAAGACAAAAGGCAGCATGAAGGAGGTGAGTTTCGCCATCTTTTTCTCTTAGACAAGTTCATGATTGACACTAAAAATGAAGCACTGTTCCACAATAGATTCTGATGGGAGTTCTGAAAACTAAAAAGGAAGAGAGAGATGACACGAGCTTGGCGATCTGCGATGCAAAGGTACTCTATGAAGCAATAGAAAGTGGAAGATACATTGATCAAAAGAACATAATCCTCATACTGGCAAACAGAAGCACATGCCAAATGAAAACTACATTCTCCTCTTTTAAACAACTCTATGGCCATGAGTTCAAGAAGATTCTGAAAAAGGACAAGTGTGGTGAATTTGGTAAGAATCTACGCATAGTAATTCAATGCATTCAGTCACCTGAAAAGCACTACGCGAAGCAACTGCAAAGAAGATTGATGGTCGGTGATGTGCAAACCCTTCTGATAAGAATAGTGGTGTCACGTTTCAATATCGATATTAAGAGCATAAACAGTAGTTTCACCGTCAAGACTGGTCGGACCCTGGAAAGTCTGATAAGGAATGAATTCTGCAGCAGCAGCAGTCGTGACAGTGATAAATCAAAAAGCTTGGTCGGCGACCTCCTTATTGCGCTCATCAACAACTCCAAGAACATGTCTCGCTGAACTTGCCTTGTCAAAGAAATATATAGCAATAAAATTGAAAAGACGAAGAGAAGATTATTACTGTAGATAGGTGGAATACTTCTGATGGTATTTAGATCTTCGCTAAAGCTGCTTCATATTGAATTCTGAAAATAAAAAAATCAAAGAGGTTGCCGAAATTTGCTACCACCAATGCAAATAGCAACCATATAAGTGAAAAAAAAAAGAACAAATACTTAACTCATGAATCCAATCAATGGTTTAAGCAAGAAAGAAGAGGCAAACCTGCACTGTTGTTCGAAAAGAGTAGAAGAAATTTTTCACTATCTCTGTGATTTCAGGAGCACCTTGATAGCATTGACGGTCAGTTTGCAATTTGTCGTTTTTCTATATCGTACATACAGCAAGAATAATTATCTTGGCATTCAAAGCTTACCTCAATGCTATCAATCAATGCAGTCTAAAATGACTCGCATGTGAAACTTAAATTCCAGATAACTAAAGCAAACAGATAAAATATTGTCGACAATATGAGACATACAAGGAAAATTGAATCCATACCGCTTATAGTAAAGAAACAGCAATCACCTTTTACCATGGAAATAAACGAAATTGGATTTTTTTTCTTCACACTCAAATAAAATTGCATAGAAGTTGAAAATTCATATAATGATTCATTGTGCCTGCAGGATTTTAATGGAACAGCATGAAGTACAACATTAAACTGATGATCCAGCTCCAAGGGCAAAGCAACAATTCAAAATTGAAACTGAAACATTCATGGTATCATGGATATTCCTTTCCAATCATTATACACAATAAGTGCCTGTTTGTGGTGTAGCTGTAGCATATGATAAATAGTAATCACTGACAGATACGGCACTAAGTAATTTAATAAGCAATAATCTTAATTATTTAAATGGTCTCTCAGAATTTTCAGTAACAAATTGACGCTCCATATTGGATCTTCCTTGCGAAACTACCTAATGACTGAATCAAATAACTGGGAAGTGACTTAGGATAACATCATTTCTATGAAGGAACCAAACTATTTTTCTCCAAGTCTCTCTTGCAGTTCTCCTTCAACTCTTTCAGCCTGAGAAATTTGTCATGCTGCAAATGACAAAAAACATGATCTGAGCAATGTATCACTAAACATAGTCGATAACTACTCTACAAAGCATACTGTAAGGAATCAAGACTGAAGAGTATCATCCATCTAAACATATAATAATCCTTAAAGGTTCACAGGCAACAATATTCTCTGTGCAAAGGAAAATGAAAAAAGGAAGTCATAAGGAAGGACTTACAAGCTCAAAAGCTTCACGGGCAACAATATTCTCTGTGCAAAGGAAAAGTGATCGCCACTGTTGAGTTAATTCAGACTCCAATGAAGCAGATGTATCTGAGATCCTTCGAGCAGCTTTGGTACTACTTTTGTTGCTGCAACTTCGTGCTTCTAAAGACTTCGCAAGTCTTCTGCTTTTCTTCAATTCTATAAATTAAAAACAGAAAATCAAATTGATTGAATTGTGCATTCCCTAATGTGAAACATGTAACCAAGTATCCAGGATACTCTAAATATGAGGATAACTATCAGAAGCTTACCGGCAAGTCTGGCTCTAGTGTCCTGATAATTTAGGTCTGCCCATATGTAAGCCGCTGGTTTACATGTCATGTAAGCAACAAATCCAAAATTAGACATGTGAACAACAACAACAAAAATGAAACTAAGTTAAAATATCCATACTAATACTGTGCTATATGCAATATCAAAATATTCCAACAGAATTACAGGAACTATCACTTACCTTTGAGACAAAAAGGACATTTACAAGATTCTTCCAGCATTCCAACTTTGCCACAACTTGGGACGCTACTGGATTCATTTACACCAGAATCCATACTGCCTTTCGATGAGCCAGATGTTTTTTGGAACTTCCAGGGACCTTCGCAACCATGAACATTTCCTTCCTTCAAAGTTGTAAAGTCTAAGCCAGGAGATTTTAGTGCAGTCGAACAGTTTTCAACTTCCTTTGATTGGAAAGAGTATCTAGTAGAACCAGCACTATCAGTTTCATGACCATCCGAAAAATCTTCTTCTGAATCAGTTACGAATAATTTATCACATTGCACAAGCACTGGCTCAGTGGATATAAAGCCTGATCCTAACTTGCCAACAGTCTCATTTGCTAATGAATCAGAACTCTTTTGCAGGGAAACCAAATCAGATTCAATATTTCTCTGGACAAAATTGCCTATGATGTTTGGAGTCATAGGCCAGCCTGCCTCTTTAGCCTCGGAAGAGAAAAGGCCCTTCCCTTTTATGTCAACCAAAGCTTCAGTTTTGCCATCAATGTCTGTTTTCCATTTCTTAAAAGCTCTTTCCTCTACAAAACTATCATCGACATTGGCTTGACTGTTTTCGTCAATCCCTTCTCCTGAAAAAATCTTTTTTGAATCCAAAATAAGCCCTCTTTTCCCAAGATTAGTTACATCACCCAAAGCACATCTTCTGGCATCACCATCTTCTTGATATCCGCCTCCTTCACCCATTCTCCACTCCCTTGCAGAAATCGCCAAATGGAAGTTCCCAAATCCTGGAAAAGACAATCCTCTTAAAAAGAACAGTAAAAAAACGCAAATAGGGGGGGAAATCATATACATTATCTTCCCATCACACAAATTGTAGACCAAGCAAAACCTAGACTCGATCCAGCGAACCCTAGATCGCTCGGCCACCAAACAAGGGAGAAGCGTAAGATTTCTCTGCGCAACACTCGCAGCAAAGATCAGAGTAGACCTAATGGCCTCAAACCCATAAAGATCGAGCCTTTCCGATAACGATGAGTCGGCAGGCATAAAAGAGCAAAATCGCCGAAAAAAAAAAAGGGGATGCAAAGAATGAACATAAACTAAGAACGTCACCAACCTTCTCGCCGGATCGTTCTGGGAGAGAGAGAGCGACGGAGGAATGATGCAAGCTTGCCTCTTTTGTAGGGCGAAAGGGCGGGCTTTTGGATTTGGATGGTAGGGCGATGATGGACGCGAGACGCGCGCGAATTTTGTTGGATTTGCTCTCGGCGGCGGCGGCGGCGTGGGAAATAAATCTCCAGAAATTTAACCCAAAAGATCCTATTTTTAGAAATTTACCCAAACATTCCCTAAAAATATTTTCTTTCTTAAAATAAATCTCTCTTTTGGGCTTCGAGGTGTAAATGAGTCGTGCTTGAACCCGAATATGACCGGAGCACACATCATCGGAGTAGCCCAAGTTCAAGCAAATCGAATAAACTCAAGTTTTCGATAAATAATTTTAACATAATAATCTAATAACTTTTAACTAAAATTATATATTTTTCTATTGAATCTACTCTATGGTTTGTAAAATTATGATTTTAAGATCGATTTGGAATCATGATCGAATTGATCAGGATTGAATTATAAAATCGATTAAAAAAAATTAAAATGATATGATATATAATTAATAATTTTAAAAAATATAATAAAAAGTCATTTACATATAAATATATTACAATTTTTTACATCACATCATGATAATATATATAAATTTAAACCAATTAGTAATTTAAATATTACTTTATCATAATGACATCAATAATATTTATATTTTTATATTATAAAATAAAAAATATATAAAATTTTTACTAGCACACTAATAATAATCGCATTCAAATAATAATCCAATTTAATTGTTTTCAATATTATTGATAAAAACTAATTATAAATAACTAAATAAATATTTAAATAATCTCATAACTTTAATCCTAATTCTACTACAGGCGAAAATAACATAAATTATAAAATAGCTCAAAAAATAATTTTAAAAATACTAAAAATCTTCTTAACTTTCAAAAAGACTTTAAACGATGTTTTTTAGTTTGAAATTAAACGTTGACAAATTTCACCCGATAGTCAATTGTAAATCTTTGAATATATTTCAATTTGATCTATTATAAGTCTTGGGCTTCTATCCCAGTCAAAAGCTATGTATTTTCAAAGTTTCTATTGATCTTATTTTCATCTTACTACGATCCCATCGATTCTACTCCGATTCTATTGTAAAAAATGATCATGCAAGATCTAAGAATGATTCGGTGTTACGAATCGTAGGATTGTGCAATCCTACAAGCAGGATCACGATTTTAACAATAATGTTTACTCATACTCAAGTATTAAAATTCGCTAGGTACTAGTCGGGCAACAAAGCAGCGCCTAGGCGAAGGCTAGGCACCGCTAGGCGGATTCCTTGGTATTCCTTGATTTATGCTGATTGTAGACAATGTCATATGTGAATCTAAATATTGTCTTAAACAATTTAATAGCAATGGAGATCTAATTATGTATGCTGCTGAAATAAATGCATACTTTCCAATACCAAAAAATGAAAAACTATAAAAGAAAACTAACAGTTTTGTGCAAAGTAAATATAATAGACTCAATAAATACGAGTAAAAGAAACAATTGAACAGTAAAACATACATTAAATCATCATAATCATGTAGTAAACAGTAGAATATTTATCCAACTCGAATTTTAAAACCTTGCTATAAGCTAAAACAACTTTAGTGGCGGAAAACATTAGAAAATAGTAGCAAAAGTTCAATTCAAGATTACATCATTGTGAACCACTAAGCAAAATATAATTGTTGAATAGCATAAGTCACACCTTAACAAAATGAGTTTAAAATTACACAACTAATAATATCTTATTGACTTATATTTATTCTACTTCTTATTCTCCATATTTTTCAATAACTTGTTCTTCATCTAACACAAACTCAATATCATTATTGTGATCCTCCTCTTATTTTTTGGATGCAAAATCATCTTCATGAAATTCTCTCACTCTAGAGCTTCTTCGGGATTGTAGATTTTCATCTGCTCCACTTGCTTCATCAACCATTTGTCAAGTGAGCTCGGAACCTAGTTCAACTTCATCATCTTCCCCACCACCCATAATCCAACCTTGTGCATTTGAAGAATCTTTTGCAAGAAGGACATCGACATTCCTTTCTTGTTCTCTTTTTTGTTTGTTCAATAATCTACCATTAAATTGGATAAATACTAATTGTTCAACATGTTGGCATCCAACCTATTTATTTTCTTTGTATGAATTTTTTTTAAAAAAGAGAGAAAGTAAATATTATAATTAGTACATGAATATAAACTTTAAAAATTATAGTTACTTTAATTAAAGCCTGAAAGTTTAAAACTTACTCCTTTAAATATACTCCAATTTTTTTCACACCCAGATGAACTTATAGTTAATGAAAGTATCCTCAATGTCACCCTTAGCAAGTTGGGTATGTGAGCACCGTATGTACTTTACCATGCACATGGATCAAATGTATTATCATTTTTTTCACATGCTTTTGTTGCCAATGCTTTTCCAAATAACCCAGTCTTATCTCTATATTTTGCAAATTCCTTATTAATAATTGTATCTTGTAGATCTAACTTATTAGCATGCAAAATTTCCATGCATTCAAAAATTCATGTCGCGACCTCCTCGTAAAGAGCAATAAAACTATCTTTATAGTAAAAATAGGGATTCAATAAAAAGGTAGTGGTATGCAATGATATATCAAGTATGCCCTTCATTTTTAACTAATAATGACTATGATATGCTGATAATTAATTCCACTGTCACGTTGATATCTTTTTTAGCTTGAAAAAACTCCCCATATAGAAACTTCATCGATGACTTTTTATCTCCATCTACCAATTGAAGAACTCTTACCAAAGGGGTAAATATTTTTAAACAAGTGTCACACCATTCTAAAAACTCATGTTCATCACTGTAGAGTAAGTCAATTTTCCTTTGTTTGTTTTTGACCATTTACATTTCTCTCACATATCACTTATAAACATGACCTTTAAACTAGCTTTGTTTTCAATCAAACTTAGCAATGTGAGGGAATTTGATGCAAACCAGATAACTCCTGGTCGGACTATGTCTCTCTTCTTCATGAAACTTCTCATCAATGACAAAGTCTTATGGTGAGCATAGATGAAAATGGTAAAAAACTTGGCTTGCTCAATAACCTTTTTATATCGTGGAAGCTTGTCAATACCTTCAAGCATAAGATTAACGGTGTGAGTTGCACATGAACTCTAAAAGATCTCAAGTCGCTTTCTCTCATCAATTTAGCTATAGCCATATTATTAGTGGTATTGCCTGTTACAATCTGAATAATATTCTAAGAACCTACTTGTTCAACACACTTGTCAACATACTAAAAAATAAGTTCAGCTGGATGTGCTTCGTCTGAAGACTCCTTACACTCTAAAAATGTAGTACTCAGCTTGCAATTAACATATAAATTTAAGAATATTCTTCTTTTTCTATCACTCCATGCATCTGTCATGATCGACCACTCATTCTTTGCCCATTCTTCTTCATATTTCTTTAGTAGTTGTCTTGTTCTTTCAACATCGACTTTCAACTGTGACTCCCTAAGTTGATATTAAGTTGGAAACTTAAATCCTAATCTAAATTGACTCACTGCCTCCATTAGTTGCTTAAAGCTATCATTATCAACAACATTGAATGAGATTCCATTTTCATAAATTCATCTCCCAACATATTGTTGAATTTGTTGAGTTCTCTCTTTGAAAAGAGTCTCATTTATATTTTTTTGGCGAAACACTTTACTCTCATTGAGCCTGTTTTTTTTTTTTTGAAGCAATTGCCGATGCATATCTGTCCATGGGGCCAAGTAGAAGAGGGTTTTTAATTCCATCTATCCCTTCAATTTCAAGACCTTGTTCTTCGTCAAGAGAAATAGTCATCTCTGCTCTACAATTTTGTTATTCCATTATTTTGTTATTCTTTCTGTTCCTTCTTTCTAAAATAGTATGTTTGTATTTATTTTTATCTTCTTAAGATACTTTTCGATAACTAGATACATTTCTAGGTATATTACCATGTGCTCTTTGATCCTATACACTCCCGACATCTTTTTTCACACAACTCGCATTTAATTTTATCGGGGTTCTTAGGATCAATCAATATCTCAAACTTCCATTCAATGTTATTTGACTTTCTCCTAAAAATTCCGGATTTAGATTAAGTGACAAATGCTGTCAAAGATGTATTGCTTGCCATTATGATAACCTGAAAAAAATTATATATAGCATAATAAAATTTAATTATACGATACAAAATATAATATTAACCCGTCTGAGAATATTTTTTTATATTTTAATCTAATTAATAAAATTTATTATATATATATATATATATAATCTGATTTATATAAATTAATATTATTTATTAGAATTTTAAAATTTTAATAGAATTTTTATATTTTTTAATCTGATTAATATAAATTAATTATATATAAAATTTATAAATCTATTATATTAAATTATAAATTAATAATATTTATTAGAATTTTCTAAATTTTAAATATAATTTCTGTTATAAAAATTAATAATATTTATTAAACAAATAAATTTTAAATATATTATTTATATATTTAAATCTGATTATATAAATTAATTATGTTTATTAGAATTTTAAATATAATCTTTATATATTTAAATATGTTTTATATAAATTAATAATGTTTATTTAAAAATAAATTTTAAATATATTTAATTGAGATAATTTAATTAGACTTCATGAAACTCTATTATTGAAATTATATCTGAGTTGGGAGTTATTTTATTTTATTAAATCATAAAATAAATTATGCATAGTATCGAAAAACCACGCGACGAGCATCACCATCGGACACTTAGGCATCCGACGCCACTGGAAGCGTCGCCAAACGCGTCCGACGCCGTTGGAAGCTTACCCAAACGCGTTCGACGCCGCTGGAAGCGTCACCGAACGCGTTCGACGAAGTCCAGCGTTACTTCCAGTAGCACCGGAAGCGTCGTGGAAAGCTTCTGACGCCGCCGGAAGCGTCACAAGATGTTGTTGGACACGTCCTGTGACTTCCGACAGCTGCGGAAGCTTTCGGTGGCTGTGGATGCATCCCGCGATGCGTCCGTCGCCGGCGGAGACGTGCCGCGACAACGACTCATCAGGAAAAAAAATTAACAGAAATAAAAAAAAAAAAAAACTTACTGGAAGCGATGACTGCGACAATGAAAGAAGACGAAGAGCCTCTTGACGTAAATGCAAACAAACAAATTTAGATTTTAAATTTACAAACATATTAAAACTTAAGATCCGCCGAAGTTCGCCGAGGCGACTGGGGCCACTGGGCCACTAAGTCATCCGCCTGGACCACCTAATATTTTTATATTTAGCAATTTTTAATACAATTATTGATGAATTTTAATAGATTTAGAAAAAACGCGGAACTTTTTTTCTTATAAATTTAAAACACGTCGAATATAATTTAAAATTATTTAAACATTTAACATTTATTTTATACCACATAAAATTATAGAAATTATGGGTAAAAAAAGCACCCCTTATTTTCTTTATTATTACAAAGTTACATTATTGTGTTAATTTTGGCCAAAATTAACACATTAATATTGTACAACCATATATGAGCAATTTTAATTAAATTAAAACAATTTTAACCAAATTTAAACTAATATTAAGTTAGTTTTAACTATCAATATTGAATTAATTTTGTTATAAATTACAGCAACTTTAATTAAAATTGCAAAAAAATGAATCTCTCTTTAGAGTATATACATTTTTTTAACACGAGATAATTATTGGTGATAATAAGTAAAAATAGAGGGGCATTGTTGAATTTTTTTCCTGAAAATCCATTTAAATTTGTTATATTATTTAAATATTTATCTGCCTTCTCATTTATGAAGGCTGATCGAAATTGAACGGTCCGGATCTATTCATCTCTCTTATTTGATCTCCCACCTCGTCTCTTCAGCTCACTCTCCTTCTCGGCGATCCCTCCGCCGCCGTTGCCGCCGCCGCCACATCGTCTCGCCTTCCTCCACTTCCGGAGAAAACGATGTTACTGGGGAATCGTCCAAGGCCTCCGATTCGGCGGACCACTAGCTCCACGGAGTTCCCGGCCGGCGTCCTCTTGGACATCGAGCTCCCTCAGCTGTCGGATCCGGAAAGATCGATAGGAGGCAAAGCCATCGATCCGCATCTAGGAGTGATGCAGGGATCGATCGCCGGAGTCGGGATGGACTGGCGCGCGGCTAGGTTCATGGGGTCCATGCTCTCGCCCCGCGGCGGCGTGCAGAGGAGGGAGCTCTTCGTATCGCCTGAGACGGCGGGATTCTTGATGGCCTGCAGGCTATGCAACCGGCGACTAGGGCCCGGCAGGGATGCCTTCATGTACCGGTATTTGATTACTCTCCTCCGACCTTCACACGAAAAGCTCCATCCATTCTCTCTTTTTTGCTTTACTCAAGATTTCTGGATCAAAGATAGTTTTTGGGGCTCACCCTCAGAGCTAAACTGTTCCACCCCCATTTCTCGCCGTCTGAACTCATGATTTCACTTCTTTCATTTTGCACTCAACCAAAACTTGAAATCTCCACAGAATTCTTGTGCAACACCCTAATTCTCCATGCTTGTTCCAACCAACTTTACTTCCAATGTTACATTTATGGTATACGCCAATCATCTACTTCTATGGTTTGTTAGATTTCTTTTGTTGAATCAAAACTTGTAAAATTCTGTATTTTCCAAATCTTATCAGCTTCTGTTATCAATACTAATGATCTGGAAAATATCCAATGAATTTCTCATAAATCTTGATGCTGTAAGATCTTCTATCACAGAAATATTTGCTTGGCTACTCGTTTGTGTTCTTCAGAACTCTCTTCATTTTGCAGGGGTGAGATTGCCTTTTGCAGCCTCGAATGCCGTCAGCAGCACATCAACTTAGATGAGCAGAAAGAGAGATGCCTCTTGAATAGTAGTTGAAGAGGGACTGCTTCTTGCGCTGCTTTCAACCAAATGGTTGTCATCCATGAATTCTACTATGTTTTTCAACTTCTCTTGGTGCCTATGTGAAAGTAATGTATCTCCCTGTAAATTAGTCTTTTAGATTCTTTTGTTCCCTGTAAATTAGTTCTCTTTGAATGAAATGGGGTGCTATCACTCAACTTTAGAGCTGTCTAAGATAAGTGATCATGACCCTTCGACTGTCCTCCAAAGTAATTGATTGATGGAATGTGCGTTGATGCAACTTTTGTTTTTGGATGTTTTCAGCATTCATGAGATGTGTGCTTCTCCTTTTTTTCATCATCACTAATCTCCCAGTGGAGAACAAAGAATCTAATGGTGAGATCAGTGTCAGCTTGCACATCCTGGGCCCCATGCATCTTGAAGCTTGAAACAAGGTGATAGAATTGAGCTTTGGATGCTTAATAGTTTTACACAAACAGTTTCTTATGTGATCAAAAGGATTCATTCTCTTTCAGGTCATGCTTGTCATGGTGATTTAGATTGATGAATCCTACTAAACATCTTTCAGGCTAGTGACAGTGATCATTGCTTCCCTTCTCTTTTTTACATCAGACTCTAGTAGACGAGGAAACCATTGCATTTTCCTCAATAATTGAATGAAGATTGCTTGTGTTACTTTAGGACACTTTCTTCAAAGCTCTGAAATTTTTACAACTTAATTAAGATGTTTTCAACAGATAATTTTAGTATCTGAGAATAGTTATTAGACACTTGTAGGTAATTATCATTGTTGGATGAGGATAATTGAGCAATTTGACATTTTTTAGCTCCAAAGATTTAAAAGTAATATGTTCACTAGCTAGTTTATTATGTGCAGACTAAGTGTGTAGGTGAAGCCTATAATGTTATCCTGAGTGTAAAGGTCATGCTTCAAGGGTTTGAGATCATATTATTGAGTGATAGACTCGCTGGATGTAAGCTTACCTGAAGTGATCTCTTAGCTCTCTTGAGGTTAAATCATTGTTTGTAGTTCTGTTAATGTTAATTTGCTTGCTTATGAGCCACATGTTAACCTCCAGTCATAGTTTGTAGAATCGTGATTCTACACAAAATCGATTTAGGTATCAGATCGTAGAATTGTACGATCTTACCAAAAATCCTTAAAATCTAATCATATATGATTAATAATTAAAAAAATACCTAAAAAACTCATTTACATATAAATAAATAACTAATTATATATATAGATATGCAATCATTTACACTCAACACCTCAAATTACATTATACAAATTTAAATTAATTTGTAATTCAACTATCATTCTCGCATAGTAATAATATTTATATTTTCATATCATAAAATAAAAGAATAAAAAATCTCTATTAACACAATAATAATAACACGTTCTGTCAAAAATATTTCTTTGATTTATAAGATAATTCAATTTAAAGGTCATAAAGTATATAACAAAAACTATTGAATCCTTTGATTCAAATATGAACGTCGAAAATAATCTTCTAAAAACTGGTTGATACCACAGAATACTAGACAATAGACATCCAAAAACTCATTAGCTTGAGGAAAAGAAATGACAGAATATTATTGATAAAAAAAACTAACTCAAATAATTAAACATATGTTTAAATAATTTAAAACCCTAATAATATGAAAAAAAATAAAAAAAGATAAAATTTTCTAGACATCCAAAAAAGATTTAAATGATATTTTTTGAGTTTGAAATAGGGTGGCTAAGGATAAATTTTGACATTTATTAAAGATATCTGAACGAGCTTTGATTTGATATATTATAAGCCCGTGATTCAATCAGAATAAAAAATTATGACCTCTCAAAGCTTCCACCGATCTTGGTCCGATTCTACTCCAATTTTGTTCCGATCCTACCAATCCTGCTACAATCCTACTGAAAAAAACAATTCTACACAATCCTGGATCGATTTTGGGTTTCCGGATCGTACGATCCTACGATCCAGAGGATCGTACGATCTGGATCGCGATTTTATAAACTATGCCTCCAGCCTTATTCATCTGAACACATTTCAAACAGATTAGGTTCTCAACAACTCAAACTTCGATTGAAAATTAAGCCGTGTCGATATTGAATGACCCTGATCTACCAAACATCATCATCAGTAGTAAATTTGGTCCACAAGTAATGCTGACCAAACTCCATGAACAAACACACTGGCATTGACAAACTCAATCAATTACATTTAGACTGCGTTTGGTAGCCTGTAATCTACCTTGCAATGTAATCCAGATTACATTACAAAGTCGATTATTTTGTTTGGTTTGATTTAAAAGTTGTAATGTAATGTAATCTGGATTACAAAAGATAGTGAAGATTTGTAATCTGGATTACAAAGCAAATGCTATGTAATCCGATTACATTACGAGGTCATTGTTTTACCAAAGTTTAAATGCCGAATATACCCCTAGTTTGTTGTCGACCGCCGGCCGCCGCCGGTCGCCGCCGCCGCCGGGCGCAGGCTGCCACTGGTCGCCGGCCGCCGCCGTCGTCAGCCGACCGCGGTCATCGATCGCCGGCCGTTGGTTGTCGATGGCTACCGCAAACTCTGGCAGAGGTGTGGCGACCGCTGATAGAGGTCACAGGATATTTTTGTCATTTTATAATAATATGAATTACATTCCTTATAAAAAATAATGGACACCAAACAAAAGAATGTAATCACCTTTGTAATCAAAGATTACATACATTACAGTACCAAACGTAGTAATGTAATCAAGATTACATTACATTACATTACAAATTTGGTTACATTACAAGCTAGATTACATTACACCCAACCAAACGTAGCCTTAGTGTACAAAAAATTATGTATATAACCACTGGTTAAATTTTTTTATAAAAAATATTATATTTTTTTTGATGAAATAACTAGAAAAATACTAATAGACTTTAAACAACTTATTTTCATTCTAATTTTGATATGATCAAGTGCACTAATATCTTCTAGCTTAATTTTGGCTCTACATTGCCATAAATTATTATATATTGGATAAAAAAATTATCAATTTTATAATTTTGACAACTTATTCTCATGCTCTAAAGAATTGGGTGGAAATCTAAGTGAACCTTGATATAAATTAATATAAAATATTATCTAAATATTGTTTGGGGAAATGTCTTGTTTTCTATTTCCATAGTATTCTGTATTCATTCCTAAGAGGGTTTAGGCAAAGTGCTCCATCACTTTTTCTAAACTGGCAACTCATTAGCTGAATAGCTAGTCTTAACTACTAGATAATTATCGATCATTTGAAACAGAAGCGATAAGATTAAACACCTCACGGTCGTAGGTTATACGGGTTGAAAGCTAAATAGTTGATAGTGAAGAATTCAACCTCTCCTGGCAAGTTTTGCTAGTTAGTGTTGGATTGTGGATTTGTAATATTAATAGATGATTTACAATTAAACCTGAAGCTAATGAATCAATCATCACATCTCTAGTCTAGGCACACTTGTATACTACTTTATCATTCTAAATATGAAACACAAATACTTGGAAAAGCAGGCAGAGTTATCAATCCCTTATAAGCTAAGTGAATATAGAATTACCTCGTGCACACATCTCCAACAGGGAATTGGATTCAATCAGCACCTTCTGCAGTGAAATCAGGCTCGGGTGGTTTTTGCAACCTCACCAATCCAAGGGCCCTCCTGTTCCGAAGCCGATGAACACCTCGCATCGCGTTGGCAGCGAATCTCGATGCGTAGATGGCCGCACCAAGGCTTGTGGTGCCTTTCACCAAGTTATTTCTCCGTCTTTCTTCTTCTTCCTTCTGCAGAAGCTCGGCCATCTTCCGCTTGACATAGCGTCTCCACGCGGCTTGGATGAAGCAAGCTGCCCACATCCTCCATTGCTGTGAGTAGAATCGAAATGTATGCTGGACTTGCCGGCTGTGGAGACGTCTGAACTGGCTCGCCACGAACTTGAGTTCATCAGCATTCAGTGAGAATGTTTCAACTTCATTCAGTGCTCTCACGGTCCTCGTGGAAGTTGGTAGGTTGCCACCGGACTTTGGATCTAGTGCCCAAGTCAAGAGCTCCTCACCGCAGAAATCACGCTCTTGAAGAAGAGTTCGGTTGAAGAACCCGCTTCTTCCTCCATCAGTAGTTATGCTCTCCAAGCTCCCACGAATGATGAAGAGCATTTCGTCCACGGGATCCCCCTCTCTCAGAATGTATGTGTTCTCTGTGTACAGACTAGGTTTGAGTCCTTCACAAATTGCATCTAGCAAACGCTCATCCAACTTCTCAAATAAAGGAACCTGCACATAAGATGAGTCAGTTATAGATGTTGATTATCTGATGACAAGTAAGTAATGATGAACAGAGAGAGAAGCCTACCCTCCTAACCAAGGCTAAACAAAGATGACGCTTGATATCCCGCCGAAGATCCTTGGGAAGGCTCTGAACCAAACCTTCTTCATCCACACCTCTCGTCTCCAACCACTTGTACTGATCATATCGACGGACACGCTGTCTGAGGTCTGGTGGTAGCATACGGTGATGCATCCACTGTTCTGAGTCACGCCTCTTAACTCGCATCTCTTCGAGCCGTATCGTCATCGATTGAAGATATGTCTGGAAGAATAATAACAGTATTTGATAAGTCAACCCCACTGTATCACAAGATCCTTGCCTAGAGCTACTGGTCGTGACTTATGATGACAAACGGAAAATCGAGGCCACTGGCAGTACCTGCATGTTACCGATAAGGAGGGCAAACAGTACAAGTCCAAGAACAGCGATGATGATTGAGAAGATCACCTCCCCAAGATAAGTGCTTGTTTGCAGCCCTTGGCCTAGCGTACTGTTCCACATAATTTGAAAAGTTCATTAGTCAATGCAGCAGCTTTCGGGGTAAGTTACAGATGCCAAGTCCTTAATATCTTTCTTTTTGCTCCACACTGCCTTAACTTAGAACCTTCCCATACAAAATATTAAATATGACCTACCTCTCGAATTGATCTCACATTGGAGATTGCAAAACATTCAACTGAAGTTTACAAGGCTACTACCATGAACTTAACCCCATTAGCGAATGATTTAAAATGAACTATATCCATGGGTAAGTTTTCCTATCAGCGTAGATAGCAACGAAAAATTCTTATACATAGAAAGGCACAGCAGATGAAATATTTGGTAAATGCCCAAGCGATGTTGCTTCTAGGTCTCAACTGTTTCTGCATAGAAGTGAATGAGCACAAGCACCCACATAGTTTCGATTCATTAAATCATTAATGAGAATTCAAAGTTGGCTGGAGAGGACTTCATAGAATTATTAATAGATAAAATGATATCTAATAGGAAGAAAATGGTTCAAACAAAGTCAGCTACATCAATTGTTGATGGATTAAATTTCGGGCAGAAATAACGCATATGACAACCTTTCGTTATTTAGCTTGTCACAAGAGTAACTAAGCACATCCATGATATAACAAACAATAAAAAGGAAATTGTCACATAGAAACCATTGGATAAAAAGTTCTCCATTCGATAAAATAACTCATCATGGACAGATTGATTCCAAGGTCTCTAATATTATGCCAATAAAAAAATTCTAACACGCCTGTAAGCACCTGTATAAAATCTCCAACTGTATAAAAATAATTTTGTTTTTTGCGTTCAACTATAATAAGTAGACCTGACCAGATCAGTCTGGTTGAATTGAAATATCTCTAACGGGAGAAGATCAGGCCCGATCACTGGAGAATACAAAAAATTTAAAATAGTGAAAGTCCTGGTTTCACCCGTTAAGGTTGCCTTAGCTGTCATACTGTTAAGGTTCACTTGATTATATGCCTGAACACGGCAAGTGCAGCAACCATATTCAAACTACTTGAAGTTAAATTCATTGATCATACATAATAGCCAACAGACGGTGGAATAGTTTCAACCTTTAGTTAGCATAGACAATACAAGCTAGCTAACAAACTAAGAAATAAGAATCATGACAAAAAAAATAATACATACTATTCTACTGAAACGATGATGAGAAGTAGGACTAGTACCTTACATTCTGCAATCCCCACCAGAAGCAGTAAGCAATTTTGGAAATGAAATGGTTAGATGCCACAATACCCGAAGTCAAAGCCTGCTCATAGATTCCAAATTGGAAAAAAGCATTATTGCTATCATCAGCATTACATCGCTCCAGAATAAAGCTGGCATTCCACTTGAGAAAACCATCAAGATCTTCATTGCCGCAATATAAGTAATTTGTGATGCACGTGTCATTCTGTTGCTTACAAGCTGACTGCCAACAATCATCTTCTCGCTCAACAGACAACAAGTACCAGAAAGAACCAACAACCTGGACAACATCATTTGTTCTTCATATAATATTTTGCATAAGATTTTTGAGAAAATTCCATTTTTTCATTCAAGTAGACAATCATTTGGTTTTTTTAGGTACTTTACTAGCTGTTATCCCTAATTAGCATAATATCCTATTATATTAACAGCCATGTGAAGGTTTGAGTCGCAGAAACAACTTCTTGCAAAGCAGGATAAAACTATGTACAATAGACCGTTCTTTGAGACCCGCATTGGTAGAGTTTTGTGCATCAGACTGCCCTTTTATTAGCAACCTCATGGGTGATTATTTTTTCATGAACGTGGCATGTATGCGTGGGTAATTATGCTACTAGGAACATGATGTGAGTATTTAATCATTACCAACACCACTTGTTTGTTACTCATAATTGTAATAAATTTAATGGAAGGATTCACAGGAACCAATTTGAAAGTTAGTGATCCAGATGGAAACAAGATGAACTATCTGAAACTGGCTGATAGTCAACAACAATTGATTTACTTAACTGCAATTAGAAATCTCAAGATCAACCACCCATATAAAAAACAAATTGAGAGCATCTAGTGAGATCTCAACCTAATACCATAAACTCATTTATTAATTTGTTTCAAGGAATAGTTGATTAATAATCAACCAACCAATGAAACTTGCAAAGTCCATCAGGTTAAGCATGCAAAATCATAGAACACGGGAAAAGTTCCATTATTGTAAGTTTCTTCTGGTACCATTGTCGGAAGGAGATCTTAGTTAATCTACAGAAAAACAAGAATGTAAAAGATGTAAATCAAGTAGGTAAACCATAGAAAGTAACCACTTACATGGCAAGCTAGCATGAACCACAATAAATAATATGCAGCACCAGCCCAAGCAGTTTCAGCAAAGACACCAGCAGTCCTTTTCAACTCTGATGTTAAAGGAATAATGCGGAATAATCTAGGGATATACTGAAGCAGAACAATAACAAACAATGCATTTTTTGTAGCCAGTACATCTGATCCTTTATTTCTATGAAGAAACCTCCAAACTACAATCTGCATTTATTAATTGAGGGTTTAGACGAAGTCAAGTTATAAATACCACAGACTGCCAGTATAAAAATAAGACATGCCAGGAAAGCCATCAAATACACAATTACCACGAATGTAAATATTATGGTCTACTAGCCTAGAGGAATTGCACTGCAAGCCAAGCCTTGCATCAATGTTTTGTAGAGATGCAATTTCAAGCTTGAAATTTACATCTTTCAAGCCAAGCGATTTCTAAGATGTATATTTCATCTCTAATTGATGAAATGGAATCCCAAATATCTTTGGAAGTTTTTTTGCTAAGAATTGTTTCCAAGATGGGACGATCAATTGCCTGGAAAAGGTAATTTTTTTGCCTTCAAGTCTTTGAGCTCTCTCCCTTCCAACTCTATTTTCTGGACATCAGTGAAGACTGCATCTGTTGCTGGTGCTTGAATTCCAGATTCAACGATTAGCCAAAACTCTTTTGACCATAGAAAATCTCCATTAGCATACTCCAATGGTCATAGTGACCGTCAAAACATGGAATCACAGGTTGCACAAAATTGTTTTCAGATGCCATTGAGTCTTGCTGCAGCAAGATGAAAGCTGCTGCTTTTTCTGCTCTGATACTACAGAGCTCCTTGCTGGTCCATAAACAGAAGATGAACCGAAATTCAACTTCAGAGGAGCAAGCTTTAAAGGCTTCTATCTCTACTCAATGTTTTGAATGGGTCATGTCCATTTATTATGGTTATACAGGATCAATATATAACCAAGAACAAGCAATATCCATGATTACTAGCTTGCTGACAACAGAATTTTATGCTTCCTATTAGAGCATAATTCTATCCTCCACCTTTTCCATCAAGGTTTGAAACTGTCATTAACAGTGTTAGATAGAACACTTCCGCCTCAATCTTAAGTTGCCAGCACAATTAGAGATCTATATAGCGCATCTATATTTCTAATCCCAACATAACAAAAAGAAAAAATAATGTATTTAGCTCACAGGCTTTTACAAAACAGTAGTATATCCACTCTCATTCAAATAAACAGATATCAAATCACCTCTTGAGTACCGGTAGCATTGAATTGTGTCAGGGATTCACATGATTCTACATGCTATATAACTTCAGATTTTCTGATCTAACCATAACAATTTGGCTTACTATGCAGCCAAGATCAAATAGCTGTAATTCATGTTATAGGCAAATGTGAAAAATGATAAATTCCATTAATATGAACACGAGAAATTTGGCTAACAGAAAGCTGCAGAGAGAAAATAATAGTCTAAAAAATCTTTAATTGGCATGTTCTCTTGAGTAATTATCAAAATAAAGAAACCTTATGTGTCACTCTGAAGCGACATGATTGAGTATGAGGTATCATACAACACATCTCCTCAATTTAACATACAAAAAAAATAAAAAAGTCAATTTAGAATAATATTTTCCCATAGTAAATGTGAACGAATTTGATGTGGGTCATACCAAATACCCAGATGACTACATAAGAGTTCAACTCACCTGTGGGAGTGGTAGGACAGACAGGAAGTCAATAATGAAGTTGCTTCTCAAGTAATGTTTTGCTATCTGTGCTGGATCAATTACAAGTTCACCTCTGCCAAACACTCGGGTTGATGGGGCAATGTAACCAGTACGAAATTGAAGAGCCATACGAATAAGATAGAAACAATCAATGATCGTCCGCAAGGTAGTAGATGCAACAGCTAACTTCCGATCTATTCCTAGGCAATTTTCATCTTTTATAGGAAGATAATAAAACAAAGGATCCACTGCTACTGCAAGAATACATGATATGACAAAAAGCCTGTTCATTATAATCAGAAATTTATCTTGAGGATCAAAAATCTTCTTCTCAGAAACCTTGAGGTCTTCAGGAAAAACTTCCCTAGAAGCACCAAATCTAAGTGACCTGCCAAGAAACTTAAGACCCTCAGATCCCTTTCTCACTCCTCCCCTTATGAATTTGAATGAGGTGTGTGATCCTTGACCAAATCCCTCAACATTGAATGTGCTTCTATTCCTTCTATCCGTATCCGAGGAAAATGACAACGCAGGACTTGACTCTTCAAGCCTAGGAATCAAAACAAGCATTTAATAATGTAGTGCACACAGATAAAGAAAGAAAATTCATCTTCTTCAACAATTCATGTTATGCTTTCATCTATTCGGAAAAACTTTAGTTCCACTATTGCAGATTATGCATTACCATATCTTCCACATAATCAACTTTTGAAGTACAAGAATAATGGAATTTGGACCACCTTTGGAGGAGTTCAAGATTCACAAATACGGTTCAGTTTCCTCTTCTAATTTCATAAGAAAGCAGAGGTGTTATGGGAAGTTCACTGTTAAACTTTTCAAAGTAAATCATGTCAAAATTTTAAAATCTCAAGTCTTAACTACATATAGTGAAGATGAACAGTGACTTCATCCAAGGTTTGAGGATAATCCTCTGTTAAGAATACAAAAAACATAGATTGAGGTATTGAATTTTTCCAAGATATTATAGGGCAGTTCTAAAAGGAAGGCGGTCAGGCCAAGGCCTAGACAGTTGCCATTAAAATATTATTAAAACAATAAGACTATATCAGTTAATGGGAGGTGGTTGGGCAAGGGCCTAGGAAGTTTGCATTAAAATATTATTCAAAAAATAAGACTACATCAAATGCAAGATAAGTTTCAATTGAAGAAAGCAATACATAGTGAAGATATAACAAGATAGTCGACCTATCATATAAAATCCATCCACAAATATCATATATTCTATTGGTCTACGAGTAACTAATTTTGATGATTGTTTCCTATAGTTGGCATATATAGCATAAGGCATATAGAGCGTAAAGTGAGAGAATATTTACAATACATTGGTTAAAATTTTTCATGAGCATCTCAACTTGAAAGAATGCCACAAAAGGATAACTAGGTTACAGTGAACGTCTTGAAAATTTCATAGAAATGCAATAGCAATGCAGTGGAAAGGTGAAAGGAATAGCTATAGCATAATGACAATAATAAACTAGGCCACAATGAATAAGAGAGAAGAAGAACAATGAAAATGCAATGAAAAATCAAAGGAAAATTAGGAAACACACCTAGTTTCCTAAGTGTAGACATGGCGGATCAGTAGACTGCAGAGAATGCAGGGGAAGGCCTAAGGGTGTTCAGGTGGAGGTTGATAGAAATTAGGGTTATCTTTAGTAAGTGAATAACAACAACAACTAAGCTTTTATCCCAAAACCATTTTTCCCACTGAACCACCTGAAACACGTGGGTCACCTGCGCTGTCACATAAATGGCCCGGTTAATGAGGAGTGCCTTCCACCTAAGCGAAGTGGAGGTTGGTCGAAATAACCTAGGTGGCAGCTTTTTGAAACCTGGACCTTTTCCCAATAGTTTTAGCTTTTGAATTGGTTTCATGTTCAAGTTCTGCTAATGCACCTTCAAATAACAATGCCAATTAAGTCAATGGAGATGTTAACTTTGGGGCCATCCAATTCAACTAATTTTCCAAAATGTGTGGGCCAATGTATAGATTTTTCAAGTTCCTGATAGATTAAGCATGCAAAGTGGTCAATCAATCAAAATTAACATGTGTCAATCCCTGATTGCATATGTATGTGTATGTGGGCATATGAATATACACAAGATCTCATAGAGTGATATTTAAAACTGATAAATATATTTACAAATTTTAAAGAACTTGATGTAAAAATGGAAAATTGTAGACACATAGAGAGAGAGAGAGAATGACACAAACAGTTTGACTTGGCATGCTTGGTAAGAAATAGGCAAACCTCACAAACTTTTCTCTTTGACCGTCCATATATTGAGCTTTATGTCCACCGTCAAACATATTTGAAACACAGAGGCTAATAAATGATATATGATCTACCCTCCACAGAAATAATCCAGGAACCAGCTGAACACTATCAGAGAAACATAGCTCCTACAAAGAACAGCAATTACAATAATCAACAGTAAGTGCATTTCACAAAGCAGCCACAAAATTCATGAATTTCTAAGTATTTCAGATGCAGTTGCAATTACACAGAGAACCAGCCTCATGGTTAACATATTTCAGTCACGATGTAGGTTAAAGATAGATTCTCGAACATAAAAGGTGAAAACTTATAGCACAAATACTTCTAACAGTTTATACAAGAACACCTCGGGAAGAAGAAACTTCAGCTTATACAAGAATAAATTTTTGTGAACTACAAAATTCACAAAAAAAAAAAATTCATTTCAACTTAAGTTCAACTAAAAAATCAAGTTCATCAAGTAAACTTACCTAAGTTTCATGATGCCAAATATTAATTTTAAATCGACGACTAGCACGCCGAAGTTGAAGTTTTTTTGAAGCTCAGATATGAACATATCCATCATATTAGACCCTAAATCCCATGGCAGGATATGAAACTTACCCAGCGAAAGTCTTGTCAAGAAAGATGTTTATTTAGGTCGTAAACCAACCAGCACAACAAAACAACAAGGAAAAAAAATCAAAGGCATAGATAAAAAAAATAAACTAACTTAAAGAACGAAACTAAGTCCCGATCCAAGATCTAACCCTAAGTTGAAGGATCGACACTAATATCTGATAGCAAAAAGGGATATCATAATAAGGCCCTGATCGAGATGGGATGCTTACCTCAAGCGGATTGACAAGTAAGGCGATTGTTGATCCTCATGAGAGATGAAAGTCGTCGCAGGCTCCTCCGGCGATGAGTGGATTGGGAAACACCGCGAACGGTAACGGAGAAAGCGAAGACCGCGAAGGAAAGCAGTAGGAAGACTACCAGATATTTATTTCCCACGTGAACCGGTTCGGGCAACTCATAACAACTGGAAACTGAACCAAACCGGTTGATAGAACACGACTTACATTACTATTTATACGACGGCATTGATGCTAAGTGACCACTATTTGATTGTCGCGACTCAAATCGTTCCTTAAATGGCTGTTCTAGAGACAGTTTCATTGCCTAATTAATCGGAACCCAAACGCACCCATCCTGCAACTCAGCAACTGGTTCAACCATCGGCCGCACATGAGTAACACTGAAGTTGGAGCTAAACCGGTTAGGTTCGGACTAAAATGAGCATCGGACCGAACAACCATTGTAAATTGAAAAGACAATTATACCCCGATTATAAAGCCGCGTACCGTGCAAAAAGAAGAAATAAGAAAAAGGCAGTAGGGGATAGAATTGGCATAGAAGTGCAAGTTCCAGGAAAGTTCTAGAAAAATATGCATCTTCCAATGCTCCCGTGAAAAATCCGTCTTGTCGTTAGTCAAAGTAAAACTGGAAATAAGAAGGCGTAAAATGAAAAAAGTAAGCGGAACAAACTTAATATTTCATGAACTCAAGGGAGATTTTCCGTAAATTGTAACATGCGGCCCAGGTTTTCTTAATGGAAGCCCATTTAAAGCCCAATGGATCGCCACGTGTTCTTCTATTGCTCACTCAAAGACTTTCATCGGACTCACTCCGTCACTCAATCTCGAGTTGATAGGTACTCAATTTTAATCCGTTGGATCGTCATCCATCTCTCATCCTGGCCGTCCAACGCCGAATAACTCTATCTCTTCATGTCTCTTCGTTCTCGCTTTCGCCGAAGAAATGGCCGCCCTCCGCTCCTCTCCCCTCGTCCTCCGCCCCGCCGCCGCCGCCCCTTCTTCCTCCTCTGTCCGTGTTTCCTGCTTCCTACGACGATTTCCCTCTACCGTCCCCCGACGCCTTAGGATCATCCTGCCTTCCCGCCGCCGCCACGGCGGCGGCGCCCTCGGTGCCGTGATGGCGGACTCCGCCGCTTCGAGCTACGCGAACGCTCTCGCCGAAGCCGCGAAGTCTAACGGATCCCTCGAGGAGACGGCCGCCGACATCGAGAAGGTGGAGAAGGCGTTCGCCGACCCGGCCGTCCAATCCTTCTTCTCCAACCCCACCATCTCGGCGGAGCGGAAAGCCGAGGTAGTGAAGGAGATCGCCTCCTCCCTCAAGCTCCTCCCCTACACCGCCAACTTCCTCAACATCCTCGTCGACATGCGGCGGATCGACATCCTCAGCGAGATCATCAAGGAGTTCGAGCTGCAATACAACAAGATCACCAACACGGAGGTCGCCGTCGTGACTTCGGTGGTGACCTTGGAGCCCCAGGACCTCGCCCAGATCGCGAAGGTGGTGCAGCGGCTCACCGGCGCCAACAACGTGCGGATCAAGACGGCGCTCGATCCTTCCCTCATCGCCGGATTCACGATTCGGTTCGGCGCAACCGGGTCCAAGTTCGTCGACATGAGCGTCAAGAAGCAGCTCGATGAGATCGCTACGAAGCTTGATTTCTCCGCCGTTACCTTCTAATTGACTGGTGACAATCCTCTTCCTGCTTCTGTTCCTTGTGCACCAAGTTTTCGTTGAATCTTTGTGGAAGATGGCCTTTTGGCTTTCTGAATTCCTCATCGAGTCTGCTCCTTTTGCATTCATCTTCCCCATTTCTACTTTGTGTAGGTAATAAATAACATATATGATGTTGAATGATCGTAATGGTTCTCTTCATCTGTTCTTTGATTGATTGAAGCATACGATCACTGATGTGAATGTTGAAATAGCATTTTATATGTTTTTTTAAAAAATTAATCTAGGTGTTTAGGCTTCTGGAGACGACTTAATCCATTCGCCTATCAAATAAATCTAGACTGACTTAAAATATTGGTCCGGTTAGTCGATTAGCTTATCAAATAAATCCGGAGCACTGTTCTAAACTTCTTGCCAGAACAACTACCACCACCGGCAGCAATAAGTCCGGAATGATTTAGTCAATTAAATGAGAAAATAATTTAATCGATTTAAATCTTAATAGTGAAAGGAGAATCAATATACAATCTCAAATAATTTGCAACTTTGCAACATTACTGATCATTTTAAAGCTAATATTTATTATAAATAATTGCTACACGCTCTGATACCTTACTCCCATGCAGCATGCGGTAAGATCAGATTTCGATCGAATCCCAAATGAGAAGAATATTTTGAATATTGACCTGGATTACTAAACTCAAAGTCAAACATTGTGTTGCTCCCTTGAGAACTAATGCATACGGGAAATTAACTAAATCTTTATAAGTTACAAAAGATGGCTTCACCTCGCCATTATATGTAATTAACTAAGACAGTAATTACTTTGACAACCAGTAAATCAACATGAGAAATGTACAAATTGACGCGACGAGGGACAGGATTATGGTGTCCATCGATTTTTTCCTTTTAATTGATGAAAGAATATGATTTACCTGCAGACAAAATTGTAGAATAAGTATCATCACATGATAAAATTTTAGGTAGAAATGCTGACAAGACACTTAATTATGAAAAAAAACTTAGGAGTTGGAGCCCAGTGATTTTTGATCTTTATTCATTATCGACATATTTTTTTTTACGTTTTCAATCAGCCAAATTCAAGAGAAAAAAAAAGAAGGTGGAATTGTGCAGAAATCATGTGCATTGATCAACATACCGTAGGAAGTCTGCTGCTGACATTACCGATCTTGGTAGTGATGCCACCAAACGTGGAACGCTGAAGAGCTAGTGTTCCCAGAGTGGCTTGTGCTTGCGAGATTACATTGTCCATCTGTGGCATTTTGAAGGCAAAGTTTGTATAAGAGGGGGATATTATTCACTTGATATGTAAGAACTATAATTAAGGATTATGGTAGTTGTTTTCCATGTTATCATCCTCAGATAATCATATTATCATTCGATAAAACTGAAGTAGAAGGAAGTATTCAAAAATATTTTATTTGACTTCGCCCTCAACTACAATCCCTTCCTCTATGCACAGAATACAGACGAGAAAAAGAGTAGAGAGTTATCGCACCTGCCCTGAACTTCTACCTATAGCTGCTTGTTCTTTAAGTAGGGCATGTTGTTCAGTATTGGCACCATCTTCCATGTCTGCCTTTGCTCTATCGAAGTCTCTAAAGTCTAGAAGAAGCGAAGAACGCTCTTGTTTTGCTCTGCGGCTAGACTGAAGCCTGTAGAACTCCTGAAGGAGTCCAGATCAAAGATCAGATTAAATTCCTAACATTTTTGGGTACCAAGATCATATTTGATAAAACCTTAACCAAACATCAAAAGATGTTAGCAGAATCAAGTACCTGAGTGAGATCTTGTAGAATTTCTTTATGCCGTGTCAGTGTGTGAGAAATAATCTGTGAGCCTCCAGAAGATACCCAGATTTGCATCTGCAAATTGACTTGTTGGAGTTGCTTTAGTGAATGTTCAATTCCAGATTCGAGATCTGTCTCTGAACCATTGGATTTTAACGAAACGAGCCTACGATATGAAGTCATCTGCTCATCCAATTGAGCTTCAAGCTTCCTTGCCTAGCAACAAGGAGAAGGAAACATATTTATCAAATGAGAAAATTACTTTAACAGTGGTGAAACACAAGGCTGACCAAAAAATAACCAGAAAACTGAACATGTAGGCAACGAACCCACAGATTGGCATCAGTTCACAAGCTATCCTTGACTGGTGACAGCTTGTGGCTACTGACAGATTGAGGTACATTCGATATCATGACACATGGAACGAACTGCATTCGACCAGTAGAGTATAGCAAGAGAAAATGAAATTCTTTACCATTGTTAAATTAGGTTTATCTTTTAATGGAAAAGCTAATTCAGAATTAGGAAGGATCTTAAATTCTCATCCTAAACTCCTTGTGTTATAAAAGGAGGACTTTACATTTCATACCTAATAAACCGTCATAATGTGATGCATGTTTGATGATGGCATAATATAAATTTTCTCCATTCAGTTTTTAATTTCATCTAGTTTCTTATGCATTCTACTTCAAATTCTTTGTTGTCCTCACTTCAACAATTTACAACAGCCAACAGGCTGTGTTTATAACTAGTTATAGCAAAATCTCACTCTTAACGATTTGTTATATGAATGGAATAACGGTTCCAACATGTCTGCTTACAGGTGCACTTAGAGAAAATTGAGAAGTCATTTTTCAGCATTTCAGTAAATGAAGAACAATATGAACAGTCCTAGAAACCATCTTGTAACTATGCATATCCTTTAACTGTCAAAATTAAGGGATATTTCTTTCCAACAAACAATAATTCTTTGAAGAACTTGTATGAAATTTGACAGTGATTCGGCAACAGCTTTAATTTTCATAGCTAGACATAGCCTTGAATAAAGTTCAATGGTGCATAATATCAATTTAGCTGATCCCAAATAGTTGGAACAAATACAGTTTGATGCTCACAATGATGACGGACATATGAATGGGTATAGCTTACAATCCAACACTAAAAAGTTGACTGGCAATTGGTGAATCAAAATGTTAATGCAAACAATGTTGTATTAAGCTCTTCTAAAATGTCCTATAAGGAAGTAGCATCTTGAAGTTTGAATCAAAAAATGGAATTCATTGCAACAACTAAGTGACATAATTTCTCTGTAAAATTCTAGGTATTGCCTTTTAAACACCTTAGTGCTAGTTCATATAAGTGATTTGCATGGAATAAAGGGTGAACCAGTATAATAAAGAAAGTACAGTATTGGTTATATTTTACTTCCTAATTCTCTCCCTCAAACTCTGCATCAAACCTTCTTAGATTATAATAGCAATCGGTATTTTTCTGACATATCAACTTATGGTTGTATTCCCTGAGTTATATAAGTGGATTATATAGAGTAAAATGTGGAAAATATAGTATCGATAATAAGGCAGGAAATTATGGTGAAACACCAAAGTTTCATCAAATTGATGATTTCATGACAAGTTTGGATTACCAAACTCTCATAGATTCCATAAAGTTGTTTAATCTTTGTTTACATCATTGTTTGTTGGTATGCTTTCCCTCAAAGATCAGATATCTATTTTCAGGCTTGTAAATCGTATCTACACGCATTAACAAGATTAGTGAAGATAATTTGGCTTGGTAGGAGACATTGAGATAACACTAATTTAACATAATGCATGAAGAAGAATGAGATAATTAAATGTCCATGTGATCGAGAGAGGGTGGGTGTGATGTAACGATGGTGTGTTCATTTGGATCCACAAATCAGTTGTGTTTTGATGCACAATATTTTCAAAGCTGCATTGACACCTTCCAGGTTCTTAACTAGCATATCGAACATCCATAACTATGTATAGAAAGGAAAATGAAATTTAAAACGATGGTTTAGAAGCCTTTTGATTAGCCTTAACATCCAACTGTGATGTTCATCAGTTCAAGACAAGTTTTTTAATCCCTTTTCAGCATTCCTGGCAGAATAGGTTATAATGATTGCTCAGAATTTCAATTCAACATGCAATGTTAAACAAAGAAGCAATTGAAATATGAATCAAGGAAAATATTAATTAAGGAAAAAAAACAGCCTGATAAATTCGCAGTATTGTGCACATTATTTCAGGGGTGATTTGAGTCAATGTACTTCTTCGATGATCTTGCAAGACGGTTACTGAGAATCTAAGATCTACAAAACATGTCGTGAATATGGAGAAACGAACAGATCTGAGGCACTAGGGCTCCTTGGTTTCTGATTAAATCAAAGGAAAAGGCACCTACACCTCCTTCGCCGACAGCATAATTCAGAGGAGGAAGCCGAATCGATCAAAGGTCAAGTTAAAAGAACAATGAAGCCTTCAAATCATAGAGAGGATAGAAAGCTCCGCGCGAAATCAACAAAAGCGGAAGGTTTCAGTAGAAATCCGGGCAAAGTTAGGGCACCTGTTTCCGAAGGGCGTCCCACGAGGACGCCTCCATGATCGACCTCCGGAGATCGAGCCAGTCGTCACTTCGCGATTTCCGCGACGAGCGCTATGATTTGAAGCACGCACACAATTGAAATCGATGGCCGAACCGATCGAAGTCGACTCCTCCACCACCACCAATTCACCTCTCTCACGGTTTATCTCGAATAAACCGGGTTTACTCCATTCAAAAGCCGACAGGTCGGACATGATGCCACCGGTTTATGTCGAAGTCGGGAAAGAGATTAAAAATAAACCGGGTTTATTTGGTCTGAGAGCCAATCACTTCTACAAAGAAGTCGCAGTTCTTCGTTCCCAATTCAATGGCGTCCTCATCGATCCGAGCCGGCTACCGGCCGCCGTGGATGTTCTCCGACCTCCGGATACGCCTTCATCCAAGTCGACCCCCCGCCGCTGCCGCCGCCGACAGCATGCTGGCGCCTTTTCCGCACCCTCCTTCGGCCTTCCATCCCTGCGCCGCCTCCATCTAGTCCACCATCGCGATGGCTCGCTAGTCCGACCTCGACTGGGAGCACCCCTACCGACGCGGCGGTGGCGGCGGATCCTGGACGGCCGCGCCTCCGCCCCGAGAGCTTCTACGCCTTCCCTCAATTCGACCCACCACCTTCCCGCTTCCCGCCACCGCCGCCGCCGACCGCATTCTGGAGTCTTTTCCGCCGTCTCCTACGGCCATCCATCTCCATCGGCGGAGGCGCGCGGTGGCTCGCAGCATCCCTCCGACGAGGTAATGGCGGCGTATCTCGGCCGGCCAACCGGCCGACCGACACCTGGCGAACGTCTACGCATAACCTTTTTATGCGGTTAGTAATTTTTTAAAAAAATTTAAATTCTATTTTCCAAAATTAATATCATGCCATTCCCACTGGTTCAATCTCGACCGCTCATCACCGACTCCACCCAGCGTCGGCAAAATCTGACGGTCGATTCCGCGCTTTGACCTCTCACATTACATCACTGACCCAGCTCCGTCCTTTTAAATTGATCTCACAGCTCACTGCACCACGTAGCAAACCCTTATTGGCTTTTCCATCGTCTATCATTTCCATATCAACAGATCCCAGATCCAAATAAGAAGAAGCAGAAGGATAAGGAGAAGAAGCATACCACGATCGAGTAAAGTAATCATGGGGTTGTGCATTCGATTCCTCGAGATCTTGTGCGCTATCATTCTTCCTCCTCTGGGCGTCTTCTTCCGCTATGGCTGTTGCAAAGTAAGTCGCCTCGGCTTAAACTCTCTCGCAAGTTTTTCGTTTCTTTGTTTCACCAACCGATCGATTGTAGATGGAGTTTTGGCTGTGTGTGGTGTTGACGATACTGGGCTACATCCCTGGAATCATCTATGCTATCTATGTGATCGTTACTAACCCTGAGGGCCATCACCACCATGACGACAACGACGAATATCGCCCGGTGTAGGGGGATCAATCATCGATGGGCAGCTGTGTAGGTTTGCGAGATTCAATCGATGCGTTGGAGTTGACAATAAAGAGCTTCAGATCTGTCATGTAATTTGTGGAAGTGGTTTGTGTGTTGATGGTTTGAGTGCGGAGTTTGGGAATTTCAAGGGTTTTCTTGCAATTGTTACTCTTATTTAATGAAGTTTTGAGGAAGCAAAGAAAATGATTTATAATTTTATTACTAAATTCTAAAAATAAATTTAATGAATATTTAAGATTCAGAATGAACTTTTAATGAGACATAAATTTAGATTTTAATGATAGTTATAAGCCTAAATTATCACTTAATATCATATCAAGTGGCCCACATGATGTGACACTAGATCACGACTAAAAGAGTTAAGTTGAATTTGAGTATTGAGTTAAATTGGGGCACAAATTGAAAGGCATCCTTAATTATCAAAATGATGCCAAAAATATCTTTATTCTATACTAATATTTTATGTATAGTAATTGATTAAACCAATAATTTATTTTAATATGTTATAAATGGAATAAAGATATTTTAAATGGAAAATATTATAAAACTACCGTTTTAATGCTATTATTTTAAAATATTATAAAGTTTTCAATTGTAAAGTTAAAAATGATTCCGAAATTAAAATTAATTTTCTTTGCTTAAGTTGATCCAATTTCTATCAACATCTTTTCTTTGCTTTTATGGAACCCTCCGGCCCGTACAGCTGTTAGCTCATCCTCTGTTTCTGGCGGACAGGGTACAGAAATCGACTCCAGCGAACTAGAATGCGGCGCGTGTAGTTCTGGAAGTGTCCATTGCACAATGGCATTTTGTTAATTTTGGTGATCGAGGAGGGCATTCTCAGGGCTGGGGATCTCTCCTCTTTGGGTAAATAGAAGGCACGACCTTCGACTCCGGTGATTGGCCTCGATAGTACTTGGGACAAGCGTCCTCGCCGGAGATGTCACCGACGACGAAGAACCCTTCCTCCGATCACTCCCCCGACGGAACCGAACTTACTGTCGAGGTGGCGGGGGCTACGGAGGAGCCCCAGTACGACTGGCGACGCGCCGCGATCGAGGGCGGCTCCCTCCGCCACGTTGACCTCAACACCGGATCCAACGGCTGGGCCTCCCCTCCCGGCGACCTCTTCCATCTCCGAGGCCCCAATTATTTCTCCAGGCGCCAGAAGATCCCTTCCGACGACTGGCTCCTCAAGCCCGCCGGCATGGATTGGCTCCGATCCGCCTCCCGCCTCCCGCCTCGACGACGTCCTGGGTCGCCCCGACAACCGCATCGCCTCCGCCCTCCGCCGCGCACACTCCCTCGGGCAGTCCGGTAAGGCCTTCCTCTTCGCCGTCAACATCCAGGTTCCCGGCCGCGAGTGCCACTCCGCCGTCTTCTACTTCGTAGCGGAGGATCCCATCCCGCCCGGATCCCTCTTCTACCGATTCGTCCACGGCGACGACGCCTTCCGGAACGCGCGGTTCAAGATCGTGAACCGGATCGTGAAGGGGCCGTGGATCGTGAGGACCGCGGTCGGGAACCACGCCGCCTGCCTCCTCGGGAAGGCGCTCACTTGCAACTACCACCGGGGGGAGAACTACCTGGAGATCGATGTTGACGTCGGGAGCTCCGCCCTCGCTAACGCCATCCTCCGCCTCGCCCTGGGCTTCGTCACGGCGGTTACCATAGACATGGGGTTTCTGGTGGAAGCCCAGTCGGAGGAAGAACTGCCCGAGCGGCTCCTCGGCGCAGTCAGGGTGTCACAGATGGAGATGAGTTCGGCCACCTACGTCGAGACTCGGCCCAGGGCAGCAGAGACTGCTGGTAAAGGAGGGTTCCGGGGGCATGCCAAGGTCAACCATCACAACGATCTGTCAAGGTCCGGAGATGGCAGTGGCTGTGGCAAAGCTCAAGGTTGAGAAAAGGTGAATGTTTTTACAGCTGATGTGCTCCTTTTAGGAGAAAATAGTTTAAACTTGAGGGTATTATGATATCTTCATCATATTGGTAACTTCTTATATTCAACAAGAGAGAACAGGAGGATATTTCAGTGCTGAATCTACAATAGAAAGTTATTGTTTCATTGAATAAGGCCATAAAAATAGTCACTGTTGTGGCCGGTTGATGGTTCTGTCTCGAGCTTATTCTTTGATGTCATTTACTTTGTTGCATTGGTGGCCAAGGCTATATTCAACCTTGTGTGACGAGGCCGAGCATGTTGTTGAACCATTTGTTCAATTTTAGTTTGTGTTTTTTTTTAACAAGCTTGAGTTGGTTAAAAGCTTGACTTGAGCTTATTTTGTTAAGATGTTCTCAATTTAAATTTGTTTGATAGTTTGAAGGATTTATATTTTTTAGCTTACTCGGTTGGTTAGTGGCGCCTTCTTTCCATGGTTAATGGATAACCCCTAAAACCAATTGTAAAATGCAGCTATGTGATCCATTTGCTTAATCACTATGTTAACTAATTTTGGGTTATTCCATGGTGGCAAAGCCGATTGGATTATCTCTAACGTTTCCATCAGCCCGCTCTTAGGTCAACACGAAAGAAGTAAATCATGGATGGTTGCTAGTCATTCGGCTATTAATCAGAATTTGACTCTTAGATCTCATGATGACAATACTATCATATCCTAGCAAACTATTCGTCTGTAAGAGACATAGAATGGATAAATTATGAATGGTTCATGGAATGAAATTGATATGGAATAAGTATTTTTATCTTTGGATAGTAGAAATATTATAAAGAAAAGAATATACAAGGAATGATAAACATTGATACATGGAATATTCCATTTGATTCATAGTACAAGCAAGCCTGCCTAGCCTAATCAATTCCCTTAGACACATTGGTTTGTCCTATTTCATTGCGTCTTGTTTGCCTAATCGTTTCGCCTACTCAGGTGGTATTTGATTTAGGGATTTAGGAATGAGAGAATGGAGTCATTTCCAAACATTATATTTGGTTGATGGGAATGAAATTAAAATTTTAGAATGCACTCCAAAAACTTGGGTATTGATAAAATTCACCTCCTCTTTTGGATTTTGATGGAAATAGGAATGAGAGCTAAGTTTTAGACGAAAATACTCTCAATATATATTTGTTCAATTTTTCTTTTATATCACTTTCTCTCTCCTTGTCTTCACTCATCATATTTTTTTTCATCATATTTTCTTTCTCCTCAATCTCTCCATCACACATTCTCTCTCTTCATTCTCTTCTATTACAATTTCTCTCATATCACACTTTCTCTCTTATCATTCTCTCTCATCATGTTTTCTCTTTCATCACATTCTCTTTCCTCATTTTTTTCTCATTACACTCTCTTATCATGCTTTCTGTCTCATCATACTTTCTCTCTCCTCAATCTTACTCATCACACACTCTTTTTCTCATTTTCTCTCATCACATTCTCTCTCCCCATCTTCTCTCATCATGTTTTCTCTCTTATCATGCCCCCACGGGCGGGATCAGCCGGTTATGACATGGATTCTTGCAACATGGGTCGAGAGGTCGAGGGTCTGCGGCAGCAAATGCGATAACATCAATATCTGTCCGTGCTAAACACCTGAGACCATCATGTCATAACCGGGCCCGTATTCACCGTGATTTACTCCCTCTCATACTTGTGGGGCCGGGGTGAGGGGGCCGCTGGGTTGGCGGTTCCAACCTTTGCAACATGTTTTCTCTCTTATCACATTATCTTTCTCATTTTTCCTCGTCACATTTTCTTTCTCATCACACTTTCTCTCTCCTCAATGTCTTTAATCACACACATTCTCTCTTCTCATTTTTTTCTCATCACACATTCTCTCTTTTTATTCTCTTCCATCATACTTTCTCTTTTATTATATTTTCTCTCTCCTCATCCTCTCTCATTATGCTCTCCCACTCTTTCCTTATTTTTTCTCATCATACTTTTTCTCTCTTCATTCTTTCTCATATCATTTTTCTCTTATCGCACTTTCTCTCTCATCATTCTCTTTTGTCATATTTTTCTCTCACATCTATTTTTTTCTCTTATTTTCCTCTAAGGGTAAAAAAGAAAATTTTAGTTTATTCCAATATTTTATATTCAACTAATCAAATATTATTTTTAAAAGTGATATCTATTAATACTCATTCTCATTCCACTGTATTATAATTCTCATTTCCATTGTGTTTCCTAAAAAGAATCAAACGTCACCTCAGTTCCACCAACCCTTATGTGCTCAACTTGCCCTTGGCCCACTGGATCCCCTCACAAATGCTTGAACCTATTTGTTTGACTCGTTCAACTAGCCTCCTCAATTTGGTCCAACCAACTACATAGCCTTCTTGGTTTAATCAACTCCAACTCACTCTAATAACTATTTGGCTGAACTAAACGCACCCTGACTGGTTTCATCACACATGCCGCAATGTTATACATATCTAAGTTCGAACATTTCTAAGGTTCCATGGCTCCAATCCTATCGAAACTCTTGTAAACATTTCATAGTTTCATACCTGAACCATTACCACAACTTCTGTCCTTCCACAACAACGATCTTTCCTCTTGTAAACAGATTCACCTGGATATTCTTCAATATCGAAATATGAATACTGAAATACCTAAATCCCCAAACCAATTCCTAGTCAATTTCAGGTGATAGATATCGTCTGTTCAACGAGATTGGAGCAACAGAAACTCATGGGAACTCACCTTTTCTTTTTTGTATTCTTTCTACAGAAAATGTCCCTTGTGCTTCTGTCACAGCTTTGTGTTGCTTCTTTCTGTAAACACTCAACTTCTGCCAATCTGTCCTCCTGCAACAAAAATATTTTCTTCTAGTAAATAAACATCTTTTAAGAACACATATTCAATACAAATAATTTTCCCTCTTGGTTTTCTCTCCCAATTCTTGCTTCCTTTGGGTTTCTTTGTTCAAGATTCTATAATTGGCATGTAGTGATAACACATTAAGCACATGTAATGGTATTTAGCTCACAAACAACACCAAGTGGCACTAGTTTATTGTGAGCCTGACAGTGAAGTTCTCTGCAGTTTGATTATATCACTAACTTTAAAATGATTCATAATTAGTTGTTTATATCACATATCTGAGACACATTGTAAACTTCATTTGGATATTCTTTTTTCTGATAGCATGAAGACATGAGTACTGAAAAAAAATAAAAGAAATAAATGCATAATCTTCATCACATCATGACAGCTCTTGTGATAGCTTTCTTTAGAATTTTCAAGTATTCTATTTTCCTTTTCTTGTCTCTTTCTAGCAACAATGAAAAATAATAAAAGGAGAAAATTATGTAATCTTGTGGATGCATTTTACGATTACTAATTTGTTGGCAATATTCATTCTTTCCTATCTACTTTTCTTTAGTGTTTACAAGAATAATAAATAGGAGAAACTTTAGGGTTAAATGTTCGTGAACAAATTTGGTATTCGGCTTGGTAAAATTTTATTTATGTTTATTCAATATATAGAAGCTCAATTAAATGAACAAATTTGAACAACTCATTTAACTAAACAAATAAGCTTGAACATATATGTGTTTAGTTCGTTGTGAACAATGCTCATGAATAATATTTGTGAACAATGTTCGTAAACAAGATTTGTGAACAATGTTCGTAGACAATATTTCTGAACAATGTTCGTGAACCATGTCCATCAATAAAATTCTTTTCAACTTGCTAAATAAATAAAAAAAAAACTTTCAAAATGAACTAATAAATTTATATTATGAAGTTCAATAACTAATCAAATAAGTTTAAAATTTAAAAGTTTCAAACAAAGCTCGATAACATCTAAATGAATCGAGCTCAAGTGAAGCTCAAACCAAGCTTAAGCTTATAAAAAAGAAATTAATCCAAGCTTAAACAATCATTTTAACGACTTGATTCATTTTAGATTCGGCTTGACTCAGTTCGATTACATTATCAAACAAACTTAAACACCACAAATCTTAACTTGACTTGGCTTGTTTATCGCCTTAGGATAAATAAGTACATCATGAAAATAAAAATAGAGGATGGCAATTTGTGTTATGTTATGTTAACTACTTTATAACTAAATTCCATTATTTGTAGTTATTAAATTATTTTAAAAAAAAAATTACACCATAATATATTATTTTTCATATTTTGTAAGTATGTGAGATTGAATTGATCCAGCATTGGAAACTAAGCTGCTGCCGTCCACAAGTATTTAAATCCAATTTTCTCCTTATTATTAACTTTCTGTTCAATTAATCACAAAATATTAATTAATTACAAGACTTGGTCCAATTGTTTCTTTCTCAAGGTTCAAAACAAATGAAAAATGACAATTATTGAGTAATTAAAGAGAGATTTATCTGGTCATTAGCTGTAGGTTTGACCCCAATTGATAATAAATATATGAAACATGCAAGCACACACAATCCAAGGAAACCCAAACTCAACTTGAATTCGAAACTTCCAGTCAACTAAAGCATATTGGTATCGGATTCAAATAACTGAAAATAATACCTTTTTCGCCCCCCCACCCCCCCACCCCCCTTCTTGTTCCCAACGATGCCCCCTCTTCCTCCACGAGCATGAAGAGATCATATTATGCTGAAGAGCCAGCAGATTGATGCCACCTCAGTTTCTCCAAGGTACCTTCGATCTTTACTGCCATTGAAACATATAATTCTAACAATAATTGGATCAAAAACAAGCCAACACTGATGATCTTGTACCAGACTTTGCAGCTCCAATGCAGCAAGCATCACTTTTGCTCTTTATCAGCGTCGCGGTAGCTTCACTTCTTGTTGGTTTTGCACTCATGGTGTTTTGCTGGAGGTGCAGGAAGCAGAAGGGGTCGTTGTGGAAGATTGCCAACTCCACCAAAGGCCCCATTTGTAAACTCCATCACCATCTTCTTCATCATATGTGGAAAAAAATGATGGATGAGTTAGTTTTGTTTCTGTTGAATTTCAGTTCCTGATTCCTTCAGTGGCAATCTTCGGATGGTTTCTTACTTCAGTTATCGAACTCTGAAGAAAGCAACAAAGGATTTCCACCCGAAGAATCAACTAGGCGGAGGTGGATTTGGTCCAGTCTATAAGGTTGATATCTATCTTGTTCTTCATCGTTGTCATTGAGCTCTATGCAAGACTATATTTCTTGAACAGGGAGTGTTAGATGATGGAAGGATCATTGCGGTGAAGCAACTAAGTGTTGGAAAATCTCAGCAAGGTGAGTCGGAGTTCCTTGCAGAGGTCAGAATGTTGACGAGCATCCAACACAAGAATCTAGTTTGCCTCGTTGGGTGCTGCTCGGAAGGCTCAGAGCGCCTGCTCGTCTATGAGTACATGACCAATGGAAGCTTGAACAAGATCATATCTGGTGTTACTATCTAATTTTTCCTATGGAACATATTGACCGCTTTGTTTGCTTGTATATAATCATGGTTTTGACATGTTGAGCATGGTGATCAAATAGGAAAGAGTGGGAAATCTCTAGACTGGAAGACGCGATTTGAAATCATTGTCGGAGTAGCGCGGGGATTGCAGTACCTGCATGAGGACTCCAACTTGAGGATTGTTCATAGAGATATCAAGGCCAGCAACATCCTCCTAGATGAGAAATTTCAGCCTAAGATCAGCGACTTCGGTCTGGCCAAGTTCTTCCCAGAGGATCAAACTTATCTCAGCACAAGATTTGCAGGAACTCTGTGAGTTAATTTTCATGTTGAACGTAGGACAGTTTATCAAAAGTAGTCCACATAATAAATTGTTAGTGATATTTGTTCCCTCAAAAGGAACCCTACCTATAACACAAATTGGCACGCTAGTCAACTCTAAGGTTAAAGATGAACATTTCAACCATTGAAGACCCTAAAATAGGTTAGTTTTGCCCTAAATTTGAGTGCAAATTGATTTACAAATTAACTTGTGCTCTTAAAAATCCGATTCTTGGTCATTTTTCAACTCACAAGCTGGTTTGTAAATTAACTTGCTATTTGAAAAGTATAAATTTACACCATATTCAACTTCAAGACAGTAGAAGTTGAACATTTTAAGCATCCAAGACAGTAAAGTAGGTCATCCTTGTTCCAAGTTTGGGCACAAATTGATTTGCAAATCAGTCTACTCTCCGAAAATATGAGGATCATTTTACAAATCAATTTGGAGTGTGTTTTAGCAATTGATTATATGGGGCAGCTCTTGCTAAAACCAATATACGAGGATATTTTTTCTGTAAAATAGTTCAACAAAATCATTCCATAGCATTGTCTAAAATTCAGAGGGTATTGTGCACCTGAATATGCTCTGCGAGGTGAGCTTTCGGCAAAAGCCGACATCTACAGCTTCGGTGTTCTTGTGCTGGAGATCATCAGTTGCAGGACCAACACGGATCTTTCTCTTCCAATTGAGATGCAATACCTTCCAGAATATGTAAACTCTCATCTCCCTTTCCTTGCTCCTCCATTTCTGAATCCATCTTCAGTTCAAGTCAAAATCTGCACAAACAAATAAAATAAAGTTAAAGCAATTATCATCTTGCAGACATGGAAGCTCTATGAAAGATCAAAGGTGAGGGAAATAGTGGATCCAAAATTACTAGATGAAGGAACAGTGGAGAAAGAAGTGTTGCAGGTGTGCCAAGTTGCTCTGCTGTGCCTTCAGCTACACCCAGACTTGAGGCCTCCAATGTCTGACATAGTGGCCATGCTGACTTGTAGGGCTCAGATATCTTCTACTCCTGTAAAACCAACATTTTTGGAGAGGAGGGCAAGGGTTAGCATCAGGCCTCAATCACCCTAGTTTGTTCATGTCAGACACCCAGTAAACATTAATATGGCAATTGCAGAACAGTGGGAAGTTAACTAGTTATATGTTTCAGATTTGTGTAGCAACTGTAAGGCTGAATCTTTCAAGTTAGAAGCTTTACAAGTTAAATAAAGATAATGCTGCAGCAATGTATGTTTTGAATAATTCTCCATGTTGCAAGTGGCTTTTTATCAATCAAGTCTGTAAAACCTAAGATGAGCTTGACAAATCTCATACTCCTGGTTTTGCATAGAAGTTCATCACATTGTAGCGAATTGTGAATCGAAACAAGCACTACTGATGATCAGCAAGCTCACACCATCAAAGCATTTCTAGACATTCAAAAGAAGTTGCATCAAGCCATCTTCCAACATTTCCATCAATCTTGCCCATTACTGCTAAATAAAGCTGATCTATGCAGACCAAATTTGAGGCTTTTGGATGCTCTCGACAGCTGAAGAACTCTTCGCTCCAGTCATGATCCTCTTTACAGAGCTTCCTCAGTTGAAGTCTCATCATTAACTAAATCACCAACCTCGCCATCATAGGAAGAAGCCTTTGATTTCTTCTTCTTCTCTTCTTAGTATGATTTTCACTCGTAAACTCAACCTGATCGGTTCTGACAGAATGGTATCATTCGCACCCTCTGATCCACCATTTTCCAAAGTACTCAGATCGCGGTATCATCTTCTAAAGCTTTCTCCAATTTCAGAAAACCTTCATGAAAAGAAAACAAAATCTTTACCTGTAGAGTCTCTGAAGCAGAAGCTGAATCGATAAGGATGTTTTGAAAATGTTAGCAGCAAGGCAATTTTTCCCCAGATTTCTGCTCTTCGCTATTCGACTCCACCTGAGCTCCATCTTTCATCAGATCCAATAAGTCCCTTCCATTCTCCAGTAATCATTCGAATGCATTTACTTTGATCTCATTGACAAGTGCCCTATCGGCAGACGTCTCCAGTGGTAAGGAGATAGAATAGAGAGAGATTACTTCTCCGGCACGGACACAGGCGGCAGTGTTAAGAAACCAGCGGCGTTGCCGGGGAAGAATAAGGGCGCGCCGGCGAGTGACGATGTGATCGCTTGAGCTATTGGAGAAGAAGGCCGACCCGATCGAACAATAAAGTCGACGGACAACTTTAGGGTCAATGAACCGGAAAAAGAAATTCAAAATCGCGACCGTTTGCCGGTTCAAGTTGGTTCGGCCGTTAAAACCCTAAGAAAATATTCGGCTTATTTCGATAAGAAAATATTAAATTATTATTAATTTAAGCCAATGATGTTTGATTTAAATTTATGATTAAAATGTTATTATTATTGTAATAAAAAGGTAATTGCTCATCTACCGCCTCTAATCGATTGGACATACCGCAATTAGACATCCCATGGGGATTAAAAAAATGTTATTATTATAATCTTAGCAAATTTGGTGTTAATTATACAATTATTTTCCCCTCAATTTCCAGCAAACATGTAAAAAAATTCATGAAAAAAAAAAAAAGAAAAAAGCTTATGCAGTAGCCTAGTCACGATGACTTGACCTCATCTCAAGCCATGAGCTTGTAGTAGCCTAGTCATGAGTTTGTGCGGAGGTCGTGAGCTCACGACCCAAACCATAGTCACACAAACTCATGAGTTTTTTTTTTTTTAATTTTACATCAAAAAAACTAAGTGGCCCTTCAGTGATCGGAGGTAAAAAGGAGCTTAAGTTCATCCAGTATCAGTTCTTAGTGCAAGACGTAAAATACATACAATCTAAAAAATTCCAATTCAAGTTTCACTAGGTTACAATAATCTGACTGCATTAAAATGTGCATGCAAAGTTTGTAAAATAAGAACGAGAAAATAACCATCCTCAATCAGCGTCTTCAATCTCTTCATCCTCTGGCACACCTCGAAGATACAAAACATTGTTGCACCTGCAAAATGAAAACAAAATTAATAAAAAAAATAATACTAAAGTTCATGGAAGAAGATCTTGAAAAGCCTACCTTATGAGAATCTCCCCCAGGTTTCCAGTAAATTGGCCATCAATGAATTCTTCAGTATTGGCCAACTACAGTTTCAGAATTTGAAGGAATTGAAGTGAGATAAAATGAGCAATTTATCGATAAACTCAAGGCCATTGTGGTATGGCTTTTGAAATAAAAGAATTAGATTTCTAAGTTACTTCCAAGTTGATTTGGAAATAAAACTTACATGGTGAAAAATGACAATATAATATCAACTTTGAAAGGGTGAGAGAACCCAAAATGGCCATCTTAAATTGGAAGAGGATTAAACATCAAACTGATTATCATAGGTTGGGAGAAACTCAATATCTAACTTTCATTCGAAAATCATTTTGCAAGCTCTTGGCTTGGTAGCAAGCAACCTTTCTTTGTTCCACTTTACTGGGCAAGAAGAACAAAAAAAAGGGAACCTCCAGTGATCTTACGCGGTGAAGAGAACTCTTCTATCATATAGCATTTCCTCTGGTGGCATAGATGCACCCCCTCAATCCATTGTATTAGAATGATATGAGAAGAATAATTATGGTCATGTTTGATCTTTCTACAAAGCCAACAGACAGAATTATATTTCTATTTCAGGTCAGCTTTCTGCTGCAATCACTTCAATCTACCCCCTCTATGAAAAGCTGTAATAAGCCTGGAGGAATTCCTCCCAGGAGACTTCCCTGTAGAAGTGAAATGTCGAAGTGTTGCCCCATCATCAATTAACACGCACCCGGAAGGAACTATTATATCCTTTCAAATAGTGGGCGGTACAACTAAAAGTCTGCTTCCATGACTTTGATCCATTACTAATGACTGTATGTTAATATCTGATATTAAGAAGAAAAGCGTGTCAATCGCAATGATCCTAGGGGTGAGTCCACTGTTCAACCACAGATCAAATCTCAGATGTTCAGTGATCATTCTACCTTATTTTTTGGGTACTTTTTTGAGGTATATGAAATCCACCTAAAGTTCAATCAAAAAGGGATTGGATTCACCTCATGGGTTGACATAGTTGGTTCATACAAGGGTGTTGCTGTCAATAGGCCGAGGGTCGATTCCCAACAAGTGCGGAATGCCCTGTGGTTGCCTCAACTCATCCTTGCATGCGTTGTTTTTGTTGGATGAAGCCTCCCGTGATTAATCTCCCTTCCAAATAGTAGGGGGTCACCTTGGAGGGGCTGCCAAGGTGACGGTTTCGCCTTTACTGCCACAAAAGGGGCTGGATTCACAGATTAAGATCAACAAACCTAACATTCTCAACTGATGCATCCGAGAATGCCCAACTCTTCAGCTGGCTCTCAACTTATGGGGTTTTTATGCCACTTTTTACCAAGCAGTCAACTTGACAAGTTAAAACCTAAGCTTAGTTATGAAAAACTCCTAAATAATCATCTTAAATGGGGGAAAACTCAAATATCTACTTTTGCCAGAAAATCATGCTGCAAGCTGATTTTCTAACAACTTGCACTAGAATTGAGGATAAGCCAAGAAAAAATAAATGCTAGGGAATGAATTGGTAACAAGGACGTGATTTGTTAAAATTCCTGATGAAAAGTTGAGGAACTTATATATTGAGGGACAAAAAAATGCTAATGAACTTTAAACAACTTATTTTCATTCTAATTTTGATATGATCAAGTACTAATATCTTTTCTAGCTTAATTTTGGCTCCATTTGCCGCAAATTATTACATATTGGATAAAAATTATCAATTTTATAATTTTGACAACTTATCTCATGCTCTAAAGAATTGGGGAAATCTAAGAACCTTGATATAAATTAATATAAAATATTATCTAAATATTGTTTGGGGAAATGTCTTGTTTTCTATTTCCATAGTATTCTGTATTCATTCCTAAGAGGGTTTAGGCAAAGTGCTCCATCACTTTTTCTAAACTGGCAACTCATTAGCTGAATAGCTAGTCTTAACTACTAGATAATTATCGATCATTTGAAACAGAAGCGATAAGATTAAACACCTCACGGTCGTAGGTTATACGGGTTGAAAGCTAAATAGTTGATAGTGAAGAATTCAACCTCTCCTGGCAAGTTTTGCTAGTTAGTGTTGGATTGTGGATTTGTAATATTAATAGATGATTTACAATTAAACCTGAAGCTAATGAATCAATCATCACATCTCTAGTCTAGGCACACTTGTATACTACTTTATCATTCTAAATATGAAACACAAATACTTGGAAAAGCAGGCAGAGTTATCAATCCCTTATAAGCTAAGTGAATATAGAATTACCTCGTGCACACATCTCCAACAGGGAATTGGATTCAATCAGCACCTTCTGCAGTGAAATCAGGCTCGGGTGGTTTTTGCAACCTCACCAATCCAAGGGCCCTCCTGTTCCGAAGCCGATGAACACCTCGCATCGCGTTGGCAGCGAATCTCGATGCGTAGATGGCCGCACCAAGGCTTGTGGTGCCTTTCACCAAGTTATTTCTCCGTCTTTCTTCTTCTTCCTTCTGCAGAAGCTCGGCCATCTTCCGCTTGACATAGCGTCTCCACGCGGCTTGGATGAAGCAAGCTGCCCACATCCTCCATTGCTGTGAGTAGAATCGAAATGTATGCTGGACTTGCCGGCTGTGGAGACGTCTGAACTGGCTCGCCACGAACTTGAGTTCATCAGCATTCAGTGAGAATGTTTCAACTTCATTCAGTGCTCTCACGGTCCTCGTGGAAGTTGGTAGGTTGCCACCGGACTTTGGATCTAGTGCCCAAGTCAAGAGCTCCTCACCGCAGAAATCACGCTCTTGAAGAAGAGTTCGGTTGAAGAACCCGCTTCTTCCTCCATCAGTAGTTATGCTCTCCAAGCTCCCACGAATGATGAAGAGCATTTCGTCCACGGGATCCCCCTCTCTCAGAATGTATGTGTTCTCTGTGTACAGACTAGGTTTGAGTCCTTCACAAATTGCATCTAGCAAACGCTCATCCAACTTCTCAAATAAAGGAACCTGCACATAAGATGAGTCAGTTATAGATGTTGATTATCTGATGACAAGTAAGTAATGATGAACAGAGAGAGAAGCCTACCCTCCTAACCAAGGCTAAACAAAGATGACGCTTGATATCCCGCCGAAGATCCTTGGGAAGGCTCTGAACCAAACCTTCTTCATCCACACCTCTCGTCTCCAACCACTTGTACTGATCATATCGACGGACACGCTGTCTGAGGTCTGGTGGTAGCATACGGTGATGCATCCACTGTTCTGAGTCACGCCTCTTAACTCGCATCTCTTCGAGCCGTATCGTCATCGATTGAAGATATGTCTGGAAGAATAATAACAGTATTTGATAAGTCAACCCCACTGTATCACAAGATCCTTGCCTAGAGCTACTGGTCGTGACTTATGATGACAAACGGAAAATCGAGGCCACTGGCAGTACCTGCATGTTACCGATAAGGAGGGCAAACAGTACAAGTCCAAGAACAGCGATGATGATTGAGAAGATCACCTCCCCAAGATAAGTGCTTGTTTGCAGCCCTTGGCCTAGCGTACTGTTCCACATAATTTGAAAAGTTCATTAGTCAATGCAGCAGCTTTCGGGGTAAGTTACAGATGCCAAGTCCTTAATATCTTTCTTTTTGCTCCACACTGCCTTAACTTAGAACCTTCCCATACAAAATATTAAATATGACCTACCTCTCGAATTGATCTCACATTGGAGATTGCAAAACATTCAACTGAAGTTTACAAGGCTACTACCATGAACTTAACCCCATTAGCGAATGATTTAAAATGAACTATATCCATGGGTAAGTTTTCCTATCAGCGTAGATAGCAACGAAAAATTCTTATACATAGAAAGGCACAGCAGATGAAATATTTGGTAAATGCCCAAGCGATGTTGCTTCTAGGTCTCAACTGTTTCTGCATAGAAGTGAATGAGCACAAGCACCCACATAGTTTCGATTCATTAAATCATTAATGAGAATTCAAAGTTGGCTGGAGAGGACTTCATAGAATTATTAATAGATAAAATGATATCTAATAGGAAGAAAATGGTTCAAACAAAGTCAGCTACATCAATTGTTGATGGATTAAATTTCGGGCAGAAATAACGCATATGACAACCTTTCGTTATTTAGCTTGTCACAAGAGTAACTAAGCACATCCATGATATAACAAACAATAAAAAGGAAATTGTCACATAGAAACCATTGGATAAAAAGTTCTCCATTCGATAAAATAACTCATCATGGACAGATTGATTCCAAGGTCTCTAATATTATGCCAATAAAAAAATTCTAACACGCCTGTAAGCACCTGTATAAAATCTCCAACTGTATAAAAATAATTTTGTTTTTTGCGTTCAACTATAATAAGTAGACCTGACCAGATCAGTCTGGTTGAATTGAAATATCTCTAACGGGAGAAGATCAGGCCCGATCACTGGAGAATACAAAAAATTTAAAATAGTGAAAGTCCTGGTTTCACCCGTTAAGGTTGCCTTAGCTGTCATACTGTTAAGGTTCACTTGATTATATGCCTGAACACGGCAAGTGCAGCAACCATATTCAAACTACTTGAAGTTAAATTCATTGATCATACATAATAGCCAACAGACGGTGGAATAGTTTCAACCTTTAGTTAGCATAGACAATACAAGCTAGCTAACAAACTAAGAAATAAGAATCATGACAAAAAAAATAATACATACTATTCTACTGAAACGATGATGAGAAGTAGGACTAGTACCTTACATTCTGCAATCCCCACCAGAAGCAGTAAGCAATTTTGGAAATGAAATGGTTAGATGCCACAATACCCGAAGTCAAAGCCTGCTCATAGATTCCAAATTGGAAAAAAGCATTATTGCTATCATCAGCATTACATCGCTCCAGAATAAAGCTGGCATTCCACTTGAGAAAACCATCAAGATCTTCATTGCCGCAATATAAGTAATTTGTGATGCACGTGTCATTCTGTTGCTTACAAGCTGACTGCCAACAATCATCTTCTCGCTCAACAGACAACAAGTACCAGAAAGAACCAACAACCTGGACAACATCATTTGTTCTTCATATAATATTTTGCATAAGATTTTTGAGAAAATTCCATTTTTTCATTCAAGTAGACAATCATTTGGTTTTTTTAGGTACTTTACTAGCTGTTATCCCTAATTAGCATAATATCCTATTATATTAACAGCCATGTGAAGGTTTGAGTCGCAGAAACAACTTCTTGCAAAACAGGATAAAACTATGTACAATAGACCATTCTCTGAGACCCACATTGGTAGAGTTTTGTGCATCAGACTGCCCTTTTATTAGCAACCTCACGAGTGATTATTTTTTCATGAATGTGGCATGTATGTGTGGGTAATTATGCTACTAGGAACATGATGTGAGTATTTAATCATTACCAACACCACTTGTTTGTTACTCATAATTGTAATAAATTTAATGGAAGGATTCACAGGAACCAATTTGAAAGTTAGTGATCCAGATGGAAACAAGATGAACTATCTGAAACTGGCTGATAGTCAACAACAATTGATTTACTTAACTGCAATTAGAAATCTCAAGATCAACCACCCATATAAAAAACAAATTGAGAGCATCTAGTGAGATCTCAACCTAATACCATAAACTCATTTATTAATTTGTTTCAAGGAATAGTTGATTAATAATCAACCAACCAATGAAACTTGCAAAGTCCATCAGGTTAAGCATGCAAAATCATAGAACACGGGAAAAGTTCCATTATTGTAAGTTTCTTCTGGTACCATTGTCGGAAGGAGATCTTAGTTAATCTACAGAAAAACAAGAATGTAAAAGATGTAAATCAAGTAGGTAAACCATAGAAAGTAACCACTTACATGGCAAGCTAGCATGAACCACAATAAATAATATGCAGCACCAGCCCAAGCAGTTTCAGCAAAGACACCAGCAGTCCTTTTCAACTCTGATGTTAAAGGAATAATGCGGAATAATCTAGGGATATACTGAAGCAGAACAATAACAAACAATGCATTTTTTGTAGCCAGTACATCTGATCCTTTATTTCTATGAAGAAACCTCCAAACTACAATCTGCATTTATTAATTGAGGGTTTAGACGAAGTCAAGTTATAAATACCACAGACTGCCAGTATAAAAATAAGACATGCCAGGAAAGCCATCAAATACACAATTACCACGAATGTAAATATTATGGTCTACTAGCCTAGAGGAATTGCACTGCAAGCCAAGCCTTGCATCAATGTTTTGTAGAGATGCACTTTCAAGCTTGAAATTTACATCTTTCAAGCCAAGCGATTTCTTACATGTATATTTCATCTCTAATTGATGAAATGGAATCCCAAATATCTTTGGAAGTTTTTTTGCTAAGAATTGTTTCCAAGATGGGACGATCAATTGCCTGGAAAAGGTAATTTTTTTGCCTTCAAGTCTTTGAGCTCTCTCCCTTCCAACTCTATTTTCTGGACATGCAAGACTGCATCTGTGCTGGTGCTTGAATTCCAGATTCAACGATTAGCCAAAACTCTTTTGACCATAGAAAATCTCCATTAGCATACTCCAATGGTCATAGTGACCGTCAAAACATGGAATCACAGGTTGCACAAAATTGTTTTCAGATGCCATTGAGTCTTGCTGCAGCAAGATGAAAGCTGCTGCTTTTTCTGCTCTGATACTACAGAGCTCCTTGCTGGTCCATAAACAGAAGATGAACCGAAATTCAACTTCAGAGGAGCAAGCTTTAAAGGCTTCTATCTCTACTCAATGTTTTGAATGGGTCATGTCCATTTATTATGGTTATACAGGATCAATATATAACCAAGAACAAGCAATATCCATGATTACTAGCTTGCTGACAACAGAATTTTATGCTTCCTATTAGAGCATAATTCTATCCTCCACCTTTTCCATCAAGGTTTGAAACTGTCATTAACAGTGTTAGATAGAACACTTCCGCCTCAATCTTAAGTTGCCAGCACAATTAGAGATCTATATAGCGCATCTATATTTCTAATCCCAACATAACAAAAAGAAAAAATAATGTATTTAGCTCACAGGCTTTTACAAAACAGTAGTATATCCACTCTCATTCAAATAAACAGATATCAAATCACCTCTTGAGTACCGGTAGCATTGAATTGTGTCAGGGATTCACATGATTCTACATGCTATATAACTTCAGATTTTCTGATCTAACCATAACAATTTGGCTTACTATGCAGCCAAGATCAAATAGCTGTAATTCATGTTATAGGCAAATGTGAAAAATGATAAATTCCATTAATATGAACACGAGAAATTTGGCTAACAGAAAGCTGCAGAGAGAAAATAATAGTCTAAAAAATCTTTAATTGGCATGTTCTCTTGAGTAATTATCAAAATAAAGAAACCTTATGTGTCACTCTGAAGCGACATGATTGAGTATGAGGTATCATACAACACATCTCCTCAATTTAACATACAAAAAAAATAAAAAAGTCAATTTAGAATAATATTTTCCCATAGTAAATGTGAACGAATTTGATGTGGGTCATACCAAATACCCAGATGACTACATAAGAGTTCAACTCACCTGTGGGAGTGGTAGGACAGACAGGAAGTCAATAATGAAGTTGCTTCTCAAGTAATGTTTTGCTATCTGTGCTGGATCAATTACAAGTTCACCTCTGCCAAACACTCGGGTTGATGGGGCAATGTAACCAGTACGAAATTGAAGAGCCATACGAATAAGATAGAAACAATCAATGATCGTCCGCAAGGTAGTAGATGCAACAGCTAACTTCCGATCTATTCCTAGGCAATTTTCATCTTTTATAGGAAGATAATAAAACAAAGGATCCACTGCTACTGCAAGAATACATGATATGACAAAAAGCCTGTTCATTATAATCAGAAATTTATCTTGAGGATCAAAAATCTTCTTCTCAGAAACCTTGAGGTCTTCAGGAAAAACTTCCCTAGAAGCACCAAATCTAAGTGACCTGCCAAGAAACTTAAGACCCTCAGATCCCTTTCTCACTCCTCCCCTTATGAATTTGAATGAGGTGTGTGATCCTTGACCAAATCCCTCAACATTGAATGTGCTTCTATTCCTTCTATCCGTATCCGAGGAAAATGACAACGCAGGACTTGACTCTTCAAGCCTAGGAATCAAAACAAGCATTTAATAATGTAGTGCACACAGATAAAGAAAGAAAATTCATCTTCTTCAACAATTCATGTTATGCTTTCATCTATTCGGAAAAACTTTAGTTCCACTATTGCAGATTATGCATTACCATATCTTCCACATAATCAACTTTTGAAGTACAAGAATAATGGAATTTGGACCACCTTTGGAGGAGTTCAAGATTCACAAATACGGTTCAGTTTCCTCTTCTAATTTCATAAGAAAGCAGAGGTGTTATGGGAAGTTCACTGTTAAACTTTTCAAAGTAAATCATGTCAAAATTTTAAAATCTCAAGTCTTAACTACATATAGTGAAGATGAACAGTGACTTCATCCAAGGTTTGAGGATAATCCTCTGTTAAGAATACAAAAAACATAGATTGAGGTATTGAATTTTTCCAAGATATTATAGGGCAGTTCTAAAAGGAAGGCGGTCAGGCCAAGGCCTAGACAGTTGCCATTAAAATATTATTAAAACAATAAGACTATATCAGTTAATGGGAGGTGGTTGGGCAAGGGCCTAGGAAGTTTGCATTAAAATATTATTCAAAAAATAAGACTACATCAAATGCAAGATAAGTTTCAATTGAAGAAAGCAATACATAGTGAAGATATAACAAGATAGTCGACCTATCATATAAAATCCATCCACAAATATCATATATTCTATTGGTCTACGAGTAACTAATTTTGATGATTGTTTCCTATAGTTGGCATATATAGCATAAGGCATATAGAGCGTAAAGTGAGAGAATATTTACAATACATTGGTTAAAATTTTTCATGAGCATCTCAACTTGAAAGAATGCCACAAAAGGATAACTAGGTTACAGTGAACGTCTTGAAAATTTCATAGAAATGCAATAGCAATGCAGTGGAAAGGTGAAAGGAATAGCTATAGCATAATGACAATAATAAACTAGGCCACAATGAATAAGAGAGAAGAAGAACAATGAAAATGCAATGAAAAATCAAAGGAAAATTAGGAAACACACCTAGTTTCCTAAGTGTAGACATGGCGGATCAGTAGACTGCAGAGAATGCAGGGGAAGGCCTAAGGGTGTTCAGGTGGAGGTTGATAGAAATTAGGGTTATCTTTAGTAAGTGAATAACAACAACAACTAAGCTTTTATCCCAAAACCATTTTTCCCACTGAACCACCTGAAACACGTGGGTCACCTGCGCTGTCACATAAATGGCCCGGTTAATGAGGAGTGCCTTCCACCTAAGCGAAGTGGAGGTTGGTCGAAATAACCTAGGTGGCAGCTTTTTGAAACCTGGACCTTTTCCCAATAGTTTTAGCTTTTGAATTGGTTTCATGTTCAAGTTCTGCTAATGCACCTTCAAATAACAATGCCAATTAAGTCAATGGAGATGTTAACTTTGGGGCCATCCAATTCAACTAATTTTCCAAAATGTGTGGGCCAATGTATAGATTTTTCAAGTTCCTGATAGATTAAGCATGCAAAGTGGTCAATCAATCAAAATTAACATGTGTCAATCCCTGATTGCATATGTATGTGTATGTGGGCATATGAATATACACAAGATCTCATAGAGTGATATTTAAAACTGATAAATATATTTACAAATTTTAAAGAACTTGATGTAAAAATGGAAAATTGTAGACACATAGAGAGAGAGAGAGAATGACACAAACAGTTTGACTTGGCATGCTTGGTAAGAAATAGGCAAACCTCACAAACTTTTCTCTTTGACCGTCCATATATTGAGCTTTATGTCCACCGTCAAACATATTTGAAACACAGAGGCTAATAAATGATATATGATCTACCCTCCACAGAAATAATCCAGGAACCAGCTGAACACTATCAGAGAAACATAGCTCCTACAAAGAACAGCAATTACAATAATCAACAGTAAGTGCATTTCACAAAGCAGCCACAAAATTCATGAATTTCTAAGTATTTCAGATGCAGTTGCAATTACACAGAGAACCAGCCTCATGGTTAACATATTTCAGTCACGATGTAGGTTAAAGATAGATTCTCGAACATAAAAGGTGAAAACTTATAGCACAAATACTTCTAACAGTTTATACAAGAACACCTCGGGAAGAAGAAACTTCAGCTTATACAAGAATAAATTTTTGTGAACTACAAAATTCACAAAAAAAAAAAATTCATTTCAACTTAAGTTCAACTAAAAAATCAAGTTCATCAAGTAAACTTACCTAAGTTTCATGATGCCAAATATTAATTTTAAATCGACGACTAGCACGCCGAAGTTGAAGTTTTTTTGAAGCTCAGATATGAACATATCCATCATATTAGACCCTAAATCCCATGGCAGGATATGAAACTTACCCAGCGAAAGTCTTGTCAAGAAAGATGTTTATTTAGGTCGTAAACCAACCAGCACAACAAAACAACAAGGAAAAAAAATCAAAGGCATAGATAAAAAAAATAAACTAACTTAAAGAACGAAACTAAGTCCCGATCCAAGATCTAACCCTAAGTTGAAGGATCGACACTAATATCTGATAGCAAAAAGGGATATCATAATAAGGCCCTGATCGAGATGGGATGCTTACCTCAAGCGGATTGACAAGTAAGGCGATTGTTGATCCTCATGAGAGATGAAAGTCGTCGCAGGCTCCTCCGGCGATGAGTGGATTGGGAAACACCGCGAACGGTAACGGAGAAAGCGAAGACCGCGAAGGAAAGCAGTAGGAAGACTACCAGATATTTATTTCCCACGTGAACCGGTTCGGGCAACTCATAACAACTGGAAACTGAACCAAACCGGTTGATAGAACACGACTTACATTACTATTTATACGACGGCATTGATGCTAAGTGACCACTATTTGATTGTCGCGACTCAAATCGTTCCTTAAATGGCTGTTCTAGAGACAGTTTCATTGCCTAATTAATCGGAACCCAAACGCACCCATCCTGCAACTCAGCAACTGGTTCAACCATCGGCCGCACATGAGTAACACTGAAGTTGGAGCTAAACCGGTTAGGTTCGGACTAAAATGAGCATCGGACCGAACAACCATTGTAAATTGAAAAGACAATTATACCCCGATTATAAAGCCGCGTACCGTGCAAAAAGAAGAAATAAGAAAAAGGCAGTAGGGGATAGAATTGGCATAGAAGTGCAAGTTCCAGGAAAGTTCTAGAAAAATATGCATCTTCCAATGCTCCCGTGAAAAATCCGTCTTGTCGTTAGTCAAAGTAAAACTGGAAATAAGAAGGCGTAAAATGAAAAAAGTAAGCGGAACAAACTTAATATTTCATGAACTCAAGGGAGATTTTCCGTAAATTGTAACATGCGGCCCAGGTTTTCTTAATGGAAGCCCATTTAAAGCCCAATGGATCGCCACGTGTTCTTCTATTGCTCACTCAAAGACTTTCATCGGACTCACTCCGTCACTCAATCTCGAGTTGATAGGTACTCAATTTTAATCCGTTGGATCGTCATCCATCTCTCATCCTGGCCGTCCAACGCCGAATAACTCTATCTCTTCATGTCTCTTCGTTCTCGCTTTCGCCGAAGAAATGGCCGCCCTCCGCTCCTCTCCCCTCGTCCTCCGCCCCGCCGCCGCCGCCCCTTCTTCCTCCTCTGTCCGTGTTTCCTGCTTCCTACGACGATTTCCCTCTACCGTCCCCCGACGCCTTAGGATCATCCTGCCTTCCCGCCGCCGCCACGGCGGCGGCGCCCTCGGTGCCGTGATGGCGGACTCCGCCGCTTCGAGCTACGCGAACGCTCTCGCCGAAGCCGCGAAGTCTAACGGATCCCTCGAGGAGACGGCCGCCGACATCGAGAAGGTGGAGAAGGCGTTCGCCGACCCGGCCGTCCAATCCTTCTTCTCCAACCCCACCATCTCGGCGGAGCGGAAAGCCGAGGTAGTGAAGGAGATCGCCTCCTCCCTCAAGCTCCTCCCCTACACCGCCAACTTCCTCAACATCCTCGTCGACATGCGGCGGATCGACATCCTCAGCGAGATCATCAAGGAGTTCGAGCTGCAATACAACAAGATCACCAACACGGAGGTCGCCGTCGTGACTTCGGTGGTGACCTTGGAGCCCCAGGACCTCGCCCAGATCGCGAAGGTGGTGCAGCGGCTCACCGGCGCCAACAACGTGCGGATCAAGACGGCGCTCGATCCTTCCCTCATCGCCGGATTCACGATTCGGTTCGGCGCAACCGGGTCCAAGTTCGTCGACATGAGCGTCAAGAAGCAGCTCGATGAGATCGCTACGAAGCTTGATTTCTCCGCCGTTACCTTCTAATTGACTGGTGACAATCCTCTTCCTGCTTCTGTTCCTTGTGCACCAAGTTTTCGTTGAATCTTTGTGGAAGATGGCCTTTTGGCTTTCTGAATTCCTCATCGAGTCTGCTCCTTTTGCATTCATCTTCCCCATTTCTACTTTGTGTAGGTAATAAATAACATATATGATGTTGAATGATCGTAATGGTTCTCTTCATCTGTTCTTTGATTGATTGAAGCATACGATCACTGATGTGAATGTTGAAATAGCATTTTATATGTTTTTTTAAAAAATTAATCTAGGTGTTTAGGCTTCTGGAGACGACTTAATCCATTCGCCTATCAAATAAATCTAGACTGACTTAAAATATTGGTCCGGTTAGTCGATTAGCTTATCAAATAAATCCGGAGCACTGTTCTAAACTTCTTGCCAGAACAACTACCACCACCGGCAGCAATAAGTCCGGAATGATTTAGTCAATTAAATGAGAAAATAATTTAATCGATTTAAATCTTAATAGTGAAAGGAGAATCAATATACAATCTCAAATAATTTGCAACTTTGCAACATTACTGATCATTTTAAAGCTAATATTTATTATAAATAATTGCTACACGCTCTGATACCTTACTCCCATGCAGCATGCGGTAAGATCAGATTTCGATCGAATCCCAAATGAGAAGAATATTTTGAATATTGACCTGGATTACTAAACTCAAAGTCAAACATTGTGTTGCTCCCTTGAGAACTAATGCATACGGGAAATTAACTAAATCTTTATAAGTTACAAAAGATGGCTTCACCTCGCCATTATATGTAATTAACTAAGACAGTAATTACTTTGACAACCAGTAAATCAACATGAGAAATGTACAAATTGACGCGACGAGGGACAGGATTATGGTGTCCATCGATTTTTTCCTTTTAATTGATGAAAGAATATGATTTACCTGCAGACAAAATTGTAGAATAAGTATCATCACATGATAAAATTTTAGGTAGAAATGCTGACAAGACACTTAATTATGAAAAAAAACTTAGGAGTTGGAGCCCAGTGATTTTTGATCTTTATTCATTATCGACATATTTTTTTTTACGTTTTCAATCAGCCAAATTCAAGAGAAAAAAAAAGAAGGTGGAATTGTGCAGAAATCATGTGCATTGATCAACATACCGTAGGAAGTCTGCTGCTGACATTACCGATCTTGGTAGTGATGCCACCAAACGTGGAACGCTGAAGAGCTAGTGTTCCCAGAGTGGCTTGTGCTTGCGAGATTACATTGTCCATCTGTGGCATTTTGAAGGCAAAGTTTGTATAAGAGGGGGATATTATTCACTTGATATGTAAGAACTATAATTAAGGATTATGGTAGTTGTTTTCCATGTTATCATCCTCAGATAATCATATTATCATTCGATAAAACTGAAGTAGAAGGAAGTATTCAAAAATATTTTATTTGACTTCGCCCTCAACTACAATCCCTTCCTCTATGCACAGAATACAGACGAGAAAAAGAGTAGAGAGTTATCGCACCTGCCCTGAACTTCTACCTATAGCTGCTTGTTCTTTAAGTAGGGCATGTTGTTCAGTATTGGCACCATCTTCCATGTCTGCCTTTGCTCTATCGAAGTCTCTAAAGTCTAGAAGAAGCGAAGAACGCTCTTGTTTTGCTCTGCGGCTAGACTGAAGCCTGTAGAACTCCTGAAGGAGTCCAGATCAAAGATCAGATTAAATTCCTAACATTTTTGGGTACCAAGATCATATTTGATAAAACCTTAACCAAACATCAAAAGATGTTAGCAGAATCAAGTACCTGAGTGAGATCTTGTAGAATTTCTTTATGCCGTGTCAGTGTGTGAGAAATAATCTGTGAGCCTCCAGAAGATACCCAGATTTGCATCTGCAAATTGACTTGTTGGAGTTGCTTTAGTGAATGTTCAATTCCAGATTCGAGATCTGTCTCTGAACCATTGGATTTTAACGAAACGAGCCTACGATATGAAGTCATCTGCTCATCCAATTGAGCTTCAAGCTTCCTTGCCTAGCAACAAGGAGAAGGAAACATATTTATCAAATGAGAAAATTACTTTAACAGTGGTGAAACACAAGGCTGACCAAAAAATAACCAGAAAACTGAACATGTAGGCAACGAACCCACAGATTGGCATCAGTTCACAAGCTATCCTTGACTGGTGACAGCTTGTGGCTACTGACAGATTGAGGTACATTCGATATCATGACACATGGAACGAACTGCATTCGACCAGTAGAGTATAGCAAGAGAAAATGAAATTCTTTACCATTGTTAAATTAGGTTTATCTTTTAATGGAAAAGCTAATTCAGAATTAGGAAGGATCTTAAATTCTCATCCTAAACTCCTTGTGTTATAAAAGGAGGACTTTACATTTCATACCTAATAAACCGTCATAATGTGATGCATGTTTGATGATGGCATAATATAAATTTTCTCCATTCAGTTTTTAATTTCATCTAGTTTCTTATGCATTCTACTTCAAATTCTTTGTTGTCCTCACTTCAACAATTTACAACAGCCAACAGGCTGTGTTTATAACTAGTTATAGCAAAATCTCACTCTTAACGATTTGTTATATGAATGGAATAACGGTTCCAACATGTCTGCTTACAGGTGCACTTAGAGAAAATTGAGAAGTCATTTTTCAGCATTTCAGTAAATGAAGAACAATATGAACAGTCCTAGAAACCATCTTGTAACTATGCATATCCTTTAACTGTCAAAATTAAGGGATATTTCTTTCCAACAAACAATAATTCTTTGAAGAACTTGTATGAAATTTGACAGTGATTCGGCAACAGCTTTAATTTTCATAGCTAGACATAGCCTTGAATAAAGTTCAATGGTGCATAATATCAATTTAGCTGATCCCAAATAGTTGGAACAAATACAGTTTGATGCTCACAATGATGACGGACATATGAATGGGTATAGCTTACAATCCAACACTAAAAAGTTGACTGGCAATTGGTGAATCAAAATGTTAATGCAAACAATGTTGTATTAAGCTCTTCTAAAATGTCCTATAAGGAAGTAGCATCTTGAAGTTTGAATCAAAAAATGGAATTCATTGCAACAACTAAGTGACATAATTTCTCTGTAAAATTCTAGGTATTGCCTTTTAAACACCTTAGTGCTAGTTCATATAAGTGATTTGCATGGAATAAAGGGTGAACCAGTATAATAAAGAAAGTACAGTATTGGTTATATTTTACTTCCTAATTCTCTCCCTCAAACTCTGCATCAAACCTTCTTAGATTATAATAGCAATCGGTATTTTTCTGACATATCAACTTATGGTTGTATTCCCTGAGTTATATAAGTGGATTATATAGAGTAAAATGTGGAAAATATAGTATCGATAATAAGGCAGGAAATTATGGTGAAACACCAAAGTTTCATCAAATTGATGATTTCATGACAAGTTTGGATTACCAAACTCTCATAGATTCCATAAAGTTGTTTAATCTTTGTTTACATCATTGTTTGTTGGTATGCTTTCCCTCAAAGATCAGATATCTATTTTCAGGCTTGTAAATCGTATCTACACGCATTAACAAGATTAGTGAAGATAATTTGGCTTGGTAGGAGACATTGAGATAACACTAATTTAACATAATGCATGAAGAAGAATGAGATAATTAAATGTCCATGTGATCGAGAGAGGGTGGGTGTGATGTAACGATGGTGTGTTCATTTGGATCCACAAATCAGTTGTGTTTTGATGCACAATATTTTCAAAGCTGCATTGACACCTTCCAGGTTCTTAACTAGCATATCGAACATCCATAACTATGTATAGAAAGGAAAATGAAATTTAAAACGATGGTTTAGAAGCCTTTTGATTAGCCTTAACATCCAACTGTGATGTTCATCAGTTCAAGACAAGTTTTTTAATCCCTTTTCAGCATTCCTGGCAGAATAGGTTATAATGATTGCTCAGAATTTCAATTCAACATGCAATGTTAAACAAAGAAGCAATTGAAATATGAATCAAGGAAAATATTAATTAAGGAAAAAAAACAGCCTGATAAATTCGCAGTATTGTGCACATTATTTCAGGGGTGATTTGAGTCAATGTACTTCTTCGATGATCTTGCAAGACGGTTACTGAGAATCTAAGATCTACAAAACATGTCGTGAATATGGAGAAACGAACAGATCTGAGGCACTAGGGCTCCTTGGTTTCTGATTAAATCAAAGGAAAAGGCACCTACACCTCCTTCGCCGACAGCATAATTCAGAGGAGGAAGCCGAATCGATCAAAGGTCAAGTTAAAAGAACAATGAAGCCTTCAAATCATAGAGAGGATAGAAAGCTCCGCGCGAAATCAACAAAAGCGGAAGGTTTCAGTAGAAATCCGGGCAAAGTTAGGGCACCTGTTTCCGAAGGGCGTCCCACGAGGACGCCTCCATGATCGACCTCCGGAGATCGAGCCAGTCGTCACTTCGCGATTTCCGCGACGAGCGCTATGATTTGAAGCACGCACACAATTGAAATCGATGGCCGAACCGATCGAAGTCGACTCCTCCACCACCACCAATTCACCTCTCTCACGGTTTATCTCGAATAAACCGGGTTTACTCCATTCAAAAGCCGACAGGTCGGACATGATGCCACCGGTTTATGTCGAAGTCGGGAAAGAGATTAAAAATAAACCGGGTTTATTTGGTCTGAGAGCCAATCACTTCTACAAAGAAGTCGCAGTTCTTCGTTCCCAATTCAATGGCGTCCTCATCGATCCGAGCCGGCTACCGGCCGCCGTGGATGTTCTCCGACCTCCGGATACGCCTTCATCCAAGTCGACCCCCCGCCGCTGCCGCCGCCGACAGCATGCTGGCGCCTTTTCCGCACCCTCCTTCGGCCTTCCATCCCTGCGCCGCCTCCATCTAGTCCACCATCGCGATGGCTCGCTAGTCCGACCTCGACTGGGAGCACCCCTACCGACGCGGCGGTGGCGGCGGATCCTGGACGGCCGCGCCTCCGCCCCGAGAGCTTCTACGCCTTCCCTCAATTCGACCCACCACCTTCCCGCTTCCCGCCACCGCCGCCGCCGACCGCATTCTGGAGTCTTTTCCGCCGTCTCCTACGGCCATCCATCTCCATCGGCGGAGGCGCGCGGTGGCTCGCAGCATCCCTCCGACGAGGTAATGGCGGCGTATCTCGGCCGGCCAACCGGCCGACCGACACCTGGCGAACGTCTACGCATAACCTTTTTATGCGGTTAGTAATTTTTTAAAAAAATTTAAATTCTATTTTCCAAAATTAATATCATGCCATTCCCACTGGTTCAATCTCGACCGCTCATCACCGACTCCACCCAGCGTCGGCAAAATCTGACGGTCGATTCCGCGCTTTGACCTCTCACATTACATCACTGACCCAGCTCCGTCCTTTTAAATTGATCTCACAGCTCACTGCACCACGTAGCAAACCCTTATTGGCTTTTCCATCGTCTATCATTTCCATATCAACAGATCCCAGATCCAAATAAGAAGAAGCAGAAGGATAAGGAGAAGAAGCATACCACGATCGAGTAAAGTAATCATGGGGTTGTGCATTCGATTCCTCGAGATCTTGTGCGCTATCATTCTTCCTCCTCTGGGCGTCTTCTTCCGCTATGGCTGTTGCAAAGTAAGTCGCCTCGGCTTAAACTCTCTCGCAAGTTTTTCGTTTCTTTGTTTCACCAACCGATCGATTGTAGATGGAGTTTTGGCTGTGTGTGGTGTTGACGATACTGGGCTACATCCCTGGAATCATCTATGCTATCTATGTGATCGTTACTAACCCTGAGGGCCATCACCACCATGACGACAACGACGAATATCGCCCGGTGTAGGGGGATCAATCATCGATGGGCAGCTGTGTAGGTTTGCGAGATTCAATCGATGCGTTGGAGTTGACAATAAAGAGCTTCAGATCTGTCATGTAATTTGTGGAAGTGGTTTGTGTGTTGATGGTTTGAGTGCGGAGTTTGGGAATTTCAAGGGTTTTCTTGCAATTGTTACTCTTATTTAATGAAGTTTTGAGGAAGCAAAGAAAATGATTTATAATTTTATTACTAAATTCTAAAAATAAATTTAATGAATATTTAAGATTCAGAATGAACTTTTAATGAGACATAAATTTAGATTTTAATGATAGTTATAAGCCTAAATTATCACTTAATATCATATCAAGTGGCCCACATGATGTGACACTAGATCACGACTAAAAGAGTTAAGTTGAATTTGAGTATTGAGTTAAATTGGGGCACAAATTGAAAGGCATCCTTAATTATCAAAATGATGCCAAAAATATCTTTATTCTATACTAATATTTTATGTATAGTAATTGATTAAACCAATAATTTATTTTAATATGTTATAAATGGAATAAAGATATTTTAAATGGAAAATATTATAAAACTACCGTTTTAATGCTATTATTTTAAAATATTATAAAGTTTTCAATTGTAAAGTTAAAAATGATTCCGAAATTAAAATTAATTTTCTTTGCTTAAGTTGATCCAATTTCTATCAACATCTTTTCTTTGCTTTTATGGAACCCTCCGGCCCGTACAGCTGTTAGCTCATCCTCTGTTTCTGGCGGACAGGGTACAGAAATCGACTCCAGCGAACTAGAATGCGGCGCGTGTAGTTCTGGAAGTGTCCATTGCACAATGGCATTTTGTTAATTTTGGTGATCGAGGAGGGCATTCTCAGGGCTGGGGATCTCTCCTCTTTGGGTAAATAGAAGGCACGACCTTCGACTCCGGTGATTGGCCTCGATAGTACTTGGGACAAGCGTCCTCGCCGGAGATGTCACCGACGACGAAGAACCCTTCCTCCGATCACTCCCCCGACGGAACCGAACTTACTGTCGAGGTGGCGGGGGCTACGGAGGAGCCCCAGTACGACTGGCGACGCGCCGCGATCGAGGGCGGCTCCCTCCGCCACGTTGACCTCAACACCGGATCCAACGGCTGGGCCTCCCCTCCCGGCGACCTCTTCCATCTCCGAGGCCCCAATTATTTCTCCAGGCGCCAGAAGATCCCTTCCGACGACTGGCTCCTCAAGCCCGCCGGCATGGATTGGCTCCGATCCGCCTCCCGCCTCCCGCCTCGACGACGTCCTGGGTCGCCCCGACAACCGCATCGCCTCCGCCCTCCGCCGCGCACACTCCCTCGGGCAGTCCGGTAAGGCCTTCCTCTTCGCCGTCAACATCCAGGTTCCCGGCCGCGAGTGCCACTCCGCCGTCTTCTACTTCGTAGCGGAGGATCCCATCCCGCCCGGATCCCTCTTCTACCGATTCGTCCACGGCGACGACGCCTTCCGGAACGCGCGGTTCAAGATCGTGAACCGGATCGTGAAGGGGCCGTGGATCGTGAGGACCGCGGTCGGGAACCACGCCGCCTGCCTCCTCGGGAAGGCGCTCACTTGCAACTACCACCGGGGGGAGAACTACCTGGAGATCGATGTTGACGTCGGGAGCTCCGCCCTCGCTAACGCCATCCTCCGCCTCGCCCTGGGCTTCGTCACGGCGGTTACCATAGACATGGGGTTTCTGGTGGAAGCCCAGTCGGAGGAAGAACTGCCCGAGCGGCTCCTCGGCGCAGTCAGGGTGTCACAGATGGAGATGAGTTCGGCCACCTACGTCGAGACTCGGCCCAGGGCAGCAGAGACTGCTGGTAAAGGAGGGTTCCGGGGGCATGCCAAGGTCAACCATCACAACGATCTGTCAAGGTCCGGAGATGGCAGTGGCTGTGGCAAAGCTCAAGGTTGAGAAAAGGTGAATGTTTTTTACAGCTGATGTGCTCCTTTTAGGAGAAAATAGTTTAAACTTGAGGGTATTATGATATCTTCATCATATTGGTAACTTCTTATATTCAACAAGAGAGAACAGGAGGATATTTCAGTGCTGAATCTACAATAGAAAGTTATTGTTTCATTGAATAAGGCCATAAAAATAGTCACTGTTGTGGCCGGTTGATGGTTCTGTCTCGAGCTTATTCTTTGATGTCATTTACTTTGTTGCATTGGTGGCCAAGGCTATATTCAACCTTGTGTGACGAGGCCGAGCATGTTGTTGAACCATTTGTTCAATTTTAGTTTGTGTTTTTTTTTAACAAGCTTGAGTTGGTTAAAAGCTTGACTTGAGCTTATTTTGTTAAGATGTTCTCAATTTAAATTTGTTTGATAGTTTGAAGGATTTATATTTTTTAGCTTACTCGGTTGGTTAGTGGCGCCTTCTTTCCATGGTTAATGGATAACCCCTAAAACCAATTGTAAAATGCAGCTATGTGATCCATTTGCTTAATCACTATGTTAACTAATTTTGGGTTATTCCATGGTGGCAAAGCCGATTGGATTATCTCTAACGTTTCCATCAGCCCGCTCTTAGGTCAACACGAAAGAAGTAAATCATGGATGGTTGCTAGTCATTCGGCTATTAATCAGAATTTGACTCTTAGATCTCATGATGACAATACTATCATATCCTAGCAAACTATTCGTCTGTAAGAGACATAGAATGGATAAATTATGAATGGTTCATGGAATGAAATTGATATGGAATAAGTATTTTTATCTTTGGATAGTAGAAATATTATAAAGAAAAGAATATACAAGGAATGATAAACATTGATACATGGAATATTCCATTTGATTCATAGTACAAGCAAGCCTGCCTAGCCTAATCAATTCCCTTAGACACATTGGTTTGTCCTATTTCATTGCGTCTTGTTTGCCTAATCGTTTCGCCTACTCAGGTGGTATTTGATTTAGGGATTTAGGAATGAGAGAATGGAGTCATTTCCAAACATTATATTTGGTTGATGGGAATGAAATTAAAATTTTAGAATGCACTCCAAAAACTTGGGTATTGATAAAATTCACCTCCTCTTTTGGATTTTGATGGAAATAGGAATGAGAGCTAAGTTTTAGACGAAAATACTCTCAATATATATTTGTTCAATTTTTCTTTTATATCACTTTCTCTCTCCTTGTCTTCACTCATCATATTTTTTTTCATCATATTTTCTTTCTCCTCAATCTCTCCATCACACATTCTCTCTCTTCATTCTCTTCTATTACAATTTCTCTCATATCACACTTTCTCTCTTATCATTCTCTCTCATCATGTTTTCTCTTTCATCACATTCTCTTTCCTCATTTTTTTCTCATTACACTCTCTTATCATGCTTTCTGTCTCATCATACTTTCTCTCTCCTCAATCTTACTCATCACACACTCTTTTTCTCATTTTCTCTCATCACATTCTCTCTCCCCATCTTCTCTCATCATGTTTTCTCTCTTATCATGCCCCCACGGGCGGGATCAGCCGGTTATGACATGGATTCTTGCAACATGGGTCGAGAGGTCGAGGGTCTGCGGCAGCAAATGCGATAACATCAATATCTGTCCGTGCTAAACACCTGAGACCATCATGTCATAACCGGGCTCGTATTCACCGTGATTTACTCCCTCTCATACTTGTGGGGCCGGGGTGAGGGGGCCGCTGGGTTGGCGGTTCCAACCTTTGCAACATGTTTTCTCTCTTATCACATTATCTTTCTCATTTTTCCTCGTCACATTTTCTTTCTCATCACACTTTCTCTCTCCTCAATGTCTTTAATCACACACATTCTCTCTTCTCATTTTTTTCTCATCACACATTCTCTCTTTTTATTCTCTTCCATCATACTTTCTCTTTTATTATATTTTCTCTCTCCTCATCCTCTCTCATTATGCTCTCCCACTCTTTCCTTATTTTTTCTCATCATACTTTTTCTCTCTTCATTCTTTCTCATATCATTTTTCTCTTATCGCACTTTCTCTCTCATCATTCTCTTTTGTCATATTTTTCTCTCACATCTATTTTTTTCTCTTATTTTCCTCTAAGGGTAAAAAAGAAAATTTTAGTTTATTCCAATATTTTATATTCAACTAATCAAATATTATTTTTAAAAGTGATATCTATTAATACTCATTCTCATTCCACTGTATTATAATTCTCATTTCCATTGTGTTTCCTAAAAAGAATCAAACGTCACCTCAGTTCCACCAACCCTTATGTGCTCAACTTGCCCTTGGCCCACTGGATCCCCTCACAAATGCTTGAACCTATTTGTTTGACTCGTTCAACTAGCCTCCTCAATTTGGTCCAACCAACTACATAGCCTTCTTGGTTTAATCAACTCCAACTCACTCTAATAACTATTTGGCTGAACTAAACGCACCCTGACTGGTTTCATCACACATGCCGCAATGTTATACATATCTAAGTTCGAACATTTCTAAGGTTCCATGGCTCCAATCCTATCGAAACTCTTGTAAACATTTCATAGTTTCATACCTGAACCATTACCACAACTTCTGTCCTTCCACAACAACGATCTTTCCTCTTGTAAACAGATTCACCTGGATATTCTTCAATATCGAAATATGAATACTGAAATACCTAAATCCCCAAACCAATTCCTAGTCAATTTCAGGTGATAGATATCGTCTGTTCAACGAGATTGGAGCAACAGAAACTCATGGGAACTCACCTTTTCTTTTTTGTATTCTTTCTACAGAAAATGTCCCTTGTGCTTCTGTCACAGCTTTGTGTTGCTTCTTTCTGTAAACACTCAACTTCTGCCAATCTGTCCTCCTGCAACAAAAATATTTTCTTCTAGTAAATAAACATCTTTTAAGAACACATATTCAATACAAATAATTTTCCCTCTTGGTTTTCTCTCCCAATTCTTGCTTCCTTTGGGTTTCTTTGTTCAAGATTCTATAATTGGCATGTAGTGATAACACATTAAGCACATGTAATGGTATTTAGCTCACAAACAACACCAAGTGGCACTAGTTTATTGTGAGCCTGACAGTGAAGTTCTCTGCAGTTTGATTATATCACTAACTTTAAAATGATTCATAATTAGTTGTTTATATCACATATCTGAGACACATTGTAAACTTCATTTGGATATTCTTTTTTTCTGATAGCATGAAGACATGAGTACTGAAAAAAAATAAAAGAAATAAATGCATAATCTTCATCACATCATGACAGCTCTTGTGATAGCTTTCTTTAGAATTTTCAAGTATTCTATTTTCCTTTTCTTGTCTCTTTCTAGCAACAATGAAAAATAATAAAAGGAGAAAATTATGTAATCTTGTGGATGCATTTTACGATTACTAATTTGTTGGCAATATTCATTCTTTCCTATCTACTTTTCTTTAGTGTTTACAAGAATAATAAATAGGAGAAACTTTAGGGTTAAATGTTCGTGAACAAATTTGGTATTCGGCTTGGTAAAATTTTATTTATGTTTATTCAATATATAGAAGCTCAATTAAATGAACAAATTTGAACAACTCATTTAACTAAACAAATAAGCTTGAACATATATGTGTTTAGTTCGTTGTGAACAATGCTCATGAATAATATTTGTGAACAATGTTCGTAAACAAGATTTGTGAACAATGTTCGTAGACAATATTTCTGAACAATGTTCGTGAACCATGTCCATCAATAAAATTCTTTTCAACTTGCTAAATAAATAAAAAAAAAACTTTCAAAATGAACTAATAAATTTATATTATGAAGTTCAATAACTAATCAAATAAGTTTAAAATTTAAAAGTTTCAAACAAAGCTCGATAACATCTAAATGAATCGAGCTCAAGTGAAGCTCAAACCAAGCTTAAGCTTATAAAAAAGAAATTAATCCAAGCTTAAACAATCATTTTAACGACTTGATTCATTTTAGATTCGGCTTGACTCAGTTCGATTACATTATCAAACAAACTTAAACACCACAAATCTTAACTTGACTTGGCTTGTTTATCGCCTTAGGATAAATAAGTACATCATGAAAATAAAAATAGAGGATGGCAATTTGTGTTATGTTATGTTAACTACTTTATAACTAAATTCCATTATTTGTAGTTATTAAATTATTTTAAAAAAAAAAAATTACACCATAATATATTATTTTTCATATTTTGTAAGTATGTGAGATTGAATTGATCCAGCATTGGAAACTAAGCTGCTGCCGTCCACAAGTATTTAAATCCAATTTTCTCCTTATTATTAACTTTCTGTTCAATTAATCACAAAATATTAATTAATTACAAGACTTGGTCCAATTGTTTCTTTCTCAAGGTTCAAAACAAATGAAAAATGACAATTATTGAGTAATTAAAGAGAGATTTATCTGGTCATTAGCTGTAGGTTTGACCCCAATTGATAATAAATATATGAAACATGCAAGCACACACAATCCAAGGAAACCCAAACTCAACTTGAATTCGAAACTTCCAGTCAACTAAAGCATATTGGTATCGGATTCAAATAACTGAAAATAATACCTTTTTCGCCACCCCTTCTTGTTCCCAACGATGCCCCCTCTTCCTCCACGAGCATGAAGAGATCATATTATGCTGAAGAGCCAGCAGATTGATGCCACCTCAGTTTCTCCAAGGTACCTTCGATCTTTACTGCCATTGAAACATATAATTCTAACAATAATTGGATCAAAAACAAGCCAACACTGATGATCTTGTACCAGACTTTGCAGCTCCAATGCAGCAAGCATCACTTTTGCTCTTTATCAGCGTCGCGGTAGCTTCACTTCTTGTTGGTTTTGCACTCATGGTGTTTTGCTGGAGGTGCAGGAAGCAGAAGGGGTCGTTGTGGAAGATTGCCAACTCCACCAAAGGCCCCATTTGTAAACTCCATCACCATCTTCTTCATCATATGTGGAAAAAAATGATGGATGAGTTAGTTTTGTTTCTGTTGAATTTCAGTTCCTGATTCCTTCAGTGGCAATCTTCGGATGGTTTCTTACTTCAGTTATCGAACTCTGAAGAAAGCAACAAAGGATTTCCACCCGAAGAATCAACTAGGCGGAGGTGGATTTGGTCCAGTCTATAAGGTTGATATCTATCTTGTTCTTCATCGTTGTCATTGAGCTCTATGCAAGACTATATTTCTTGAACAGGGAGTGTTAGATGATGGAAGGATCATTGCGGTGAAGCAACTAAGTGTTGGAAAATCTCAGCAAGGTGAGTCGGAGTTCCTTGCAGAGGTCAGAATGTTGACGAGCATCCAACACAAGAATCTAGTTTGCCTCGTTGGGTGCTGCTCGGAAGGCTCAGAGCGCCTGCTCGTCTATGAGTACATGACCAATGGAAGCTTGAACAAGATCATATCTGGTGTTACTATCTAATTTTTCCTATGGAACATATTGACCGCTTTGTTTGCTTGTATATAATCATGGTTTTGACATGTTGAGCATGGTGATCAAATAGGAAAGAGTGGGAAATCTCTAGACTGGAAGACGCGATTTGAAATCATTGTCGGAGTAGCGCGGGGATTGCAGTACCTGCATGAGGACTCCAACTTGAGGATTGTTCATAGAGATATCAAGGCCAGCAACATCCTCCTAGATGAGAAATTTCAGCCTAAGATCAGCGACTTCGGTCTGGCCAAGTTCTTCCCAGAGGATCAAACTTATCTCAGCACAAGATTTGCAGGAACTCTGTGAGTTAATTTTCATGTTGAACGTAGGACAGTTTATCAAAAGTAGTCCACATAATAAATTGTTAGTGATATTTGTTCCCTCAAAAGGAACCCTACCTATAACACAAATTGGCACGCTAGTCAACTCTAAGGTTAAAGATGAACATTTCAACCATTGAAGACCCTAAAATAGGTTAGTTTTGCCCTAAATTTGAGTGCAAATTGATTTACAAATTAACTTGTGCTCTTAAAAATCCGATTCTTGGTCATTTTTCAACTCACAAGCTGGTTTGTAAATTAACTTGCTATTTGAAAAGTATAAATTTACACCATATTCAACTTCAAGACAGTAGAAGTTGAACATTTTAAGCATCCAAGACAGTAAAGTAGGTCATCCTTGTTCCAAGTTTGGGCACAAATTGATTTGCAAATCAGTCTACTCTCCGAAAATATGAGGATCATTTTACAAATCAATTTGGAGTGTGTTTTAGCAATTGATTATATGGGGCAGCTCTTGCTAAAACCAATATACGAGGATATTTTTTCTGTAAAATAGTTCAACAAAATCATTCCATAGCATTGTCTAAAATTCAGAGGGTATTGTGCACCTGAATATGCTCTGCGAGGTGAGCTTTCGGCAAAAGCCGACATCTACAGCTTCGGTGTTCTTGTGCTGGAGATCATCAGTTGCAGGACCAACACGGATCTTTCTCTTCCAATTGAGATGCAATACCTTCCAGAATATGTAAACTCTCATCTCCCTTTCCTTGCTCCTCCATTTCTGAATCCATCTTCAGTTCAAGTCAAAATCTGCACAAACAAATAAAATAAAGTTAAAGCAATTATCATCTTGCAGACATGGAAGCTCTATGAAAGATCAAAGGTGAGGGAAATAGTGGATCCAAAATTACTAGATGAAGGAACAGTGGAGAAAGAAGTGTTGCAGGTGTGCCAAGTTGCTCTGCTGTGCCTTCAGCTACACCCAGACTTGAGGCCTCCAATGTCTGACATAGTGGCCATGCTGACTTGTAGGGCTCAGATATCTTCTACTCCTGTAAAACCAACATTTTTGGAGAGGAGGGCAAGGGTTAGCATCAGGCCTCAATCACCCTAGTTTGTTCATGTCAGACACCCAGTAAACATTAATATGGCAATTGCAGAACAGTGGGAAGTTAACTAGTTATATGTTTCAGATTTGTGTAGCAACTGTAAGGCTGAATCTTTCAAGTTAGAAGCTTTACAAGTTAAATAAAGATAATGCTGCAGCAATGTATGTTTTGAATAATTCTCCATGTTGCAAGTGGCTTTTTATCAATCAAGTCTGTAAAACCTAAGATGAGCTTGACAAATCTCATACTCCTGGTTTTGCATAGAAGTTCATCACATTGTAGCGAATTGTGAATCGAAACAAGCACTACTGATGATCAGCAAGCTCACACCATCAAAGCATTTCTAGACATTCAAAAGAAGTTGCATCAAGCCATCTTCCAACATTTCCATCAATCTTGCCCATTACTGCTAAATAAAGCTGATCTATGCAGACCAAATTTGAGGCTTTTGGATGCTCTCGACAGCTGAAGAACTCTTCGCTCCAGTCATGATCCTCTTTACAGAGCTTCCTCAGTTGAAGTCTCATCATTAACTAAATCACCAACCTCGCCATCATAGGAAGAAGCCTTTGATTTCTTCTTCTTCTCTTCTTAGTATGATTTTCACTCGTAAACTCAACCTGATCGGTTCTGACAGAATGGTATCATTCGCACCCTCTGATCCACCATTTTCCAAAGTACTCAGATCGCGGTATCATCTTCTAAAGCTTTCTCCAATTTCAGAAAACCTTCATGAAAAGAAAACAAAATCTTTACCTGTAGAGTCTCTGAAGCAGAAGCTGAATCGATAAGGATGTTTTGAAAATGTTAGCAGCAAGGCAATTTTTCCCCAGATTTCTGCTCTTCGCTATTCGACTCCACCTGAGCTCCATCTTTCATCAGATCCAATAAGTCCCTTCCATTCTCCAGTAATCATTCGAATGCATTTACTTTGATCTCATTGACAAGTGCCCTATCGGCAGACGTCTCCAGTGGTAAGGAGATAGAATAGAGAGAGATTACTTCTCCGGCACGGACACAGGCGGCAGTGTTAAGAAACCAGCGGCGTTGCCGGGGAAGAATAAGGGCGCGCCGGCGAGTGACGATGTGATCGCTTGAGCTATTGGAGAAGAAGGCCGACCCGATCGAACAATAAAGTCGACGGACAACTTTAGGGTCAATGAACCGGAAAAAGAAATTCAAAATCGCGACCGTTTGCCGGTTCAAGTTGGTTCGGCCGTTAAAACCCTAAGAAAATATTCGGCTTATTTCGATAAGAAAATATTAAATTATTATTAATTTAAGCCAATGATGTTTGATTTAAATTTATGATTAAAATGTTATTATTATTGTAATAAAAAGGTAATTGCTCATCTACCGCCTCTAATCGATTGGACATACCGCAATTAGACATCCCATGGGGATTAAAAAAATGTTATTATTATAATCTTAGCAAATTTGGTGTTAATTATACAATTATTTTCCCCTCAATTTCCAGCAAACATGTAAAAAAATTCATGAAAAAAAAAAAAAGAAAAAAGCTTATGCAGTAGCCTAGTCACGATGACTTGACCTCATCTCAAGCCATGAGCTTGTAGTAGCCTAGTCATGAGTTTGTGCGGAGGTCGTGAGCTCACGACCCAAACCATAGTCACACAAACTCATGAGTTTTTTTTTTTTTAATTTTACATCAAAAAAACTAAGTGGCCCTTCAGTGATCGGAGGTAAAAAGGAGCTTAAGTTCATCCAGTATCAGTTCTTAGTGCAAGACGTAAAATACATACAATCTAAAAAATTCCAATTCAAGTTTCACTAGGTTACAATAATCTGACTGCATTAAAATGTGCATGCAAAGTTTGTAAAATAAGAACGAGAAAATAACCATCCTCAATCAGCGTCTTCAATCTCTTCATCCTCTGGCACACCTCGAAGATACAAAACATTGTTGCACCTGCAAAATGAAAACAAAATTAATAAAAAAAATAATACTAAAGTTCATGGAAGAAGATCTTGAAAAGCCTACCTTATGAGAATCTCCCCCAGGTTTCCAGTAAATTGGCCATCAATGAATTCTTCAGTATTGGCCAACTACAGTTTCAGAATTTGAAGGAATTAAAGTGAGATAAAAATGAGCAATTTATCGATAAACTCAAGGCCATTGTGGTATGGCTTTTGAAATAAAAGAATTAGATTTCTAAGTTACTTCCAAGTTGATTTGGAAATAAAACTTACATGGTGAAAAATGACAATATAATATCAACTTTGAAAGGGTGAGAGAACCCAAAATGGCCATCTTAAATTGGAAGAGGATTAAACATCAAACTGATTATCATAGGTTGGGAGAAACTCAATATCTAACTTTCATTCGAAAATCATTTTGCAAGCTCTTGGCTTGGTAGCAAGCAACCTTTCTTTGTTCCACTTTACTGGGCAAGAAGAACAAAAAAAAGGGAACCTCCAGTGATCTTACGCGGTGAAGAGAACTCTTCTATCATATAGCATTTCCTCTGGTGGCATAGATGCACCCCCTCAATCCATTGTATTAGAATGATATGAGAAGAATAATTATGGTCATGTTTGATCTTTCTACAAAGCCAACAGACAGAATTATATTTCTATTTCAGGTCAGCTTTCTGCTGCAATCACTTCAATCTACCCCCTCTATGAAAAGCTGTAATAAGCCTGGAGGAATTCCTCCCAGGAGACTTCCCTGTAGAAGTGAAATGTCGAAGTGTTGCCCCATCATCAATTAACACGCACCCGGAAGGAACTATTATATCCTTTCAAATAGTGGGCGGTACAACTAAAAGTCTGCTTCCATGACTTTGATCCATTACTAATGACTGTATGTTAATATCTGATATTAAGAAGAAAAGCGTGTCAATCGCAATGATCCTAGGGGTGAGTCCACTGTTCAACCACAGATCAAATCTCAGATGTTCAGTGATCATTCTACCTTATTTTTTGGGTACTTTTTTGAGGTATATGAAATCCACCTAAAGTTCAATCAAAAAGGGATTGGATTCACCTCATGGGTTGACATAGTTGGTTCATACAAGGGTGTTGCTGTCAATAGGCCGAGGGTCGATTCCCAACAAGTGCGGAATGCCCTGTGGTTGCCTCAACTCATCCTTGCATGCGTTGTTTTTGTTGGATGAAGCCTCCCGTGATTAATCTCCCTTCCAAATAGTAGGGGGTCACCTTGGAGGGGCTGCCAAGGTGACGGTTTCGCCTTTACTGCCACAAAAGGGGCTGGATTCACAGATTAAGATCAACAAACCTAACATTCTCAACTGATGCATCCGAGAATGCCCAACTCTTCAGCTGGCTCTCAACTTATGGGGTTTTTATGCCACTTTTTACCAAGCAGTCAACTTGACAAGTTAAAACCTAAGCTTAGTTATGAAAAACTCCTAAATAATCATCTTAAATGGGGGAAAACTCAAATATCTACTTTTGCCAGAAAATCATGCTGCAAGCTGATTTTCTAACAACTTGCACTAGAATTGAGGATAAGCCAAGAAAAAATAAATGCTAGGGAATGAATTGGTAACAAGGACGTGATTTGTTAAAATTCCTGATGAAAAGTTGAGGAACTTATATATTGAGGGACTATTATGATCAGCAAAAACTGTTTACATACCTGCAAGTTCATGTAGGAATCTACTGACACAAGATAACCTGTGACAACAGACAGAAAATTGCAGTAGTGAGTTAAATGATATTTGTAGAAGTCCCAACAGAATCAACCATTAGATGCAATCATCATATAACAAGTGCATAAGCCACTAACATATATACATACGTGCAGTTATTTCTCTTAAACATACTATTTTTTGGTATATCTGATCCCTTGAAACAGGGGATTTCCTGTGTCCCTAACTGCTTGAGATACAAGTTTGTGGACTATCTTAAGCATACTAGTCAAGAGCTTCAGACAAAACTTACCTTTGTATTCCATTCCCCACTTCAACTTTACAATCACAGGCTTTCCAGTTAAATTGTTTAAGAAAGGTTTTGGGTTAACTGGCACAGTCTGCAACGAAGGAAAAGAAAAGAAAGTTACAGGTGCTCTTTAGCGGAAAAATTCAATTAGGCAAGAGAACAAACTACAAAACAACAACCGGGATGGAAACATGGTCTTGGATCGACAAGAAATAGAAGAACGGGGATAAAATGAAACAATTATGGAGATCAATGCACAAGTTCAAAAACAACTAAAACTTGATTTCTAACACGTCTCACAATTTACAGAAGAAGCCAGAGAGAACTTTATAATCTTGATGGAAGAAAAATTATTATTTTTCAATGATTTGCTAGGACAGATAGATTTCTTCATTCTTCAGCGATGAGAGAAATGGTAGATCTATCAATAGCCTGTAGACGCCAGGACAAACGAACGCGTAAAAGGGTGAAAGAAGAGGTAGTAGATAAAGAACTAACCGCCATTACTGAAGAACTAACTGCACCGGAACAAAGACGACCGACGAGGAGGAGAAGAAAGGCGTGCGCTCCGCTAGGGTTTGGGTGCAGAGATGCAGAAGACATATTTATAGATGGGCCGTTGAAACTGGGCTTTAACAATGTGATCGGGCCATTTACTAAGACCATCTTCAATCCATCAACAAAACACTAAATTTGGTGTTAATTAAAATTAATTATTTAGTGTGGGAGAGGTTTTCATTTTTTTTAATTTTATTATATAACTAATAAAATTAAATGTAATTAATTTATAATTATTATTTTCATTATTTTTACATATTAGATATTTAAATGTAATTATTATTTATTATAACTTTAAATTAAATTTATTTAGTAGCATATTTAAAATTTATTATATATATTTGTAAAGATTTGATTTATTAAAATTATTATTTTAAACTTATTTAATATATTTTAATTATAATTACATTTATAAATTATATCATTAATTTCATAAAAAAATAATAAAATATTAAAAATAAAAATCATAATTTTTTTTTATTAGTTGGAGGTTGAATTTTAAAAAATTTAACCTATCAAATATTAATGAAATATTAATTTTAAATATTTAATTATCATATAAAAATATTAGTAAATTTAAATGTAGAATGATAATTAAATTATGAATAAAAAACTAATATATATTTGATCCTGTCTGAACTAGGAGTCAACGGACGCTGGGGACGTGGCGCTCCCTGCTGGATCCTTGAGTGCTCCGGCGAACCTGCAACAAGACCGAGCCGGGGGGGGGGTGTCCCGGCGACGGCCCTCCGACGCTCAAGTCAGGCGAGGAAATAGCAAAGAAGTGGAGGCCTTATATAGAGCTATCGAAAGAGCCCAGGCACGTCGATCGAAGCAGTCATCTGCTTCAGACCATACCCAAGTATGGGCCTGTCAGAAGAGCATATATGAGGCCATACTGCTACTGTATCCACCTCTCCCTGATGTGACGGCGGGAGCTTCCATCGTGCAATCTCGGGTACGGCCTTATCATCAGACATGCCTTCTCTGACATCCCATATCTCGAGACAAGCGCATAGGCCGCTCGGCTACCTTTGTACCCTCGCCCTTATCTTGGCCGAGCGGACCACCTGCTCGGCCCTTAGGTCCCAGCCGAGCGGACTCCTGCTCGGCCCTTAGATCCTCCTGCCTTGGCGTCAGAAACCCAAGCCCATGGATGGGTTATCTATAGCTCCGCTCGGACCATTATCCGCTGGGCCAGCTCTCCCTCCGTCCTTAGGCTGGGACCCTTCAGAGGGTGGGCCCCCCATTCTTACCGCTGGATCACTTGCCTTCCCTTCAAGTCTAGTCGAAGGAGGCAGTGAGTCCGACTGACTGGACTATGTGTCCGAGCGGGCGGTCGTCGCCTTTCCGTCGCTTATAGTATCCGTGGGGTCGTTCGGCCCTTCCTCCAAATTCAGCCGTTCGGCCTCCTTATGTTTCTTTGCTTGCATTTTTTTGTTTGCCCTTCATTGTCTCGTTTTAGCGTGTTGCTGCATATTCGTAGCATCAGTTGGACTCCCCTAGCTTCCTACTAAACGGCCGATCGGGTTAACCAATTGACTTATTTCCTCAGAATCGTTTAGCGCTCGGCTATAATAATTGCCTTCAGTGAATGCGAAGTGTTGGCAAACCGACGGCCGATCGGGTCAATCAATCTGGTACTTGCGAACAATCATGATCGGTGGGGCTCTCGATCTTTAACGACGGTGCTCGTCGGAGCGATTATTTATAGCCGATCGGCGCGGCTCCCGATGTTTAACGACGGTGCTCGTCGATCTTCCGCTCGGGGATTTATAGACGCCGGCTCGTCTCGATTTTTAACGTCGGTGCTCGACGGCGCGGATATTTATAGCCGGTCGGCGCGGCTCTCGATTTTTAACGTCGGTGCTCGACGACCTTCCGCTCGGGGATTTATAGACGCCGGCTCGTCTCTCGATTTTTAACGTCGGTGCTCGACGGCGCGGATATTTATAGCCGGTCGGCGCGGCTCTCGATTTTTAACGACGGTGCTCGTCGGCGCGGATATTTATAGCCGGTCGGCGCGGCTATCGATTTTTAACGACGGTGCTCGTCGACCTTCCGCTCGGGGATTTATAGACGCCGGCTCGTCTCTCGATTTTTAACGTCGGTGCTCGACGGCGCGGATATTTATAGCCGGTCGGCGCGGCTCTCGATGTTTAACGACGGTGCTCGTCGACCTTCCGCTCGGGGATTTATAGACGCCGGCTCGTCTCTCGATTTTTAACGTCGGTGCTCGACGGCGCGGATATTTATAGCCGGTCGGCGCGGCTCTCGATGTTTAACGACGGTGCTCGTCGGCGCGGATATTTATAGCCGGTCGGCGCGGCTCTCGATTTTTAACATCGGTGCTCGACGACCTTCCGCTCGGGGATTTATAGACGCCGGCTTGTCTCTCGATTTTTAACGTCGGTGCTCGACGACGCGGATATTTATAGCCGGTCGGCGCGGCTCTCGATGTTTAACGACGGTGCTCGTCGGCGCGGATATTTATAGCCGGTCGGCGCGGCTCTCGATTTTTAACGACGGTGCTCGTCGACCTTCCGCTCGGGGATTTATAGACGCCGGCTCGTCTCTCGATTTTTAACGTCGGTGCTCGACGGCGCGGATATTTATAGCCGGTCGGCGCGGCTCTCGATGTTTAACGACGGTGCTCGTCGGCCTTTAAGGCTAACTCCTTACCAGGTCAAGCGACCTTGGCCTTCATTTCAAGTCTAGCTTGGATAATTACCCCCTGGCCGAACGGCTCAGGGTCCACTTCATCAAGTATCTTGGCTCGGATAATATACCCCCTTTCGAATGGTACGGGGCCTCCGTTTTTAGAGCGCTTGTCGCCAATTTGATCCGTATACCACCGGCCGAGCGGCTCGGGGCCTTCGTTGTCGAGCGCTTGGCTCGGAAAACCATATACCCGGCCGACCGGCTCAGGCCTCCACATCGAGTGCGTGGCTCGTAAATAATCCTCCCCGAGGTAGCCTCGGCTAAAATGTACCTGGCCGAGCGGCTCAGGCCTTCGCTCACTTGGAGAAATAGTCCACTGCCACTAGTAAAAATTTCCTTTGCCCGGTCGCCATCAGAAATGGACCCACAATATCCATTCCCCATTGATCGAACGGGCATGAAATGGTTGATGCCTTCATCTCCTCTGCCGGTCGGTGGGAGAAGTTGTGATACTTCTGGCATGAAAGGCATGTAGATACTGTCCGAGCGGCATCTGTTTGTAAAGTTGGCCAAAAGTATCCGGCCAAGAGGATCTTCTTGGCCAATGAGCGTCCGCCCGGATGACCCCCGCATGATCCTTGATGTACTTCCTGGAGGATGTAAGCTGAGTCCTCCGAGCTTACACATTTCAGCAAAGGGCGCGAGAAAGCTTTCTTGTAAAGCTGATCTCCGATGAGTGTAAACCGACCGGCTCTTCTTCTGAGGAGCCGGGCTGCATATTCATCGGACGGTGTGGTGCCCGAACGGAGGAATTCTATAATAGGTGTCCTCCAATCACTTGGAAACGCGAGGCCTTGCATCCGGTCGACATGCGCCACCAGCAGCGTTTTTTCAATTGGTTGCTGAATGGCGACCGGCGTTATTGAGCTTGGCTAACTCGTCGGCCGCCTGGTTCTCCGTTCGTGGGATCTTCTGAATAAGCACCTCTCGGAAAGTAGCTTGGAGTTTTTCAAAGGCCTCAGCGTAGAGTTTGAGCCGAACACAGTTGATTTCAAAGGTGCCGGAAAGTTGCTGAGCGGCCAACTGTGAATCAGAATAGAGTGTCACCCGGCCCGCTCCCACATGCCGTGCTGCCTGCAGTCCGGCTATGAGGGCCTCATACTCTGCTTCATTGTTAGTAGCTTTGTAATCTAGCCGGACGGATAGGTGCATCTTTTCTTCCTGAGGTGAGAGTAGTAATATTCCGATCCCACTTCCGAGCCGAGTGGAGGATCCATCCACATATATTCTCCACATAGCTTCCGGCTCTGGCCTTTGCACTTCGGTCACAAAATCAGCCAAGGATTGGGCTTTAATCGCCGAGCGGGGCTGATATTGGATGTCAAATTCACTTAATTCTGTCGTCCACTTGATGAGCCGTCCGGACGCTTCTGGATTCAACAGCACTCTTCCGAGTGGACTGTTCGTCCGGACAATAATGGTGTGAGCCAAGAAATACGGTCGAAGGCGCCGAGCGGCTAGAACCAAAGCAAAGGCCAACTTCTCGAGCCCAGTGTAACGAGATTCAGCATCTTTTAAAATGTGGCTTAGAAAATACACCGGCTGTTCTTCGCCGCTCGCCCTCACAAGTGCTGAGCCTACAGCATGCTCAGTTGTCGACAGATACATATAAAGTGACTCACCCCCGACCGGCTTGGCTAACACTGGCAGAGAATTCAGATATGTCTTCAACTCCTCAAATGCTCGGTCACATTCTTCATCCCACTGGAACTTAGTGGCCTTGCGCAAGATCTTGAAGAATGGCAGGCTCCGGTCGGCGGTTCTGGAGATGAATCTCGATAGAGCAGTTATCCGACCGGTCAACCTTTGCACTTCTCTTGTATTTCTTGGGGGCGGCATGTCTTGCAGTGCTTTAACCTTGCTGGGATTTGCTTCGATTCCCCGCTCGGTCACTATGTACCCCAAGAAACGCCCTCCTTTGGCTCCGAACAGGCACTTTTGGGGATTTAGCTTGACTCCATATTTGCGCAGCGTTCGGAAGGTTTCTTCCATATCCTTGAAAAGATCGGCCGCTCGGACGGATTTGATAAGAATGTCGTCCACATAAACTTCCAGATTCCGCCCGATCTGCTCCTTGAACACCTTGTTCATCAAGCGTTGATAGGTGGCACCGGCATTCTTCAATCCGAACGGCATCACATTGTAACAATATGTGCCGTCGGCCGTTACGAAGCTTACTTTTTCTTGATCTTCCCGGGCGAGCGGCACTTGATGATATCCTTGGTAGGCGTCAAGCATGCAAATTAATTCGCAGCCGGCCGTAGAGTCCACCAGCTGATCTATCCGGGGCAGAGGATAAAAATCCTTGGGGCATGCCTTGTTTAAATCTCGAAAGTCGATGCAGACCCTCCACTTGCCGCCCGGCTTGGAGACCAAGACTACGTTGGCCAGCCAACTCGGGAACTGCACCTCGCGTATGTGGCCGGCCTTCAGAAGTTTTTCCACCTCCGCCCGGATAATGGCATTCTGCTCGGCGCTGAAGTCCCTTTTTCTCTGCTTCACTGGCCGAGCGTCCGGTCGGACATGCAATTCATGCTGCGCTAGGCTTGGCGAAATTCCAGGTAACTCATGTGTCGACCAGACGAAGACATCATGATTTCGTTGGAGGCATTGAATCAGCTTCTCCTTCTGTTCTTCCCCCAGATCAGAGGCGATAAAAGTCGTGGCCTCCGATCGGGTCGGATGGATCTGGACTTCCTCCTTTTCATCATAAATTAAAGCAGGAGGTTTCTCGGTTATGGCGTGTACCTCAATTCGGGGCGCCTTCCGAGCGGAACAAGCTTCTGCTCGGATCATCTCTATATAGCACCGCCGAGCTGCTAGCTGATCTCCCCGCACTTCTCCTACTTTGTCCTCCACGGGGAACTTTATCTTCTGGTGGAAGGTTGAGACCACCGCTCGGAATTCGCCGAGCGCCGGTCGTCCCAAAATGACGTTGTAGGATGAGGGAGAGTCGACCACCACGAAGTTTATTGTCCTGGTCCTCCTGAGCGGCTCTTCTCCCAGCGAGGTAGCCAGCCGGATTTGTCCGACCGGCTGAACTTCGTTGCCCGTAAACCCGTAGAGCGGGGTCGCCATGGGCAGCAGCTCGGCTCGATCAATTTGCAGTTGATCGAACGCCTTCTTGAATATGATGTTGACCGAGCTACCTGTGTCAACAAATATGCGGTGAATGGTGTAATTTGCTATTACCGCTTTAAAGAGCAGTGCGTCGTCATGGGGCACTTCTACTCCTTCTAAGTCCCCGGGTCCGAAAGTTATTTCCGGTCCACTTGCCCGCTCTTGGCTGCAGCCGACCGCGTGGATCTGCAGCTGCCGGACACCCGCCTTTCTGGCTCGGTTGGAGTCTCCTCCGGTCGGCCCGCCAGCGATGACATTGATCTCGCCTCGGGAAGTGTTGCTTTTATTTTCTTCTTCGCGAGCGGATGGTCGGGATCGTTCTCTGGACGCTCGGCGATTCTCTTGCCTGGGTGAGCGATGCCGATCGGGAGTCTGTTGCCGTGGCCTATCAACTCGAGTCCGATCGGCTTCCCGAATTCTTTGTCGCCGATCGGCTGAGGGAGATCGCCGTCCGGCATTCCGCGGCACAGGATGAGCCACGAAGGGAAGACTTCGACAATCCCTGGTGTTGTGCGTATCCGTCTGGTGGAAGGAGCAGAACATCGGGGTCCATTTCTTCTTTGGCTTGCTTCGAGCGGCAGCTACTTCTTGTACCTGGGACCTTACACGAGGGGATCGGATTGCTTCTGCCCTCGGTCCTCTAGGTGGCTGCTGAGCGGCGTGCTGTTTCCGCTCGGCATGAACAGGTGCCCGCTCTGTCGGAGTTTCCTTTTTCCGGGCGGCTTGCGCTTCTTCCACGTTAATGTACTCGTTGGCCCGATTTAGCATGTGATCATAATCTCGGGGCGGCTTGCGGATGAGCGATCGGAAGAAGTCGCCATCCACTAGGCCTTGTGTGAAGGCATTCATCATGGTCTCTGATGTGGCCGTTGGAATATCCATCGCCACTTGGTTGAATCGTTGGATGTAAGCACGAAGCGATTCTCTCGGCTCTTGCTTGATGGCGAACAAGCTGACACTTGTCTTCTGATAACGCCGACTGCTAGCGAAGTGGTGGAGGAAGGCCGTTCGGAAGTCCTTGAAGCTAGTGATAGATCCGTCCGGCAGCCTCCGAAACCACCGTTGAGCCGATCCCGAGAGAGTTGTAAGGAAGACGCGGCACTTTACTCCATCTGTATACTGATGGAGTGTAGCTGTGTTATCAAACTTACCCAGATGATCATCTGGGTCCGTTGTTCCGTTGTACTCTCCGATCGTCGGAGGCACGTAATGCTTGGGCAAAGGGTCTCGTAGAATGGCCTCCGAGAATTGGCGATTGATCCGCTCGGGAGATGAATCTGCTCGGGGAGCTTTCCCCTTTCTGGCGTCTCGCCTGGGCATTTCGTCAGAAGAAGATCCCCTGTCTTTCCGAGCTGGTACGGTTTCAGGGGTGCGGAATAAGGCCCGATGGAACGCCACGGTGGCTTGAGGTGCTTCCGCTCGGCCACCCGACGCAGATGTTGCTTGTTGCTCCTGCCGATCGGCTGCCTCTTTCTGTTTCTGCTCCACAAGTTTGGCGGCCCTCATCTCGACCAGAGCGTCCAACTCTTCTTGTGAGAGTGCCACATTGTGTACCCTTCCAGCCTCGTCCATTGTCTCTGCTCAGATGCAGGTGCGTTCCCACAGACGGCGCCAATTTGATCCTGTCCGAACTAGGAGTCAGCGGACGCTGGGCACGTGGCGCTCCCTGAGTGCCCCGCCGACCCTGCAACAAGACCGAGCCGGGGGGGGTGTCCCGGCGACGGCCCTCCGACGCTCAAGTCAGGCGAGGAAATAGCAAAGAAGTGGCTTCAGAGATCCAGACGCGCGTACCTCCGGTGAAGAAATGGAGGCCTTATATAGAGCTATCGAAAGAGCCCAGGCACGTCGATCGAAGCAGTCATCTGCTTCAGACCATACCCAAGTATGGGCCTGTCAGAAGAGCATATATGAGGCCATACTGCTACTGTATCCACCTCTCCCTGATGTGACGGCGGGAGCTTCCATCGTGCAATCTCGGGTACGGCCTTATCATCAGACGTGCCTTCTCTGACATCCCATATCTCGAGACAAGCGCATAGGCCGCTCGGCTACCTTTGTACCCTCGCCCTTATCTTGGCCGAGCGGACCACCTGCTCGGCCCTTAGGTCCCAGCCGAGCGGACTCCTGCTCGGCCCTTAGATCCTCCTGCCTTGGCGTCAGAAACCCAAGCTCATGGATGGGTTATCTATAGCTCCGCTCGGACCATTATCCGCTGGGCCAGCCCTCCCTCCGTCGTTAGGCTGGGACCCTTCAGAGGGTGGGCCCCCCATTCTTACCGCTGGATCAATATTTTTTTAGTGTGATATAGTGAGGATGGATTAGAGTTAAAATAGTGTTTAGTGCTAAAAATACATCATTTTAATGTAAAAACTACACTAAATATGATATTATGGATTAGAGATGGTCTAAAAACGATCGCTTCGACGGACGGTTCGATTTGGTTTGGCGGAATTTTATTGAACCGGAAGTATTACGAAATAAATTTTTTATTGTTGAGTAAATTATTTTGAAAATAAATTAATTTTCCAGCTGTTGACATAAACAGATAAATCCAAATTAGTTTTCTTTTTCCAATCAAACTCCTTTGCATTATAACATACTAAATTTGTTATAAATTTTTTTTGTGGACTGAAAAAAATGCAAAATAATAATACTTTTTGCAGGATGAAGATTAAACAGGGAGAGAGTGAGAGACACGACACAACTCCGATCGATGGCTCTCTTGCGCTTCTCCTCCGTCTGCCTTCTCTCCTTTCACAAATCCCTCGAATGTTCCTCCGCTCGCCTTCCTTCGATGTCGAGAAGGGAGCTTGTGATCGAGAGGACGAGTAGAAGAAGCGGAAGGTGTCGGGCGGCGGTGGCCGCGGAGGACGTCGGGAGGGAGGAGGTGCTGGTTCCGGCGGAAGCTGAGGTGGAGGAGGACGTGGCGGAGTACGATTGGAGAGAGGAGTGGTACCCGCTGTACTTGACGGAGCAAGTTCCCAACGACGCGCCGCTCGGCCTGTCCGTCTTCGACAAGCAGCTCGTCCTCTTCCGCGACGGCGACGGCGTCCTCCGTTGCTTCGAGGACCGATGCCCTCACCGGTGTGCTTGGCTTCTTCTCATCTACAACCCTAGATTTTGGGGCGAAAAGAAGAAAAAAAAATTGATTTTGATGCAGATTTCTTCGGATTTAAAGCACTAAAATTTGGGGCAAAACACTTCTTTTTTTTTTGATGCAGATTGGCGAAGCTGTCGGAGGGGCAATTGGTGGATGGACGCCTGGAGTGCCTCTACCACGGCTGGCAGTTCGCCGGCGAAGGCCGGTGCGTGAAGATCCCGCAGCTGCCGGAGTCGGCGAAGATCCCTCGCGCGGCGTGCGTGAGGTCGTACGAGGTGCGCGATTCGCAGGGGGTGGTGTGGGTTTGGATGTCGGACAAGACCCCGCCGGTGAACTTGAAACTGCCATGGTTCGAGCACTATGACCGGCCGGGATTTCAGGCCATTTCCTCCGTCCATGAGCTGCCCTACGACCACTCCATCCTTCTCGAGAACTTGATGGACCCGGCGCACGTGCCGATCTCCCACGACCGCACTGACTGGTCTGCCCGCCGTGAGGAGGCGCAGCCGCTGGAGTTCGAGGTCACCGAGCGCACCGCCCGCGGCTTCGCCGGTCGGTGGGGGCGGCCAAGGACGCGGCCCGGGCAGTGGAGTTTCCTCCGCTTTCAAGCCCCCTGCGTCCTCTCCAACGATGTAGAACAAATCGACAAGAAGGGAGAGAAGCAGTACCTGTCGGCGTTGTTCCTCTGCCGGCCGACGGGGCAGGGGAAGTCAATGCTCATTGCCCGGTTCGGCGCCAGCGCCCGGCCAGGCTTCTTCAAACTCATCCCCGACTGGTTCATCCACCAGAACCAATGCAGCGTCTTCGAGCAGGACATGGGCTTCCTCTCGTCGCAGAACGAGGTGCTCGTGAAGGAGCGCCGCCCCACCAGAGACCTCTACCTAAACCTGAGATCGTCGGACACGTGGGTGGCGGAGTACCGAAAGTGGATGGACCGCGCCGGCCACGGCATGCCGTACCACTTCGGGCACGCGACTATCTCCCCGCCGAAGGAGCCGGCGGTGGTGGAGCAGGCTCCGGTCGGCGTGGTCGCGGGGATGTCCGCCACGTTCCCGGCCAAGGGAGGCGTCGGCGAGCGGCACGCGCCGAACCCGGCGAACCGCTACTACCGCCACGTGGTGCACTGCAAGCAGTGCAGGAATGACCTGAAGGCGTTCCGGGGGTGGAACAAGGCGCTGCTCGCGGCCGCCGCCGCGGCCGTTGGGGCGGCTATCCTGGCAGCGGGGCTGCGGGCGAAGGCGCTTCTGCTTGCGGCGGCGGCGCTGTTTGTGGCCGGATCTTTCGCTTGCTCCGCCGCGATCGATCTCATCACCACCAACTTCATACGATCACACAGAAAATTGTGAGCGTTAATTTTCACAGCCGCAGCGATCGATCGGTAGCCACAAGATTTGACCTTTACATTTCAATAAATAATTAAAATAGTATTATGTTTCGGAGCAGACAATCAAGTGGAACGAAGTCAAAACTAACTAACATTATCAAGCCGTGTTGACAAACTTGAGTCGTGTTGACAAACTTGACCCTAGATATGTTTTGGACTTTAAGGTTTGACCGCTGACATTTTCACTAGATTTTGGGTAGGCATAAAGGAGCTTCTTACACTTCATGCTAATGAAAACACTAGCTGCAAATCATGCAATCGAGAGGTAATAATTGAAAATATATGCTTACGAGTGATGTGCAAGGCACCGAGAGGCATAAATGTCATTGGCCCTCCCATGGATCTCGTCTCCAAAGCACCTGCTCATCGATCTTAGTCAGCTTATCATCATCCAACCGCTTCCAGGTCTTGATCACCTCAACGCCCATCCATGTCCCTTTCCCTTTTCCAAGTTGAGCCAAAACTACCCTTGCTCGCCTTCGCCAACTGGGTTTTCCATACCCATGATAACCGAAGCCACCGCCATAGCAGAACCATATACCATCTAAGTTTCCACAGAAATCATTCAGATGGTCATGGCCAATGAATACTGCCTTTACATCTCCCATGGAGACAAGGGTCTGAAGGACCCCAGAGTTGACAGAAGAACAAGCAATTGCCTCTTGGAACTGGCCTACGAAACCCTTAAACCACAGCTCTCGAACCTCTGGAATTGGAATGTGGAAGAATGATAGCGAAGGAGCCGGGTACCTGCTCTGTTGTAGATTTGATGATCTCTGTTAGTAAGTAAGCAAAGTGATGCATCTATTCTTGAGTTTGTATTACAAGCTTTGACATATAAATAATAATGTTAGTGAAGCAAAGCATCTAGGCTGGATTTTTTTTTAGAAGCTTTGACATATAAATAGTATAAATAGAAATGTAGAATGCAATTAACGGTAAGTTATGATTGTTTGTATATGTTGGGAACTCGAGTGCTACTGTTATGACTAAATCACCAACCTGTAGATCTTCAGAAACAGCTCGAAGCCAAGTCAATTGAGAATCCTTTATCCATCCATAAGTTCTCCGTCCACCGACCATAGCACGATCACCACTGTCAAGGAAGTAGAGATTGAGAACGCTGGTATTAGCCAGTCCAGAATCCCATGCTCCATGCACCTTGATGTCGTAATTCCCATATCCATCTACCAAAAAACCTGATGGATTTACTTGGGCCACTGAATAATCCATAAGTGAGATAAATGACATCAACTCCACTCTTGGCATGGTTGACTCCTGATCATGATTGCCCAAGATTGCTGCCCAGGGAATCCTGGATTCCATGGCAGGTCTAAAGACTTTGAAAAGGGATTCTGCAGCATCCGTAGCGCTGGCGCCAAATATGTTATCCCCTGTAAAGATGAAAACTCTACATGTATAGAAGCACCTGAGACATAAGTTAATTTGCATGCAGAACATGAAAATTTAAGAAAGAATAGGCTTCTGTTAACAATGCCTCTCAAAGAGTGGTTTTATACGTTCTCTGATCTTTAAACTGACTATAATATGTAAAACGGGAAAGTTAAACGAGGTAAAGGAGATGGAGCATTGCGTTTCAGAAGTGGTTTTCAAGTAGGCTAATTCCGCTGCACATGGTTGGATGTATACTTTATGGATCAACCAAAAAGGGATCTTATTTCCCACTAAGGATTCGCAAACAGAACACCAGACTTTACCAATGGTTTGACTTGCTTCATGCTTAGCTAGTTGGGGTGAATAAACATCAGCAAATTCTCTTCATCAGGTGTGTATCTATACTGGGTCTGCAGATTCCACATATATCTCAACCAGTCAATCTCATTGTCGGATGGCTAAAATGAATGGGAATGTGGCAGGTCTTTGGTTTGAGGCAGGTCAACACTGCTTGATGGATTGATCCTATTGATCTGTCTAGCGGATGACACGGTATTTCTCCTTGTGTTCCATTTCTGTGTTGTGTCTCAAAAGTCCCTAAAGCTTGGTTAACAGTTGGTTTTTGTATCTCCGATGCTCTTTAGTTTCATATCTTGTGCACTTGTTTTTGCATCTTCTACTTCTATACAACCTTCTATTAGAAGGACCATGGTGATTGAATCTAAAAAGGCAGTAACAGAAAAATAAGGAGGAAAGACCAGGAAGCTTGTAAATCCTCGCCTTAACAAATTAATAAACAAAAAAAAATCTGAATTAAAAACATTAAAACCTTCACAAATTGATAAGATTTTGAGTTTTTCCCATGAAAGTTTCTTATATACTAATACAGTTTGGAAAGTGAAAACGAGTTCGCTCGTATCATTCTTAAAAGGTTAAAAGAGATGCAGGAAAAAGAAAAAAATTGCTTCACCAGTAGCACAACTCTAGAACTCCATTTGAGAACAAAAATCTAAAGAAGAGAAATTTTTGTGGAAGAAGCATGATAGATAGTTAACGAAAAATCAGCTAACTATTCGTATTAAGAATATATGGATTTGCAAAACTAAGAAAGTGAAGATGTATCCAAAGCCTCAAAGACAAATCCAATCTTTCTGGCTGAAGAACAACCGAGTACCAGAAGCGGAAAAACCAGTATAAAAACCTGTGAATGCAATCAGATCGGGCCTCTCCGCTTCGATCATCCTCTTTAGGAACACCGTCGAGTTGACATCGGTGCATCGGGAGGACTCCGATGGCAATACGTCTCGACACCGGGTCACCAGCCCGTTCCCATAGTGCATGTCAGCCACCTAGTAGAGACAGTTCTCGATGAAAAAAATTGCGATCGTCGAGTTACGAGGAGGGATCGAACTGAAAACATCAATCACCTGAAGGATCTTGAAGCTGCCATCGGATCGGAATCGAAGTGGGAGCTCAGCTGATCTCTTCACCCTCGGTACGGCGTCAGCGCCCAAAAATGCGACCCACAGAAGGGAGTGGCAGAGGAAGAGAACGAGGGGGAGGAAGAAAAGGATGAGTACGAGATGCGAAAAGAAGGATCGACGCCATGGACGCCGGCGCATCCTCTTCTCCTGCGTAATCGCGCGTTGACGAAGGGGTAGCGGGAGTAGACGCCCATCACGTGAGACAACTCTTATTGGGCCGGATGGGAGGAACGTCACGTGACGGGCTTGAAGGAACAAAATAGGCGCAATTATTGGGCCCATTAATTGCAGCCCACGTTTTAAAGGATGAGCAAGTTAGGTGACGTTGAATAATTTAACCGTAATATTATACTTAATTATCCAACAAAAATTTTAATTTGCCCTCGAAAATTTTATCTTTAAACAATGAAATAAAAATAAAAATTATTATTTTTCACTGAATAAATCTGAAACAGATCTTAAGAAAACATTCCAGGCATTACAAAGTTTAGAGGTCAAACTAAGACAATAAAATTGTGAAGTGTAGAATACAACACAATATCGAGTTGTCTCTCAACTGAATATTATTCTGACCTCTAAAGAACTTCAATGAAGACACAAGAGACTCTTCAAATGGCAGAGAAACCAAGAAATGAACATGATAAAAATAAAATCCTTGATCACTTGACAAGGGTGTCAATGGCCTCTACCTTAAAAGGGTCTTCAACTCTGATCTCCTTGCAGTCTCCTTGATCCCTGATTGTCAATGAATAGCGATTGGAGTGCCAGCTTATACGATGGTGTAGTTGGAGAATAAATGCAACAAATTATCAAGAGATTCTGGATAAAATTTTCTAGCAAATAAGTAGCATGGTCTCTTCATTCCATTCCATAGACAAGGTCTGCGCTGTATCAGTTTCTGTGACACGATTCAAGAAAGGCAAAAATAAGTTGGTTTTGCAGTGAAAAAAGGGGTGAAACAAATGAAGTGAGCAGGCATGTTAAAAAAGAAATGCACTGATTCAAAAACAAAACAAGCAATGTTCAGCAATTTGGTCATTCTGAGGGATTGGGATGCTATCGCAGCATAATTCTTGGTGTATTTGTTCAAAGAATAGTGTTATTCCTTATGAATTCTTTCAGAATACTAATTCTCACAGAATTGTCATTTTATGGATCATCCTTCGTATCTATTAGTTACCTCATTCCAAGGAATACATACTCTATTCCAAGGAATAGTGATATTCCATTCCAAGGAATACATACACGGCACGCCAAACTGACTTCTATAAGTTTTGTGAGGGTCAGTAAAAATCCGAACTAAATCGATGCTCCATATCAATTGGGTGCACATCTAGGTCTTACTTTACAAGTTGGAAGTGTTGCTTGATGACTTTGTAATCTTACTATCAACATTTTCAGTAGCATTGGAAATCAATCTTATACTTCAATTGATCAACAAAAGGAACAATGTCTAGACATTGTTTCATATCATAGCAACTCAATTGGCCAATAACACCGTTGGAAATTATGCACATATCTAACTGGAAGAAAATTTACTAATTTTACCTTTGAATCACTTGTAACATGAATGCTCTCATCGATCGACTGCAAATCATAGCATCATTACAATTAGTAGGTTCTATCTGTTTGCAATATCCAACTCAAGTAAAGATCCATAAATGAAAAAATAACACATTGTATGAGCTATTGAAAGAAAGGTTGAACATACTGAAATGCTCTTGAAGATTTCAAAAGTTACATCTCGAGCCCTATAAGCTTTTGGATGCCATTTTCCTTCAGACCAATCGACATGGGTGACAGACCAATTGGCTATTCCAGTAGGATCGACCATCTGTAGTCAAAAGCTAGGTTAAATTGAAAAAAGTTTTGATCTTGCATAGATTACAGGTGTTGGCGATCAAAAGACCAAAAATATACTGACACTGAAAAAAGTTGGTAGATAATGTTCATCAGAATAGCAATTGCGTCCTTCCATCCCAGGCTGTGGCATTCAAAACGCATGGCAAGGGCAGCATTATCAATGAGATAACCAATAAGCATCATAACAAGAATGTGCTCGATGACCACAAATATAACATATAAATCAATACTAAATTATAATGAGATGATATAAACCATACATCCTTCCAGTAAATTGGGGCGCCTAATACGATGAGTACAACTATCACAGGATGTGTAGGGAAAGAACCTTGGCAGCTCTTTCTTTTATAATGCATTTAAAAAATCTGAATGGTTCAACTGAAGAAGTTAGATGGTCTGAAACCAGCTATAGATCAGCAATTACTATAACTTTATCATGTTTAAAAGATCCCAAGTAGAAAGTTCCAAATCTATTTTGAGCATTTATCTACACCAGCAGCAAAAATCAACATCCAACTTAGGAACATATGATTCTAATATCTTAAGCATAATTATTTCATTCATATAGTAAATATATGAACAATAGAGTGTAATTCTTTAAGTATAGTTCTTTATATGGCAAGTAGATGCATGATAATTATAAGATGAATAATGATGGATACCAATCAGCTGTCCCAGGCTAGTAGCTATTTACTTCTTCCGTGTTAGCCTGAGGACGGGTTGGCGGAGGCGATGGGGGCAAGCGAAGCACCCTTTTGCCATCATGGGTCAAATGACCACCAATATTCTGATTTTATTTATCCTTTATTATACTTCAGTCATAAGAAGCATTGAGAAAATATGAATTACAGAGAACAGAGTCATTGCTTTGTAATAAGATGCATTGGTGGACATGTATTGTCAGATATTAAAATATAGGAAAAACATTCACAAAATTTAAGCACCCTTTTGGAGTTATATAACTTGACATTATACATCACCTATTGAGTAAAATATGATGACTTAGAATGGCAAGCCATCTTTTATAGCTAACAATTATTTGTTGATGTGATCTTTGGCTCTCCACACCCACAACTTACCCTGCAGTAAAGCTTGAATTTGGTATAGTAGACATTGTCAGCCAGAATTAGCACCGCATGCTGCCGCTTGACTGAGAACCACTGTGACAAGGATATCACTTGGGATGTAGAAAAGAAAAATATGGTGTAAAAGAACCAATGCAGCTTAAGATAATACACTTGTAACTTGTAAGCTTATTTATGATAGGGAAAAAATAACTAATCTATCCTTGAATTAATTTTGTTCCACCCTAGTTCCAACGTTCCAAGTTAGATTGGTATTTGTTTCATAGTGAGGTTGACTTAAACTTTTCAAGCAGGATTACAGAAACTATGAAACCTAAGATTAAACTTGTGACTTTAGAAGCCCTTGACTGCTCTCAATAATTCATTCACTACAATGCGCCCAAACCAATTTAACTACAATGAACCTAGTTGGATTCAGCCATTCTCATTACACTGCCAAAGTAAAATAGCTTACCTGTGCACCTTTCCTAAAATCTTCCTTTTCAATCACAGGCAACATATGTTCAGAATATCGGCCTGTTCCATGAGGACCAGGATCCTCAAAACTGAAAATAAGGAAAGGAATACTTTTACAAGCTGAGAATTTAATCAGGTTATTTATCTATGACTGAAAGAATCATGAAAAAACATAGACAATAATCACGAGGGGATAATATTTTAAAGTAATTTACCAGTCAACAAAGCTGACATTTGTTCCCAACAGATAATTGTACACATAGTCAAAATTGTGTAGTGGTACACAACTGCCAAACAAGAAGTAAAAAACCAACATGCTGACTGAACAACATTAATCAATTGAAAAGAGAAAGCATCATATAGTTGCTAAGATACACCTCTCTGAGAGCAACACGAAATGTTGATTATCTTTATCTTGGAGTGCATTTGCCAATAATCTCTTCTCTGCATCAACCATGGAAATTTTTCCCCACGCCACCTGCATGCCCATTGGATTAATAAAAACGTGTTTGCACATACTAGTTCCCAAAACCAGATAACTCCAGCTTTTTCATAAACATTAAAATGGAATCCTCAGTTCTAGATGATGAGCAATCAGAAATTTGTGTATATTTATTTGTTAGTATCAAAGAATTATATTAATGGCCCATATATTTGTATATGTAGATCAAAAATGCCTATATCCATAGTGCTTGGAGAATGAAGGGAATTTCAGCCCAAATAAAAAACTGTACATTTAGCCACATGTACAACATGATTTGCTCCAAAATGAGAATGGAGAATAGGAATTTATTGAAAAGTACCTTTTCGCTATGAATTTCCTTGTCAATGAATAAAGGACTCACATGTGCTGGTTGTTCCCTTGATGCATGCACATAAATAGAAAATCTATCTTCATGGCCCTAAATATACAAAGAAACAACACAGCAGGAGAGAGATTGTGTTATGGCCAGTGGATAGGTTGCAGAAATTATTTGCCTGATAGTGAGAAAGTAAAAAAAAAATATATATATACATCAAAATAAAAAAAAAAAACCTGAGTAAACCTACCTAGAAACTAGAAATCAAGCCAAACCAGAAATTATTCGCCTCTTTAATTTTTGGACAACAATCAACACACTAATGCAAGAAACCAACGAATTGCCTACCCCTTTAATCATCTATTTCTCATTTAACCAAGCATCACAGCTCATCATCTTACTTTGTTTCAACCAAGGGTGACAATGGGATAGGATTTTCAGGTACCCATGCCTACCCAATCAGTTTAAATGGATCATGGTGAATTGGTATATTGATGTAAAGATTTTATTGGGCATATCATCATTCAAGCCTGACTTGCATACTTTTAGATATATTTTATTTATGAAACATTGAATTATCTATTTGAGGTTTAATTTTTTTTATTATTTATAACATTAGAGGTATCAAAATATGTTAAAGTGTGGTCATGTTTGGGTTTGCTCAGTACCTGCAAGCAGCGATGGGATGGAATTGGAAAGAATAGTAAGCACTCATAGTGGGCATGGAACCAGTGGCAGTTTCAATGTACCAAAAAGGTATGATGTGTAGTAAACAATTCACAGCAAGTTGCCACCCCTAATTGCAACTCTTTCATTATCCAATGTCAACACTGTACAAATAATACTTAACATTATGCCATCTAATGATTAGAAGAGTCTTCAAGTATATATGACAACAACCAAGCCTTATCCCACTAGGCGGGGTTGGCCAAAGTCTTCAATTATATCAAGAAAAAACTACAACAAGGCCTCCATCCATAGAATTTGGTATATGAACGTTTATGCATTGTATTAAGTTATAAACATAATAAACATCCATCCTAAATCAAATCCTACCTGAAAAATATTGAATTATCTAAAAAAGAAAATCCAAGTTAATGCGTACCAGGAAAAATCTCTCCCAAAGCTTCTCAAAGGGCAGTGAACCTGGGGTTAGGAACATGAAAGCAATTTTAGGATTCTTTGACTCAACGTGCACCGACAAAATGTCACTGATAACAACACGTGCAAAGAGCTCATCATCTGTATAAAACCTAGCACGTCTCACAGGTGGAAGCCACTCTGTAAATGGACCACAGACTTTGGAAGACAAGAAGTAGCATGCTGAATATCGTTGGGGAGGATAAACATATAGAGCAATTACAGCAATGCATACAAACAGCAATAAGCTGATGATCCAATGTGGCCTTCTTGATGGGGCTCTATGGCGTGGAGTAGGCATGATATTTCGGTCACTGCTGTCTGGTAACCATGCCTCTGCAATCAGCATTTGCTCAACCCCATTGGACCATGAAACAAATCAACAAAATCTTCCCGTGCCAGAACCTTCCAGGTTGCTAAAGGCCATAGCAGGAAGTAATGACCTGTTAGTTCCTGATGCACAGGGAACCTGAAACGATAGAAAGAGAATAACCTAACTTAGGCTATTTGCAGTCTAAAGAAGTTGACTGTCCCAAAAAATTGACTCTTTGAATTCAGAACATAAAATTCATTATCGACAAGAGTTGACTAATCATTCAGAGAAAAAGAAAGTGGACGAGCATGCCTACTTTTTAAGACAGATTCCACCTTGAATATGTAGCAATATGTCTTAAGGGAGCCCTATCTATAGTGATATCCACCCTGCACAGTAAACAAAATCCCAACGGAAAAGAGGAAATCTAATCAAACTAACTTTTTTAAATTCTCCAGCCTGGAAATTAGATGGCTACAGTTAAAAGCGACCCTAATCGCCGAAAAAACTCCTCAAGACACTTTGATTAAGAGGAACATAGTCGCAATCATACTGAACAAAATATGAGTAACAATCCGCTCAAACAAAATTCAAAACACACACACACACACTCACTCTAAAGCTTCTCGGTCTCTTCGACAGCTTCAGCTCCGCGAGAAACCAAACAATCAAAACCTAATCTTCTAACAAAACTTACAACAGCAGGATGAAAATCAAGAAAAAAAGGGGAAAACAATCCGTTAAAATAGAGGAGAACAAAGAGAGAACAGTGGCAAACCCGAGATCGGCCGCGGAACGGATGCTGAGTGAAATCCGCTAGCTCAATGGAAGCTCGACGAGGATCGAGCAATCGAGAGAGTGAGAAAGACAAAAGATGAAAGGTACTCGAAAGAGTGCTTTTTCGCAATTAAGTTGATTTTTAGCACTTTAAATTTCCGCTCCCTAGAAGCCTTTTTCGTCATAAAATAAGGATCCTATCCAAGAATTGCATGGATCAAACTGCTACGCGACGTTTGACCGTCACAAAATTGCGGAGTCCACGGGAGTGATAGGCTTCCTCGTACGAATTGTAAGTTGATTTCTAAATCCCGGATCGAGAGGATCAACACGAGACAGTGCTTTTTTCACGAGACAGTGTACCCTCTTCGTTATTGGAGGATTGTGGGTCCTTTTGATGCACCAATGATACTGTCGTGTTGGGATCCAATGAAATCTGGGATTACGGTGTCACGGTAGGATATCCAAATTAACATTTAGGTATTCGCAATTCGATTTTTAGTCATGATGTATTTATAAAAAAAAATTCCAAATGAGGCGCGCAACCAAAGAATGTTGGACTTCTGAGCTGTCCGCCACGTGCATTTCCCGATTTACCCTAATGGTCTGTGAGAAAATTCCATGAGAGCAAGTCTGTCACCCTCAGGGGTGCGATGGTTGAGACATGGGATGTTGCAACATGAGATCTGGAAGTCGAAACTCGACGCATCCTAGCATGCCTTCCTCATGCCTTTGCTACATGGTTAGTAGTCACTTGTGATTTATCTCTTCTGTGTTATCCTAGGAATGTTACCTTGAGAACGGATTAGCGGGGGGGGGGGGGGCTAGGCAAGTGAATCACCTTTTGTCACACGTGTTGGGATCTAATGAAGCCCCCACGGGTATAGTTGAGGTGTTAAGTGGATGGTTGTTTGTCACATGAGGTCTTGGGGTCGAATCTCGAGGTTAGCGAGGCTTAAATTCATGCACGCCGTATAACTCATCTCTAATTCACTTGTCTCCTAAGTCATTGTGATTTACCTCTTTTTGTGTTGATCCTTGGATAAATTGACAAGGGCGCTAGGGCGAGCGTTTCACATTTTTACCGCATGTTGGGATCCAATGAAGGGTTTTGGAGTCGCAAGCTCAATTCAGGTTTTAGGGTTTATTGTGCCGATATGATTCTAGGCTACGATAGTGAAATTAATTTTCTCCACTCAAAAAAGAACTCTAGAATATTAATTGTCGAGCAAGCGTCATTCTACTTGGTGATTTACTTTAGTAATATATGAAAAAAAAAAATTGGGATAGAACCGGTCAATTTTAAAATTAATCGATTTGAAAAGTTAAATATCAGTATAGCTAACAAAAGATTTATAGTCTCGACTAATTGATTCTTCCCTTTCAACTTCGCTAGCCCTTCGGGACGGTCTAGTGGCTAACACATGAGGTGTTGCCATCATGAGATTTAGGATTCAAATCTTTGCAAAGTCGAGGTAAATGTCTCCCTTATGTGCTAGTCATTGTTTTAAAGGCTAGTAGCCGTCCGTGATTTACCTCCTCCGTATTGGCCCTAAGACGAGTTCACGGGGATGTTGGGGACCAGGGGCGTAGCCACCTTAAGGAGAGGGGGTGCGACCGCCCCCTCTCAAATTTTATTAAAAAAAAATTTGTATATATATATATTTATTTATTTATTTGGAAGTCCTTATCGTAACTTTGAGTAGTTGATTCATCATTATTCAATGTCGAAAACTGAAATTGATCATATATTTGGAAAGTTCATGACCTAAGTTATCCATTGGTACCACTTCTACGAGAAAATATCACAATTTGAAATGTTAAGTATTGAATTCTAAAAATAAAATATATAATAATAAACGGATGAACTAAATCGTAGAGCACAAAGTAAGGAAACTAAATTAAAATTGAATCGAGTTTGAACTAAATTCAACGGGTAGATATGAAGATAAAAATTATGTTGGTTCAAATTGAAATTGATTTAAAGTTGAGTTATGACCGAACCAAGTTTAATATTTAACCAAGTTTAATTGATTTGAATTAGGATATTTTTGACGAAATCTTTCATTTTTCTCTCTCCCTCTTCTCCCTATGCATGTTACATCCCCGTCGTATGCCCCCGCGATGGCCGTGGGTCCGGTCGGTGGGGGCCCTGGGGGCGAGGGCTTCGCCTTTTTGCTGCAATGTTACATCCCCGTCGTATGCCCCCGCGGGCTGGATCAATCGGTTAAGGCGTGGCATCCTTGCACAATGAGTCGTAGGGTCGAAGGTCCACGGGCGCGCACTGGATGAATAATCTGGGCCGGCTGTGTTAAATTCCGGAGACACTACGCTTTACCCGGGCCAGCATTCACCGCTGATTTACCTCCTCCTAGGATCCCTGTGGGGCCAGGCCTAGGGGGCCGCTGGGCGGCGGGACCCGCCTTTTTGCACAATGTTACATCCCCGCCGTACCATATGCAACCCCTTCACTCATTCCTCTCTTTTTATTTTTTTCTTCCTCATTTGCTTCTTCTCCTTCTCTTCTCCAACGTTGGTAAACCTACAATTTTTTTCTCTCCTCTTTTGAAGCACAAGAGCTTTTTTCTTCTCATTTCTCTTCTCCAGCAAGCAAGAAATACAACACCAGTTGCTGCCCTCTTCTAGCAACAAGATCAAGTAGCCATCAACCCCCATATCTTCTTCCTCTTTTGGTATTTTTTAGAATTTTATTTGCACAACAAAATAATCATGTTTTGTCTTACCTTGCTTTCTTTGTGTTATTGCCGAGCTCATCGAAACTAGTCAAGATTGCTAACGAAGAAAGTAAAGTTCTCCATTTTTTTACTTCTTCCTCTCTATTTTATCTTCTCTATTTTTCTCAAAAGCAATGATCTTCAAAGAGTTGTAAGTTATTCCTTTCTCGTTTCATGAATTTTTGAAAATTGCCCCTCCTAATCAAAAATCCTGGCTACGCCCCTGTTGGGGACGAGCGTAAAATTCTAAAGTGAGCATATGATCATCATCAAACTATATTTATTTTAACTATTTAAAATTGACTACATGAATCTAAGTTTTAAAATGATAAAATCACATACTCAATATTCATTTTACTCTTTTTACTATTCTCAATAGATTGGAAGTGATTATGCGGTCATGTAACTTTTCACAAATTGATGTCTACAATGTTGCAATTAATTGGTGGAATATAACTCAATCAGAAACAAGTTAAAAACATGTATTTTTAATATAATATATCAAATTGATATTTAATAATATGAATATAATAATAAAAAACTAGATAAAAATATAGAATCTAATTTTATATTATACTGAACTCTCTAAATTTATTAGATATTTGTTCTGAAAAAAATATCTATATATTTCCACATTGATATGATATTGTCCATTTTGACCTAGGTTCTAATGACTTTACTCTTAGACTCTCCCCAAAATATCTCATATTAATGAAAATATTCTATATTTTTTTAATCCCATGATCTTTATCAAATTTTTTTCAATGTAAAATTTTAATTGAACTCTAATAATATCTTTCATCTATTCTTCATATCCCTAAGCATCATTTCGATACTTAAATATATTGCTGTGCTGATGAATTGTGTCTGAATCAATTGCTAGCAATCGATTTAGAAAGGTAAAACTGAAATTGGATACATAATTTTAAAACTTAAATACATGATTTAAGTATTCTGAAATTTTAGCCATATGGTTCAGTAATTTACCGATTTTATTTCTTCATTAAGTTCTGTTAGTAATATTCAATAAATGCAATCTTGGATGGGCTATGATGCATCCAAAATTCGTGTCCTGTCGCTGATATACTCAACTTCGGTGATGACCGGGAAGAGGAAGAAGATTGGCCCAAAAGAAAACGAAGAGGAAGATACCCACTCACCGTTATGCAATAATAGTGATGTGATCCTAACATCTAGATATTTGTTGGAGCCTATCATGTCGCACTACAGGTCTAAATTAGGGATTGAATTGTATGTATCTAGATGACAATTTAGATATCTTATCGCGGTACCATAGCTCCGTACAAGAGTTGCTTAGGTATATAGGAGTTAAAATGCTTGGGCTATATAGAATGATCAATCTATTCTTCTTGAGTCACGTGTTTAGAGTACTTATATCATCTTCCTTAAATATAGAATTCATCTTAAATTTTATAATTTTATGTAATTTTTTTATATTAACTATTTTATTCATTATCTAAATTTAGATTTTATAAATAGTACGTGAAACTTAAGAAAATAAAATTCGTTTTCTAAATATTAAAATATTATTTAATTTGAGAGAGGGAGAAAATAAAAAAATTGATTTAGTAAATATTAGGAGAGAACAAATAATAAAAAATTAGAAGAGATAAGGAAATAATAAAAAATAATAAAAATTTTAAGATAATTGATATAGTATATATAAAAAATGATTATCAAAATTAATTTTAAAAATATTATAAAGAAATTGATATGGATGGTCTTATATTTACGAGTCCACATCATCTCTTGAGTTGAACATGACTCCCACAATCAAATCTATTTAAGTTTGTGAGCTTTACCATCGGACCCCCTATTAGGCCTAATCTGGAGGGACACTTTGATACGGTAGGATAAGCGACATCCCAAGGAAAGTTATAAAAGTCGGGACTTCTTCGTGTTTTTCCTCATAACCTTGTAATTCTCAGTTGAGCTCACTTTGGTTTTGTTTGAAGGATGACCCAGATCAATCTAGAACGATATAGTTACTTGCCTTATTTATGGAACATGATTTTGAAAAATGGTATACGATAGAAGGATAAATTCTTTCAACTTAGTGCTATATTTCGAAAGTTGGAAGAAAAAGGAAGGAGAATAAAGTAAGATAATTGCCCTCCAAAAAAATATATTTAAAAATAATTTAATAATATTTATTAAGTATAATAATAATAGTAATAATAATAATAATAATAATAATAATAATAATACAGGAATTAAATGAGGGAATTTATTTTTCTGGATGATAAAATAAAGCGGCAGAAGCCCCTCTGCCATCCAGAGCCGTGCAGGGTGCAGCCTCTTCCTTTCCTTCGATTCATCGGGCGCGCCGGCGGGAAACCCTAGTAAAATTTCGATCTTCCGTCAAGCCGCCGGCCGGTTAATATGGTCACGATGGCTTCCGTTGCGTTCTCCGGTTCTGCTTCCGCTTCCGCCAATCCGGTTTCTCGAAATTCTGAGGGCTTTTCGATCGTTCCCCGTCGCTTGCGATGCAGCCTTCCGTACACTCGTTCCGCTGTGGTAATCCTTAATCTAGTGTTATTTCTCCACGAGAATGATTGAAGAATGCGTCGAAGTCAAAGAAAAAGGCTTTTTTTTTAAAGAAAAAAAATCCTTCCAATGCGCTTTGTGTTACTTGATTTGTTTAATGCGGTTGCAACAGATGTGATTTTAATAATAGATGGAATCGGATTGTTTATGTAATATGTTGATGAATTGTATTGTTGTTTCGACAGAGGTGCAGATTGGTTGACCCACTGACATCGAACAATGGCACGCCGACAGGCATTCCATTTGCCAGCAACCGGACGTTGCCCGGAAATTTAATGGAACTGAGCTTGCGGGACGACAGATCGAAGTTTGATACAAGCCTGCGTATCTTCTCAGGAACTGCCAATCCCTCACTTTCTCAGGTACAAGAACCATCACCATCAATTAATCTCTATTTATTCCTCTATATCGAATACATAATATTTTTATTCAAAAAAAAATATATAAACGATCAATTTTACTTCTTTCATTAATTTTTTCCTAATAAAAATCTGTTATGCAAGTTGGTTGGGTTCTCTATGTGTCGAATTTCAGACACAAAGGCGGGTTTTCCTTTTGTTTATTGCTTTATTTAAATATGTATGTTCATAGTCATCAAACCAGATGGTTGATTTTAAGGTTATTAGAGTTTATTGGCGATCTTCCAATTACATCTAACTTGGTGCTGTGCATGTTGAGAGATTCATCCTTGATACTATCTATGGGTTCTTTGTGAATCATTTAATATGATTCATGCCTCATTCTTTTCTTATTGACACTGTTAACTTATAAGATATCAATGTTGTAATCATATCCCTGCCATTTCTCTCATTGAATAGGCCAGGATAGGATCTGAAATTTTTGAAAGAACTGGTAAGTCAGTGAGTCTTAACTTTTTTTTGATACTCGAGAATCAGAGTGTTTTAGTTTGAAGAATCTGCTGACTTCATATATGATGACAACACACCAATTTTTTTTTTTTTTCAAAACTCTGTTCCACTGTATTCCAGGATTAATTTTTGGAAAGGATAAGTGAAAGAATGGAAAATTATGAAAGATTAATCCAATAAGTTAGAAGCTCTTGAAAATTTGGGAAGAAGTATTGTGAAAACAAAAAAAATAACCTTGTATTTCTTACAGTTAACAATTCAGAAAGTTATTAAACTTAGATTCAGAAAGTAGTAGAAACATTAAAAAATTGTTAAAGAATGATCGTGTTATTGTATATTTATAATAACAATAAGTCATGGTAAGCAATAAGATTCTTATCTTGAGTAATTATGTGTATAATATGGTATTACTACTGATGATCTGATTCTATATTGTTAATTATCTTTCTCGATGTTATGTTAGTTGTTTACTTTTTTTTTTGTTTCCATGGTAGGAAATTGCTAGCTATTTAGGTCTGGAACTTGGAAAGATAAATATAAAGCGATTTGCAGATGGTGAAATTTATGTTCAGTTACAAGAGAGCGTTAGGGGCTGTGATGTATATCTTATTCAACCAACCTGCCCACCGGCAAATGAAAATCTCATGGAGCTTTTGATAATGATTGATGCTTGCCGTAGGGCGTCTGCTAAAACCATCACTGCAGTAATTCCTTATTTTGGTTATGCTAGAGCAGATAGAAAGGTAATATTTTCTAAGTTTAATATGGTTACTCTTTTCTATCTAGCATTTCCGTCACTAAATATTTTCTTTTTACAAAATTTTTTAGTTAATATTTTTTCCAATCAGTCCTTATCAATAGTCGAGTGTTTTCTTGGATTGTTTTTATTTCGTTTCTTAATGAATAGTGCAGTTCTTGCTTTAGGTTCCTTGACTTGAAACCTATGTTGCTTCCTCATGTATGTTTTAGATGATTATTTTGGTGAACCTGGTCGAGTTTACATCTCATCTGCATGTGATTGTCTTTTCAGACTCAAGGCCGTGAATCTATTGCTGCGAAGCTTGTTGCTAACTTGATCACGGAAGCTGGCGCAAATAGAGTGATTTCTTGTGATTTGCATTCTGGACAGTCCATGGGATATTTTGATATTCCAGTTGATCATGTGTATGGTCAGGTAGCTATTGTCGGTCATTTAAAATTGTTTACGCATTTTCTATTTTGAATTCTACTATAAAATTGGTTAACATCTCTCCTAATCAGGTTTTGTTTGTTTCATTTGTCTAGCCAGTGATACTTGATTACCTAGCAAGTAAAACTATTTCTTCAAATGATTTGGTCGTGGTCTCACCAGATGTTGGAGGCGTGGCAAGAGCACGTGCTTTTGCGAAAAAGTTATCCGATGCACCTCTAGCAATTGTTGATAAAAGACGCCATGGACATAACGTTGCAGAGGTAAACTGAATAGTTTACTCGATTGATTCTTATTGTAGAATATATGTTCAACATGATTTTTCTGTACAGTGATGTCGAATATTGATCAAGCTTCTCTCTGATGAGTGAAAATTTGTAGAAGTTGCATAGCTTATACGTGGAATAGGAATAACACACTATCCTGCTACAAGTGCTTTCACCTATTAAATGCATAAGTAACTGTATGGAAGACTATGGGAGTAATCTGGAGTTCTCAATACATCCCATTTTGTTTCCACCAACCCATATTTGGCTTAACAAAGTATTGTTTATCACAAACTCTTTTTTTGTTTTTTTGCTAGTCTCCCTCTAAGTTAAATGTGATGATTATAATTCACTCCATTATACATCACATAATCAGACTTTGTCAATGTTGAGATATGTTTTGGAATCAGTTGTACTTTAGTCTTTATTAGGAGATGGTAAAAAAAGTGAGGTTGATGCTTTGTTGGTCATTTCCCTTGTCACTTGTATGGAATATCCTTGACTTTTCTTCTTGTTACTTTACTATCATCAACTAATGAAGTATGTTATTGCAACCGTGAAGGTAATGAACCTGATTGGTGATGTTAAAGGAAAAGTGGCCGTCATGGTGGACGATATGATAGATACTGCTGGTAAGCCATTCCTTATTGTCTTCATTCTTCAACCATAACTCCTATTGCTCATTCCCTCAGTGTCTCTTTAGACTACTTAGATGATATATGACCATTCAGATTAGTAGTTTTATTGACTTTCAGATTACTGTTTCGATGATTCTAGGCACTATAGAAAAAGGTGCAGCTCTTTTACATCAAGAAGGAGCAAGAGAGGTTTATGCATGCAGCACACACGCTGTCTTTAGGTATCTTTCCTCGTCTTGTTTTACTTCAAATATGGAAATTAGGTTGCTCCTTTGTACTCTACTTTAGCGTTACACTGTGTTTTTTGAGTTTAGTCACGTCGATAATTATATTTTAATTTGGATGCAGCCCTCCTGCAATTGAGAGGCTATCGAGTGGTTTGTTCCAGGAAGTCATTGTTACCAACACTATCCCTGCATCGGAACAAAGTTTTCCTCAGTTGACTGTTCTTTCCGTTGCAAATCTCCTAGGCGAGACAATTTGGCGGGTTCATGATGATTGCTCAGTAAGTAGCATTTTTCTATGATAAATATTCTAGTTGACAGATCGACAAATCAGCAGCAGCAGCTTTTTGTTTGGCTGTGGAGACATTTTCTATTGAGCTTCGGCAACAATAACCCCTTCAGCTCCTTTGACTGATCTTCAATAACGATTGCTGTTTATTTATTTAACATTTCGACAAGTTTTTGAATAAAGAGAGAGACGAGTCTGATATCGGATTCCTGTCGCGCTTTACTGACCAGGTTGACTATGAACCCAATTCTAGTTTGGACATTGATTGATTCTGACGGAGGCGGGAGGATCTTGTGCAGCTTATGTACAATATCCTTTCAATATCTCATTGCAGATATTCTCCTGTCGATCGCTTTGTACTTTGAGACAAAATTCTAGTGTATTCCTCCATGTAATACTTGGAAATCTTTTCACAATTTTATCATCCTGGTCCATTGATGGATAACTTTCAGAGATGAATTGGGTTTGGGTTTTTTGTAACATCTTTGCTTGAGCAATTTGTAAGCCAAGCTTTCGAATTCAAGCCAAAGTTCATTCGAAAAATTGACTGCAGCCATTGTAATAATATCCGATGTGGAAATCTCTTGCCTATTCATCGACTTTGAATCCAACTGATTACCCTAGTCTAGAACACTTTTAGGTACTAATGGATAATTTTGGAGAAGAGGTGGTGAGTTGCATGGAGTAGGAAGTTACAGACTTTAGCATCGTTGTAAGAGCAAAGGATCTTCGAGGGTTTGGAGAGGAAAGGTTTTATGAATTTGATGAGATAAAATCCAAAAGCATAGAATGATCTATATAATTTTCAGTTTAGTCCAGAATGGGCTTGGGTTACTCATGTTGGTTTGGGGTAAGTTTGGCACAATAGAAGAAAAGCTTGCAATCTCAACTCACAATTCATATCGTTTTCCACTGCACACCATTTAGTCGATACAATCTACTATAGATGCTAGGCAGTAATCACTACTTGAGATTTGAAAAGGTTGGGCAGTTTCAGTATTACAGAATAGAGCTTTGCTCGAGCATGCATATAGTTGATACGATCTTCCTTTGGTTTGATGACGATCTTCCTTTAGCATTTGATGTTTGCACTTATCTTGAACTCGCAACGGCAGTCTCAGGGAGGCAAGCAATGTTGATCCGAGGCAGATGGGATTTGGTTGAGATACGCGGGGAAGTTATCTTCTTCTCTTTAAGCTTTGCGAGCACTTTTCTAACCTCGTTCGCCAACTCAATCACTCTTGCATCTTCATGGCCTGCATTTATCCTCTCGATGTTACCAACTGATTGGTTATTCAAGTAAAACTCTAAAGTAAACATTATGATCATCATCAAACCAAATTTGTTTCAACTATTTAAAGTCGACTACATGAATTTTATGGCTTCTAAGCTACCGTGATTGGCACAAATGAAAGATCTTGTATTAGAGAACATTTCATTTTACCCTTACAACTTACCTATTGTTACCTCCGATTATATCGCCTCTCTAACACCCATGAACCACAACCCGAAATCCATTAAATCATTAGGGTTTGAGAGCATAAGGCTATATAAATAGCACATGTAATATAGTAAAGGAAGGTATGCCTTCACAAACCCCAAATTCCTTTCATCTCTACATTTGTTTTTTTATCTTCTTTCTTGAAGCACCAATGATGACTTAGGCATCGGAAAGGGCCTAGCCAAATAAACTCCTGGGGAACTCTCTGATGCTTGTTATTCTCGCACACCTATAATTTTAAAACCCCATCAAAAGTTCTAAAATTATCAAAATTCCCGAATAGGGGCGCGATGAACACACAAAACTATGGCATTTCTGAAACTCTATACCAATTTTCAGTGAGATGGAGCAACAATCACAAAGACTTGGGGGGCAACGCTTAGTTTTTCTTCTTTAGGGGAGCATTTTGATGTTGTTGAAATTCTGAGGAGGTTCTCGAAAAGGAAAGTAAATCCTATGAGCAAATCGAAATTTTCCTTCATATTAACTTGGATCAAACAACTGATAATAGTGTGCTATGTGAGTGGCAGAAGGAAGTCAAGAGATGATTCATACCTATTTCAAGCATTGCCTTCTCTAGTAGAAATAAGTAGTCTCTATTGTTCCCACATGGACCACTTGCAGTGGCAATTTGCCTGAAAATTAGCACAGAGCTTGGCTAAGAATTTAAAAACTAGAAATAAAAAAATAAAAAAGGAATTTTTTGATTCATTAATGGAATTTTTTCATTTCACCCTTAACCAACACCATTACTTTCACTTGATGGAGAAGCGATGAAAATTAAAGATGCAAATGACTAGGAGTGAAATGACAAAAGTTTGAAAACATTAAAATATTTTGATGATTTTAAAATTTCCCTCTGTATGCTACCTTGCCATATCCTGCAGAGGAGCTGGACCTAAGTAATATCTGTTGGCTTCTTTATCAGGGGTGGATATGAAACTGCAAATATTGAAAAGATAATTTAACTCAAATGGAAATGCAAACGCAGATATTTGTGGGAGAAAAAGATTGTCACCAAGTTGGTTCTTACACAAGGACTCCTGTTATTGCTGGCTTAAATGGATCATCCTCCTAAAAGAATATTTTTGCATTACACAAATTTCACAAATAATAGGAAAAGAAGAAGTAACAGTAGCATCAATCAAGAGTCTGAGATCCACACCTTGTAAAAGTCCACAAACACCTTCGTGTCATACTCGCACTCTCTTCTCTCCAAATACTGAGATGTTCAAGTGAATAATTTCGCAACTTTGTTATATGTACAATAGAGATATCATCAGGAGAACAACCGATGAAATAATGTTAACCTGCATTGCTGCTTGTTCTTTTTCTTGACCTCCTTTAACGCAGTATGCAGCACCCCACTGAGGTAAAAGAAAATAAGTTTAAGAGATAGATATGTAAGACACTTGTTTGACAGAACAAAACCACTTAAAAACTAAAGTCTTATTTAGAGATTCTTGTGTTCATCTGTCAATTGTAAACTTGTTCAATCGTGGTCCGAAAAATCATTTTGAACTGGGGTTTGGGTCTTCACAGGAATAATACTGTGGCAGTGTTTGCTGTTCGGCAAGTGAGGTAATAACTTTCACCCAAGCTAATCGGCACGGAATGATTTTCAAAAGCATGGTTTAAATTAAATATATGCCGATCAGTTCTCCAGCAACCATAACTACCATCCCTTTGTGTTTTGATCATCTGTCTGTTTGTCATATATCAAATAACAATTAGAAACTAAAATTTAAAGCAAACATTCAGTATTAACTTTTTAAATATACAAAAACCAACTTATATTTGGCAAAAGTCAACTTGCAACGACCATGACCAGTACACATCAATTTTGTTTAGTCCGAGAAGAAAGATATTGATAGATAGTAGCTACTCATATGAATCCATGGATGTTACTGATATATCACTCAGAGTAACAAATACAGCAACATATATTCCTTAGTGTGTCATAATAGGCAATGAATTATTAGTACTTTCTGGCACACAGAAGCAACTAATCAATTGATCACACATGTAAAACACAAGCAGAAAATTGCTAATATAAGCCAGGTAAATGGGATTTAGATAGCAAATGCATGATCCCGCCCTAGATAGATAAACCATGACCCAAAAAATTTCTTACACAGACTGCTTTGCTCTTTGATTCCAACGTGCAAGTTCTTGCTGGATTAGCTGGTGTACCTCTGTGGTCTATGCATGCTGCAGAGGAGGAAGGAAATATAATTCTGTAAAATACTTCACATGTAACGCCGATAAATATCCTATAGGCAAGGAAACAACTGTTACCAAGATCAAAGACACGTCTATAATCTTTGATGAAGCCTACTATTCTCTCATCAAAATCAAATCCAGGGTTCCAAACCAACGATCCATATCCAAAAACCCACAACACCATCGTTATTTAGCTTGGTAGGATAGTGATCAGTGAGCTTCCTGCGAAGACAAAATCATGCATAGCATCAATGCACAGGACCGATTTGCATAATTAATGTTTAGAGACAAGAAGTTTGAACAAAATGCAACAATGATTATGCGCGAAACCATGCTGCCGACAATAATCTTTGTAGTACAATAGCCAAGGAGACGAGATTGGCTACTCAAGCATGACTAGAGGAAGGTAGAACTAACAGAACTGAATAGTTGATAATCACAAATATGGCATCATGTTTTATGAAGGTCCAAGTAAGCACAATTGAAGGAATTGTCAAATACTTGATGAATAGATCATAACTTTCTTCTCTGATCATCTTCCATTTTAGTTACTTGTCTCTCCCAGTCATGATTGTTTTCCCCCTCGTTGCATTTAAACTAGAAATTTCTCATTTTGACTATTTTGAATCTAGGATTTGGCTATTCAAGATCGGATCTTTGTTCACTAAACATTTATTTGAAGCTACCAGTTTCCCATTTTGATTAACTTGATGCTAGAAGAAAAATACCGAACCATTGTACGCTAGCAGTGAATATCATTATCAGTGTGAGACTGTCAGGAAAGGTCAGTAAACAAATCAATGCGACTCTTAGAGATCACCTTTACAGAGAAAGTTTCGATTCTCAAATACCTGGTGTCTATTCACTGGCGCTGTCGCCGTCGCCGGGGAACCGGAGCCGCGAGAGTGGGAGAGAGAGAGAGCGCGAGCTTGGACTAGGGTTTCACCGAGATTTGCACCGAGGCGAAACCCTAGCTCTTCTGCTCGCTCTCCTCTCTCTCAGATTTGGGCTTCGAGAGGGGAATAAGGCAATAGCAGAAGCTGTAAATAAATAGGAACATGTGGAAAGGATAAGACCGACAGGACACGTGTGCATCCGGCTGTCATCACCACGTGATCAAGCCACGTGAGGATTGCTCCGAACTACTGACTAACACATGAGGTGTTATCATCAATGAAATTTGGAGTTCGAATCTCGGTTAAATATTTTCTTTATGTGCTAGTCACTATTCCAAAGACTAGTAGTCGTCCGTGATTTATCTTCTCTGTGTTGATCCTAAGATGAATTGACGGAAGTACTGGAAACAAGCATATTCATTTTTTATCACCAATAAAAATTGCTATATTTGTATCTGGATTCGAATTTCAATTATAGTATATTTATAGAGTTTGGGCTATCGGCTATGTACACTTTTTAATTTATATCTGTGATTGATAGAAAAAAAATTATAAAACCGTGTGAACAATGAAATTAATTGGATTTTTATATTAAGATTGTTGTATTTGGGATGAGTGAATCTATTTTTACTATCGAATTGATTTTTACGATTGTGAATATGACTGTATTTATTAGTAAGAGGTTCATAAACGATGCAGAGGGTCTTTTCAATTTTTCAAATATTTAAGCATCAAATTATAATTTTAGTGAATTAATAAATAATTTTTTTAATGAGTGATTGATATAAAAATATTAGATTGATGGATTATCCGTTACGAATACTTTTCGATTTATCTTGTGATCGATGAAAAATTTCAGTGGAATCGAATTGATCACTCTCAAAATTAGTAGACATAAACTGAATACCTAGTACCAACTAAAAAAACTATTCACTAGTAAGAGGCTCTGAGGTAATGATGTAGCGGTAAAGCTCATTCTCAGTTCCTATTGAGTCTCAGTTTTGAAAAATTAACGGATAAATTTTCCTTAATGAGTAATTGACTTAAGAATATTGGGCTAATGGGCTCCCTACAAGCGTTTCTTGATTTACTCTGATAGTTGATGAAAATTTTCTATGAGACCAAATCGATTGCGCCCAAAATTAGTCGGCGTAAACTAGATACTTAGTGGCAGCTATATATAAAAAAACAAACTATTTGTAGGTAAGATATAAGTGCCTCGAGGCACGATGAGATGGTAAGGCAGGATAAATCCAACGACAAGGGTTTGATTCTCATTTAGTGCATTCTCAGACGTTTGCAGTGGTTGAACAACTGATGATGTCGGCCTATGAACCATCACACTTCTTGAATTTGCAATTGGTGGGCAGGATGTGAGGTCAGACCATCTATCTCAAGATTAGTTGGGTTGTAAGATCTGAATATCTGGTATAAAAAAACTCGTAAGTGGTAAGTTCCCCTGGGTATGATACAGCAACAATGACACTCCAGCAGTTTCTAAGTACTCATAGTTCAAGTCTCAGCTATGATGCACTGCACTATGATTTCCTCTAGTGGAACGAAGATCCAGAGACGTTAGTTGTTAGGCGATGAGACGCTTACACTTTCAGATTTATCTTGGTGGTCAGTGATATACTTTTGTCAGTTGGATTAGTCACTTCAAGGATTAGTCAGTTAAAAAAATTAAATACTTGTATTAGAAAAAAATTATTGATAAGAGGTAAGCTCCCCAGAGGACTTGGTGGGGGTAGTAAGAGATAAGCAACTAAGGTTCAATTCTCATAAGGGGTACACATCATTAAACTACTAGTGAAGTTGGGGTGCCACGTCAGGAGCCACCATGTTTCTTGGATTTACTTGGTGAGAGGAATATGAGAGCAAACCGTCTACCTCAAGATTAGTTAGGTTGTAAGATGATACATGATATTAAAGAAAATGGTAAGAGGTAAGTGGACGAGGGTTCGATTTCCATGCAGTGCAAATAAACGTCTACAGTTCTTGAACCACTTATGGTGTTAGGTCGTCCTTGTGGTTCGTCTATGCTTTCAGGATTTACCCGGTGGTTAGTGAGAAACTTCCATAAAGTCAGATTGACCATCTCAAGTGAATGAAAGGTTGAAATACTTAGACACTTGAGCTTTTTTCTTTCTCACTAGTAAGAGGTGGAACGAACTCCTTATGCAACAAGGGTTCAAATCTCACTCAAGCACATTACACCTAGAGAGATTAAAAAAAAACTTATGACGCTGGGTCATTCGTTAGGACCCATACATCTGTGCTTCTCGATTTATCCCGATAACCAGTGGAAAATTTCCATAAGGTTGAACGGTCACCTTTAGGATTAATTGAATCATAAAAGCTAGATATTTGGATTAAAAAATAATAAAATATTATTCTCTATACCCATTTGCACTTAAGGCTATATATGAAATAAATATTCATGAACAAGCTTAGTGTTCGACTTGGTAAGAGTTTATTTATATTTGTTTAATATAAAATCAATTAAATAAATAATTTGAACAACCAATTAAACTAACAAACAAGATTGAACATGTGTATTCAGCTCATTAATGTTTATGAACAATATCGTGAACATGTTTGTAAATAATATTCATCAATAAAATTCTTATCAATATATTAAATAAATAAATAAAATTTAAAATGAATAAACAAGTTTGTATTATCAAACTCAATAACTAAGCTCAATAAACAACTAAACAAGTTTAAAATATAAAAGTTTCAAGCAATTAGACAAACTTAAATTGAGGGTTCAATAACATCTAAACGAACCATGTTCAAGCTAAGCTTGAACCAAACTCAAATTCATAAAAAAGAAACCAAGTCAAATTTGAATAATCATTTCAACGGCTTGATGTATTTTAGGCTCAACTTGACTTTGATTCGGTTACCTTATTAAACAAGTTTGAACTCGACTCGTTTATAGCCCTATCTACGCTTGTGATTTATCTTGATGGCTAGTAGGACACTTTCATGGAGCCAGTGTTGGTTGCTACTGGAATATCATACCGGTTCCCCTGTACAAAAATTTTGTACAAGTCCTGAACCATTCCTAACAACCTATTGTGTTCTTTAGAAATTAAATTTGGAATCGCAAACAAAACTTAACATTATTGATTACAAATTCAACTTATCTGTTCTTAGTGGTTTAGACTTAGATCGCAAACGATGCTTAATATTATTGATCCAAATCCACCCATGTTACAAATTCAATTAAATATTAATTTCAGAGATCGACTTCCAGTTTAAACATAGCGAGACACTAGGCCTTCTTGGGTATGGGAGCATCCACCACTTCCTAGACAAAGCCTTTCAACGAAATTTAATATTTAATTTCCTTATAGTAACCCTAGGTTTAACCAAAAAGTGTTGGTGCAATATCCCTTAGGTCAAGGTTGACTGGTTTGACCAAGCTTGAGTCTTGGTCATAGTTTCGATGTTTGACAATACATGTAGACACATGGACAATGCAGGTGCAGTTGCTCATGTGGGGAGATTCTGATCAGGGACTGATCAGTGTGAATGAAGAAAAGTCAAGTAGGTATACCTGACTGGGTGAAAGTCCTAGTGAGTGAAGCTAGGCAGATGAAAGTCCTAGTGAGTGAAGCTAGGCAGATGGAAATCCTGGTGAGTGAAGCCAGGTGAAAGTCCTAGTGAGTGAAGCTAGGCAGTATGAAAATCCTGGTGAGTGAAGCCAGGTGAAAGACCTAGTGAGTGAAGCTAGGCAGATTGAAAACCCTAGTGAGTGAAGCCAGGTGAAAGACCTAGTGAGTGAAGCTAGGCAGATTGAAAACTCTAGTGAGTGAAGCTAGGTGAAAGTCCAAGTAGGTCAAGAGAGTGACCGGATACTTGGCATGAAAGAAAAGTCCAAGTGGGTCAAAGGGATTGACCGGACACTTGGTGAGGGAGTCCTAGCAGGTCAAGGGAGTGACTAGATGCTAGGCATGACGTACCAACAGGTTAAGTTTGACCGGATGTTGGTTTGGGAGGTTTGGGACTTGGTTTTGGGCAAAAACCAGGCTCTGGATCGATCAGTGGATCGATCCAGAGGTCCCAATCGATCAGTGGATCGATTGGGACGCTGCTGCTTCGCGCGATAAGCGCTGGATCGATCCGTGGATCGATCCAGGCGTTTTTCCAGAGCACAGAGGCGCTCTGGATCGATCCGTGGATCGATCCAAAGCTTCCCCGATCGATTGGGAATAATCGAATCGATTGGGATCCGACCGTTGCGTCGTATTTGAGCCGCAGGCGAGTGTTGTCTTCGGCATCACTTCACAGATTCATTTCAGATCTTCACCAGCTCCTCCACAACTCTTCTCAAGCTCGAGATCGCCAGTTCTTGAAGGTTCTTGGAGGCACTTCCAAGTCAAGAGGCGGATCAAAGCAAGAAGAAGAAACTAGGGTTAGGGTTTGTGCACTCATTGTAAGCTTGTAAGCTTGTATTTCTTTACTACCCTTTCTTCTTCTTGTATTGAGTCTTGTAGGGCTTCTCCGCCCTTGGTAGTTACCATAAAGGAGAGTTTCATTAGTGGAGGGTGTGTGCGTTGTGTGGATCCTTGGATTAGTCACCTCCCTTGGAGGTGGATACCAAGTAAAATCCAAGTGTTAGCGTGTTTGTATTTGTTTCTTTGTATTTCCGCTGCGCATCCTTGAAGAAACAAGCAACGCCGAGCAACGAGCACGCGAAGAGCTATTCACCCCCCCTCTAGCTACTTTTGGTCCTAACAGGTGGAGAGCGAGACCGCTCTTCACCGGAATCATCGCCGGAAGGGTCAAGCATAACAAGAAGAGCTAGAGGGTGAAGAAGTTGAAGCAAAATTGTCAAAGTCAAAGAAATTCAAAAGCTCAACTTCTACAATGGAATTCCGAGATGGGCTCGGATTCGACACGAGGGTGGCTCCACCATACACTTCCACGAGCTTCGATTCTTGGAAATCAAGAATCTAAAATTTTCTTATGATGGAGATAGAGCAATGGTTTGCTCTTATGGAAGGCTTCAAGACTCCAACAAACTCAAAGGGCAAAGTTCTCAAGAGGAGCAAGTGGAGTCAAGAGCAAGTCCAAAGGTGCGAGGCCAATGACAAAGTGACCAAGCTTTTGGTCAATTTATTGCCAAGCGTCATTCTTTGCAAAATTGGAGAATTTGAAGATGCAAAGGAATTGTGGAGTAAATTGGCCAAGCTTCATGAAGAGATCCCCTCCACTGTACAAGAGCAAGAAGAATCCAGAGAGGGTGACTCTTTGGAGCAAGACCAAGAGGAGGACTCCGAGGTTGAGAGATGCTCAACCTCCGAAGAAGAAGTCCAAGAAGAAGCTTCATCTTCAAGGGAGTGCAATGAAGAGAACAAGGAGGGAGCATACTCCTTGTTCCATGTACAAGATGATGAAGCCTCCACCTCTAGGATTGAGGGGGAGCAATCTTCATTGACACCGGATCAAGAGCAAGAAGAATCGTCTACATCCGGGTCAAGAAGAGAAGAGGATGAAGAAGCTTCCACCTCCACAAGTCAAGAAAAATCAAATGGAGGAGCATCACTATCGGATCAAGAGGAAGTCTCTACATCCACATCACATGGAGGAGAAAGCGCCACCCCTACACAAGAAGGTATAAATGTTTCAATTAAAAATAAAAAACATATAATATGTTTTGAGTGTAGGAAAAGTGGGCACTACAAGAGCAAGTGTCCCAACTTGGCCAAGAAGAAGGGTCAAGTGACACGAAAGGGCAAGGAGAAGCCAAAGGAGACCACCCCCGGGATAAAGAAGAGCAAGGAGCACATTGTGTGCTTCTTGTGTCAATAAAAAGGGCATTACCGAAGTCAGTGTCCCAAGGGAAAGAAGATGGTCAAGGCTCAAGGAGGCACCAGTCAAGGGGGAGCTTCCAAGGTAAAGAAGAAGGTAACATTTATTGAGCCTACCCCTCTACGTTATGGTAAAAAGCATGATAGTTCAAATTTTTATCATTTTAATACAATTTACCATAAGAATAGAAAGCATGAGGGCATTAAGGAAAAGCATGTGGCCCTACATGCCAAGACTACCCAACCTAAGGTTAGGAAGGTAGATAGACATTTGGGCAAAAACACTAAGGATAATAGATACAAGCCCAAGAATAAAAATACTCATGGATCAAATGAAAAATCAAATACTAAGGACTTAGTAAGGGAAAATCAAGTCTTGAGGTCAAGACTTGATAAATTAGAAAAGACCCTAAAAAGATTGGAAAATATCCTATTAGGGCAAAATGAGCATAACCTAGGTTTAGGGGTACAAAAGCCATCCAATGACCATAGAGGTTTGGGATACAAACCCAAAGCTAAAAAGGATGTGTCTAGTTATCATATGGTTCCATATAGTTATGGAACAAACCCTAAGTCTAGAGGTCAAGTCAAGGATACAAGGGAAGATATCCCTAGAAGTATCTTTGCAACCAAAGTGACTAAGACTTCTAAGAAGTCTAAGAAAGTCACCAACAAGGTCACAAGGGAGGCTATCCCTAGAGTTGACATAGAAAATGTGACCAAGGCTTCTAAGAAGCCAAACAAGGTCACTAGGAAGGTATCTAGGGAAGTTATCCCTAGTGAATACCTAGAGCATCCAAGGAGCACCAATAGGTGTTGGGTTCCTAGGAGCATTTTCTCTATCCCATAAATGGGTTAGAGAGTGTCAACTCTAAGTGAAAGGGTAGTTAACCCAATCATAAAGAAATTGACACTCAAGGAGCATTTTCAAGGTTTTTGTTAACCTTTGAAAATGAAATTGAATTATTATTTACTCCTTGAAAGAGTAAAATGTGCCTAATGGTGAAAATTTGATTTTATCTTAAAATGGCATAAATTGGGAAAACCTAGAGAAATACCAAGTTGGGATTTTGGTATTCTCTTAGAAATTTAAGGCAATCCGGGCCTTGATTTATGTGATTATTCTTGAGGAAAAATGGAATATGCCAACATTTGAGGATATGCTTAATTTTTAAGTGGCATAAACAAATCAAGAGAAATAGAAATGTCAATTTAGGTTTTGGCATTTCTTTGAAGCATTTAGGGCAATCTAGGTTTAACATTTTAAGTTAAAACAAGTGATATATTTTGGGTTAGCTAAGTGGTTAAGGATACTTAGATATGTAATCTAGGTATATTTTACTTATGCTAAACCTTGCCATGATTATTTGCTCATCATATGTCATGACATCATGTCTATTTTTGCATTTATGTTTTATTATGAAAAATCCAAAAATACCATGTCATGACATTCATACATCAAGTAGTTATAGGATATTCTCTTTTGAAAATTATTTCATCTTGATGTATGCCATAACATAATCATGCATTAAGTTTAAATTCCTTGAAATTAAGGACAAATGGCATTTAACATAACTTATTAACAAGTGACATCCTAGGTGGATGTTTAATATCTTTAAAATGCCTAGATAGGTATGCATGATCCCTAGAATAGGGTAAAACCAAAATCTCACATCTCACAAGGACTATAAGGTGACTTGTATGTGTTTAAGTGCACATTAGATACAAGTGAGATGTTAGGAAGATGAACAAAACTCAAGATGTTGATTTAGTGCATTCTTCTGAGTTTTAGGTTCATCAAAACACATAGTTATGTGTTTTACCATCATTGGGAAAGCTAATGTACAAGTCATGTGCATTAAGCCCAAGGAACATGGTGGGATATTGGTTTGAAAATGTTTTCAAAATGATTTTGGAAAACATTGGTGAAGGCTATCTTTTGATAGTAATCATCATTGAATAGTTAGACACAATCTTGAAGAAAAACACTAAAGTTTTTACAAGTTTTCAAGTTTGTGTCAATATTTGAAAATATGAAGTATTTTCATAGAAAACTATTTTTCCTTGATAGTATATGCCCTAAATAATGCCTACACGGAATTTCATGATTTTTGGATTTTTGTAGAATTTTCTAGGGGTTTCTGAAGTTGGCTGATTTTGAAATTTAGCTACTATCAGAGCTCCGATCGATCCATGGATCGATTGGAGTGCCTGAATCGATCCGTGGATCGATTCAGAAGGCAAATAGTAGAAGCTCGCTGGATCGATCAGCCGATCGATCCAGGAAGTCTGAATCGATCAGTGGATCGATTCAGAAAGGTTCAATCGATTGGAACCCAACTCCAATCGATCCAAGTTGCTGATTTTGGCTGGGAAAGCCTGATTTCAGCATTTTTAAACCTAATTTAGTCTAGATAACCTTTCCAAACCCCTAAAAATACATGTGTATACATAAAAAAGGTGTTTTCATGTGAAAACAATGATGGATTGGTTAAAGAAGGCTAAGTTGAAGTTTAGGTTGAGGTTTGTTTCAGATTTTGAATATTTGAACCTCAAAACTTCTACAATAGGGTTTCCTAAAGTTTTAGGGAATCCAGGTCATTGTTGGTGCAATGACAGAAGTTACCACCATGTTTTTAGGGGGAGGGACTCTTTAAAGGCATGAAAATTATTTTTCATAAACCTTGGAAGTTGGTTAACCTTCCGTTAAGTGGATAATGCTCAAGGATGGATATTTGTCTACATTGAGGAAGAATGTAGGGTTAAGGATAAATGAAGGGTATGAGACCTTCATTTGGGTCATTAGACCATGTTAATGCTCCAGAGCGAGCATTATTTGAAAATGAAGGGAATGAGTCCTTCATTATCGTGTTGGTCACAATGAGTGAAGTTGTGAACAACGATGAGCAACTCTTCAGGGGGAGAGTTTTCAACAATGGGGCATTTGTTGAAGAGTGCCCAAAATTGAGGCACGGGTTGATGTGTGTTCAAAGATGGGTTGATGTGTGCCAATAGGGGGAGAATGTGTGGTTTAAGTTAGACCTTCATTACCTATGGGGGAGGTCATAGGGGGAGAATGAAGGGAACCAACATTCATACCTTGGCATGAATGGAGTTAAGGCTATGTGATTAACTTAACTCAGAATGGTCCAAACTTAAAGGTATTGTCAAACATCAAAAAGGGGGAGATTGTTGGTGTAATATCCCTTAGGTCAAGGTTGACTGGTTTGACCAAGCTTGAGTCTTGGTCATAGTTTCGATGTTTGACAATACATGTAGACACATGGACAATGCAGGTGCAGTTGCTCGTGTGGGGAGATTCTGATCAGGGACTGATCAGTGTGAATGAAGAAGAGTCAAGTAGGTATACCTGACTGGGTGAAAGTCCTAGTGAGTGAAGCTAGGCAGATGAAAGTCCTAGTGAGTGAAGCTAGGCAGATGACAATCCTGGTGAGTGAAGCCAGGTGAAAGTCCTAGTGAGTGAAGCTAGGCAGTATGAAAATCCTGGTGAGTGAAGCCAGGTGAAAGTCCTAGTGAGTGAAGCTAGGCAGTATGAAAATCCTGGTGAGTGAAGCCAGGTAAAAGACCTAGTGAGTGAAGCTAGGCAGATTGAAAACCCTAGTGAGTGAAGCCAGGTGAAAGACCTAGTGAGTGAAGCTAGGCAGATTGAAAACCCTAGTGAGTGAAACTAGGTGAAAGTCCAAGTAGGTCAAGAGAGTGACCAGATACTTGGCATGAAAGAAAAGTCCAAGTGGGTCAAAGGGATTGACCGGACACTTGGTGAGGGAGTCCTAGCAGGTCAAGGGAGTGACTAGATGCTAGGCATGACGTACCAACAGGTTAAGTTTGACCGGATGTTGGTTTGGGAGGTTTGGGACTTGGTTTTGGGCAAAAACCAAGCTCTGGATCGATCAGTGGATCGATCCAGACCTTTCCCAGCGAACAGAAAGCCTCTGGATCGATCAGTGGATCGATCCAGAGGTCCCAATCGATCAGTGGATCGATTGGGACGCTGCTGCTTCACGCGATAAGCGCTGGATCGATCCGTGGATCGATCCAGGCGTTTTTCCAGAGCACAGAGGCGCTCTGGATCGATCCGTGGATCGATCCAAAGCCTCCCCGATCGATTGGGAATAATCGAATCGATTGGGATCCGACCGTTGCGTCGTATTTGAGCCGCAGGCGAGCGTTGTCTTCGGCATCACTTCACAGATTCATTTCAGATCTTCACCAGCTCCTCCACAACTCTTCTCAAGCTCGAGATCGCCAGTTCTTGAAGGTTCTTGGAGGCTCTTCCAAGTCAAGAGGCGGATCAAAGCAAGAAGAAGAAACTAGGGTTAGGGTTTGTGCACTCATTGTAAGCTTGTAAGCTTGTATTTCTTTACTACCCTTTCTTCTTCTTGTATTGAGTCTTGTAGGGCTTCTCCGCCCTTGGTAGTTACCATAAAGGAGAGTTTCATTAGTGGAGGGTGCGTGCGTTGTGTGGATCCTTGGATTAGTCACCTCCCTTGGAGGTGGATACCAAGTAAAATCCAAGTGTTAGCGTGTTTGTATTTGTTTCTTTGTATTTCCGCTGCGCATCCTTGAAGAAACAAGCAACGCTGAGCAACGAGCACGCGAAGAGCTATTCACCCCCCCCCTCTAGCTACTTTTGGTCATAACAAAAAGAACAATCGAATCACAAGTTCGAAAAACAAAAGAAACACAAAATTGAAAAACATAAATTCGATTACCTCGATTCATTAGCCTCTTGTGTTTGGTATTTCAAGATCTAAATAAAAGGATGAACTAGTTATGATGCGGAAACTAATAACTAGTTATACCTTTTATAGCTTATAGACCTCACGATCTTCTGTCGTATTCCTCTTCTTATCTCGGACGTCGTGTGGGCGACGATCTACCGAGACGAGAATCCACCCAAGCCTCCTTCTTTTTCTTGCAAATTTCGGCCACCAAGAATCTCCTAGAGATGAAGGTCTTCGGCCATAACCAAACTCCAAGGGATGCAAAGAAACAAAGCCTCCTTTCTCTACTTCTTCTCCAAGCAAAATCCGGCCACCAAGAGTCTCCTAGAGTGTTGATGCCGCCGACCAAGGAAGAAGAAAAGGGGAAGAGGAAGAAGAGAGGGAGGACCGACCATCACAAGGAAGAAAAGAGAGAAATACTAGATGTATATTGTTATGAGGTGAGACACCTTTACCTTCTCTTTTATATTCCTTGGTCTTGGCAAATAAGGAAAGTTTTAATAAAAACTTCCTTATTTTCTTTGTCATAAAAAGGAAAATTTAATTGATTAAAATAAATTTCCTTTTCTCTATCAATGTGGCCGACCACCTCAATTCCTCCAAATAAAAAAAGTTTTAAACACAAAATTAAAACTTCCTAATTTGTTTCCGAAAATTTTTAAAATAAAAATTTCTCTTTAAAATTTCTCTTCATGGTTGGTTATAAAAGGAAACTTTTATAAATTAAAATCTCTCTATTAAAACATGTGGATGATTACAAAAAGGAAAGTTTTTTTTCAAAATTAAAATATTCCTTTTAACTACAAATAAGGAGAGATATCAAATCTTTCTCTTAATCTTTTGTAGAAACTATAAAAAAAATTTTAATTTTAAAACTCTCTTTTAAATCATGAGAATGGTTACATAAAAGGAAAGTTTTATCAAAAATTAAAATCTTCCTTTTAACTACAAATAAGAAAAAATATCAAATCTTTCTCTTAATCTTTTGTAAAAAGCTATAAAAGGAAAGATTTAAATTTTAAAACTCTATTTTAAAACCATGAGGATGATTACAAAAAAAGGAAAGTTTTATCAAAAATTAAAATCTTCCTTTTAATTACAAATAAGGAAAGATATCAAACATTTCTCTTAATCTTTGGTAGAAAGCTATAAAAGGGAAGATTTAAATTTTAAACTCTCTTTTAAAACCATGACTTCCACATAAGGAAAGATTTTAAATAAACTCCTTTTATTTAATTGTGGCCGGCCACCTAAGCTTGAGTTCAAGCTAGGGTCGGCCACCTATTTGACCCATCCAACCTTGGTTTGGCCGGCCCTAGCTTGAGCTCCAAGCTAAGCTTGGCCGACCACCTTAAGGTGGGTAAGAATGTGGATATGAGTGGGTATAAGACTTTATAAATAAGAGGCTACGATAGGGACAGAGAGGATGAATTGGTTTTGGTCTCCCGATGAACTTGAGCTTCCCGTGTTCGCCCCGAACACCCAACTCGAGTTCATCAATAATATCTCATTCCACTAAAGAGTTATTACTAAACTACCGCACCAATCTCATATTACTATATGGACTCCTTCTTATCATGAGTGTGTTAATCTCCCTGTGTTTAAGATATAGAATGTCCACTAATTAAATGAGTTACTGACAACTCACTTAATTAATATCTAGCTCAAAGAGTAGTACCACTCAACTTCATCGTCATGTTGGACTAAGTCCACCTGCAGGGTTTACATGACAATCCTTATGAGCTCCTCTTGGGGACATTATCAACCTAAATTACTATGACACGGTTTCATTCTATAATCAACAACATACCATATAAATAATATCATTTCCCAATTTATCGGGCCTATTGATTTATCGAACTAAATCACACCCTTTGATAAATTAAAGAAATAAATATTGAGTATATGTGCTTGTTATTATATCATGATTAAGAGCACATACTTCCATAATAACAAATGTCTCGTTCTTTTATGCAATCAGTATAAAAAGAACTTACCTTAAATAGTCATGCTCAATACATTCAGAGTGTACTAGTGTAATTTTATAGTTAAGATAAACTAATACCAAATTACACTATGACTATTCCAATGGTTTGTTCCTTTCCATCTTAGTCGTGAGCTACTTTTAATAACTTATAAGGAATTGATAACATGATCTTCTATGTGTGACACCACACACCATATTATCTACAATATAAATTAATTAAATAACTACACTTAGCATATAAATGTATACATTTGACCAATGTAATTCTTTATTTCAAAATAAATGTTCACAAAAAACTAGACTTTTAGTATACACTGTAACAGCCAGACCATTCACATCTAAGATTAGTCAGATTGTAAGAACTGAACATTTATATTACCAAAAAACTAATAAAATATTTTTTTTGATAATTCAGGTAATGATATGACTAATCTGGGAGGTAATTGACACAACCTCATAGAAGTTTCTCACCGGCCATAAGGATAAATTGGAAAACATAGATGAATTCTAACAGACGGTCCAATATCACAAGTAATTCAAATTTCCAGTGTAAAATATGTCATAGGTAAGATTCGAACCCTTATTATCTAGGTAATTCGTCCCACCCATAAACACATTTTAAAAAATTATGAAAAAATATTTTATTATATTTCTCATTTTAAAAATATATTATTGTAGCATACATGCTAATAGAATGTTAAAATTATTTTTAATAAAGTTTAAATAATTTTTATAATTAAAGTAGAGCCACTGAATCGATAAAAAAATATATTTTCATATGATACTTTTAATTAATTGATATAATTTTATTTTATATTGTATTAGCTGTAATTATAGTTAATATAATAATATTACAATAAAAGTATTTTGGAAAAAAACGAGGTGTTTTTTTTAATTTTTTTTTTTTTTTGAAAAAAAGGCGATAACACACGTAATAATGTTTTAATTAGAGTTATTTTTTATTATATTAAAGTAAATATAGGGAAATAATTATTCTATTAAAGTTTGAATTTAAGTGGTTAAAATTGACGTGTTGTTTTTTTTAATGTTTTAATAATTATATAATTTTGTATAGTTTCCCCAACTGGAATTTTCATTAATTTCATTTCACATCAATGAGGCATATTGTTCTTTTTGGTTGTTAAGATTATATTTTTTTTCCGCAAAATGGATTTAGGATAAAACTGGAAACTACAAACTATGAGGTCGTAAACATAAAATTGTTATGACTAGATTTTTTGGGGGCAAAGCATAATTGAGGCAAATTTTTTTTAAATGCCTCCTTTCTTATTATTAAAATAGTCTCTCATATTGAAAAAATATCAAAAAAAAAAATCCCATTTTAAATTTTATTCTAAAAATAATTTTTTTAAAAAGTTTTAGTCAAAATTATTATGTTGTAGAATAATTTTAGTTGGAATTATTTTAAATAATTCTAGTTAAATTGTTTATATTATAAAGTTTTATTAAAACAATTTTATATTTATAGTATTTTTAATTAAAATTGATATAATAATGTTGAAGTTCTGCACAAGTTGGAATTAATTTTAGTTAATATACGAATAGTTTAATTAAAATTATTTTAAATTTTGATTAAACTATTATAATAATAATAATAATACATGCTTTAATAAAAAATAGGATGAACTTTTTATATATTTTTTAAACACAGGCGCGATCTGATTTTCATGAAAATTAGCAAATAACTATTATTATTTTCTTATTTATCTATTTCATTCTTTCTCCACTCAATTTCACAATTTCGTCAACCAAAATGCAAAATAAACAAACACTAATTAATTTTGATAGTTCACATAATCTTCATTACAAGTAGAGATGCATAGTAAGGGCACATGGTTAGTAATTAGTCCTAAGAATCAATTATGAGATGATTAGATTTTTTGAGTTATTCATTGAGTTAGACTCAAATGAACTCACTCATTGGATTTGATTGAGTCCAATCCGAATTAAACACATTGGACTAATGGGTTAGACTCAATGGGTTAGACTTATTGAGTTATTGGATTAATGGTTAATCCAATATAATAATCCAACCTATTAAGAGGAATACAAAGATATAAAAGGCCCTTGGTATTCATGGGATGAATATAAATAGATTTTTTGAGTGAATTTTTCGTAAGATGAGAATTAGATGAGAAAGAGATGAAAATGGTGACTCTTAATCTTCCCTCTTCTTTCTCCTTCTTCCTCCTTGGGCGAATTTTGCTCTTAGCCGAACCTCCATGATTGGCTAGCACCATGAAGGTGGTTCTTCTTCGAAGACTTCATTCAGATGACGAACGAAGGATGTGTTCGTGTGGATACCGTAGAGGCGTGGACGCTTAATCGCGCTGAGATATGCATCTAAAGAAAAAAGGTTGTTGTCGAGATAACGAAGGGCACGCAACAAAGGTATACCTCTCATGTAAAACTTAGTATATGATTGTTTTCTCATTCGCATGGATTATCTAGAGAGGATCTAATTAATTTTCAACTACGCTTAAGTATGTTTAGCGCGCTAGATCCCTACATACATGATGCACGATGCTAGACTTTTAGCTAGGACTAAATATCCGGCTTTCAATCCCAATATGATGCTTGAGCACCTTGATCCATATTAATTTTTTTTCATGATGTGTGAGAACTTTAAGACAATTGAAAATGAAAATTTAAGAGAACAATTTAATAACTTGTTTTGTTTTGATTATAATAATTTTAATTAAACCATTATGGGAGGCAAGACTTAGAGATCCTTAGAGCACAAGACACAAGTGAGACTCCCAAAGCCCATATCGGAAATATGTTTCTAATTAATGATGAATAGCTGGTCATGCAATTTTTATTGAAGACTCCCATAATGTATTATTATTGATATTGTCAAAATAAATGATCCTAAATAAATGTAATAAATTCGGTTTGACAATCATACAACAATGAAATAAACATAAGTGTTGAATAATGCAATACTAAAAACAAAAGTTTGTTTATTTTACTACCGAATTTACCTTCTTATTTTTTTTTTCAAATGCACCCGAGAGGTTAAACTCATAGAAATATTCTCAATATTTTTAAGGTACTATCATATTTTTTTGCAATAGCTAAGAGTGAAACTTTTAAAAGTTTATATAAAAAATTTAATAAAAAAAGGGAAGAGAGATCTTATCCAAATCAGATATATTAAAAATGAATACAATAGAATACTAGTAAATAATAAGGAAATAAAAAATAATATAAAATATATTTTTATCAAATTTTTAATAAAAATTTTAAAAACTTAACTTAAGTAATTCAAGTAGATTAAATAAATAACACAAATTTAAAAGGAGTAATGTTACTTCATCTATTACAATTTTACATCAAGAACATTTTATTACACAAAAACTAAGAGAACCTAATAATATAATCCAAAAGGTTTAATCTACTATTTGTTGTTATGGCTTCCATAATGAAAAAAATTTGAGGAAATAGTTATGAATGATTGTATGAGTTTTAAATATTTTGGGGAATGTAGGGACATTTTTAGAATCTTGTGTGATAGTCATGTGCTTCAAGAAAATTCTATAAATGATGATATGACTAAATTTGTAGTCCTAGGAAATCTAATCCCTTGTAAGATTGGTGATCAACAAATAACCTATTGACCTGTCCAACATCATTTGGAGCTAGCATAGCCTAGCTTGTATTCACTGCGTGAACTTGTTGCCCTAAAGATTTTGTGTAGACCTACCCAAAGAGAACACGAAAAATATCTAAGTCACTTACCATCTAGATTATGTGAAATATAAAATGTTCAGTAACTTTCAGAATCAATCAAGATGCCAGTGTGACACAATTATAATTGTAAAGTAATTTACATAGAAAAATTGAAATTTGATGAATTTGGTAAAACAAAATTTAGATATAGACTGATGCAAGATCGACCCAACGTGACCCCTTAAATTTTAAAGAGATATAATTTTGACTTAGGAATCAAAATTAGGCTATGTCGGTAGCCAAGTGTACATAATTTAGAGAATTATATTTATTACCGGGAATGCATAACTGTCAAATTTCGGGCCCAAAAAGGAATGTTTAAGTCATTGTTTGAGTTTTCGAAGATTTAATTACTATTTTTAAAATAAATTTTTAATAATATTTAGGATAATTTTGATATTTATGGTATTTATATGTTCTCGTTTATCTTTATCATCATCCTGTTCAGTAAATTTTCATTTACTAGAAAGATTTATTTTCTTTTTCTACATAATTGAAATTAAGGTCTATATCTGTATTTTTTTTTTTAGCCTTAGAGTCTAAAGTTTATATAAACATATATTTAGCTCTACGAGGATTTAACCCTCTATTAGTAATGAAAGTCTTGGTGAGTGAAACCAAGCAATGAAAGTCCTAGTGAGTGAAGCTAGGCAACCCTAGAGAGGTAACCCTAAGTTTAATTGTACTGTTTCATTGTGCTAACTCAGTGTTGCAGGAGAAGCCCAGACTGGTCGACGGACTGATCGAATGTCTGGCACGAAGTCCAGCTAGGTCAACGGACTGACTTGATAGCTGGCACGAAGTCCAGATGAATTGACGGGCTGACCGGACGTCTGACAGGTAAGTTAAGATAAGTCACGGTGAGGACGAATTCCTGAGAAGGGAACTTAGGCGCCGATCTAACTTAGAACTATTTCGGAACTCTAAGTTGAGATCTTGACTAGATTCCGGTTTCGATGAGACGAAATCTAATTACTATTTTTATTATTATAACTATACTATGCTAACACTTTGTTTTTCAGGGTAGTTTTGCATTTTGCCTTGGACTAACGTTTTCTTGCAGGTTGCTAGAAAATAGAGGTTCGGGCGCCCGGAGGTCGGGCCACCCGAAAGGAGTCCGGGCGCCCGGAATGCAAACTTTATCCCCTCGCCGCGTCACCACGTGGAGCTTCATGGTTGACTGGGCTACGCCACACTCCGGGCGCTCGGAAGGGATCTGAACGTCCGAAGCCTCCTATATAAGGAGGGTGAGCCCTGGAGCAAAGAACAACTCACAACAAGATCTTCCAATGCTTGCTCTGCTGTGCTGTACTTCTACGACGCTGCGAAGCTACTCCGACAATGTGCTGCCTTTTATTTTCTTTACTATTGTCGGTATTTCTTTTCTAAAGTAGTTCTTGTACTTTAATTTTGTAATCATATTTTCGAACTGCTAGTGTATTGCCCAACGAAAACACTCAACGAGTGCAGGCCTTGGAGTAGGAGTCGACGAAGGCTCCGAACCAAGTAAAAAATTACTTGTGTTAACATTGTTCTGTTTTCATTTTTCCGCTGCATACTCGATCTTCTACTCGAATTTCTAAATCACTATTTACCCCCCTCTAGCGAATTACTCGATCCAACACCATCTTCCCCTGTTTAATGATATTAATTACCGATAGAAGACATCTTTATCTTGGCTTCTCACATTCATGGAACTAGCATTAATCATTGGCAGAAAACTATTTTGTTTTGGATTCTTTGTATTCAATGATAGATGGAATGTTCTCTTTTATTTTCTCTTCCCTTTATTAAATATCTCAGTCTTTTCCTCTTTTATTATTTTATCGGTTCGTTATTAATATGTACAATGTCATACTCCGAGCTGGACGGGTAGCCCGCTCGGCTCGTTCTCCTACCAACCAGGCTGACCAGACACTGGTTAGTCCGGTCAGCCGATCGGATAGTGGTTCATCTGATCGACTAATGTAGCCACCTTCCACCCGGGTTATGTGGATGAGCCTTGCTTAAGCCCTGACGTTGACCTACACTGTGGCAATTAACTCGTTCCAGGTGAACTCTTCCTTATCACGACATTAATTCTGATTGTGGCTGTTCAAATTCTCTATTAATCATCATGATTATGACTATTCGAATTCTCTATTAATCATCCTAATTGTGTCTACTCGAATTCTCCATTCTCTCGTCTTTGGATCAAATAAATCCATATTTGATCTTGATCTATTCTAATTTCTGATTTTTTAGAATTAATTAATAATTTAATTAATTCTAATTCTTAGAAATAATAAAATTGATTAATTTTAGTATCCACTAAAATAATCAATTATACATAATGTTCATGTTTATGTGTTATGCGTGCAACCCTCTAGATTTTATCCACGAAGGCAATATAAATACATACATAGACTAAGATAATCGTCTAGTAATAATTTTTAGACACCTAATGTGATAAAATATTCGTTATAAATTACAAACCATCATGAATCGATTACTATGTGATTCAATCTCTTCATCTAATCTACATCCCAATTAATTCGGTGCACTATGCATTATCACCAAATTAATTATTTTACTTGGTTTATTAGATATAACAGACTCCTCTTGAATGATAAATCATTCCTCCCATGATCATGGATTTCGAGTTACTAATATCTCTATCCAACGATCAAAATGTTAACTCCTAATCTAAAAGAGGGATGAATCCTCTATTGATTCAACACTATTTTATCTACGTTTTACTATACTCCCAACATTCATATTAATCATAATCCGATTAAACACTACTTTCAACAGTGTCAAAGTACATAACTCCACGTATAGAATACATGAAAGTCTCAAGTCAAAAGATTAGTTACACTCGTTCATAAGAGGAATGACTAATGATATTTAATATGTAGTCTCCTCTTAAGCGGGTTTTGTTCAGTGTACCTCTAAATTCAAGACGTCCATAAGTACAACTTGGATATCTATCCTTCCATCTCTCTCAACTTAGTCATATTCAGCATTAATCTAGATATTTATATTTTCTATATTTATTACTACTTATATATTAATATATTTATTAATCCGTGAAAAGTTATTATTAATCATATACGTAAAAAAATAAATGATTAACTATGAATATTTATTTTTATAAAATAATTATTCATAAATGTATAAGAATATCTTGAATGCATGCATATATATGCACTAAGAAAGGATTTACAGATTGTCGGTTTCATTTCGTGAACCAGCAACTAAAAGTTGGCGTATGAAATATTTGATTATGCCATTAAGGTGTCCTTTTTTTTTTTTTTTTTTGTCTCAGTGAGAAAATAATTTGCAAGAGTTGTTTTTGACCCAAATGAAGAAGTGACACTTGGTCCAAGACCAAGTTGAGAGTCAAGTATTAGAGTATACTCAATAAACTATTTCCTAGCTCTGCATATATAAAGCAGCAACACGCCAACACGAACTAATCATGTCCTTTCTTGTACATAATGGCAAATCCATCAGCCGTTGGAACTTGAATATTTGTTGAACAGTTTGTCGATAGGTATAGTGATTAGTATATGAAATATTGTCATCATATAATTTAGAATTCAAATTTTAATAAAATCGAGATAAATATCTCTCCTATATATTAGTTATTATTCCAAAGATTAATATTTGTCCGTAATTTATCTCTTACATGTTGATCCTGAGATAAATTGACAGAAATATTAAAGACGAATATATTCATCTTTTATCATCTTAAATATTTTATTTTTTTGAACAAAAACTCGTACCTGCACCCGCATAATGAGTTTGTTTTTTTTTTTTTTAAAGTTTGCCTCGGCCTCATAGTTTTTACTTTCTAATTTGATCCATAAATCCATTTTGTTTGACCGTCTATTTTTGCTGCTAATGGAAAAAATTAATCTGAAAACCAAAAAGAAAAATCACGGCATTGATGTGAAATGAAATTGATGAAAATTCTAGGAGCGCAATGACATTTAATAAACTTCCATTCAGAGCCATGGTAGCAATCAATGTTAAAAATATTATTTTTTTAATCTAAGTTCTCATTTTTTTTCACATATTTGTGCCAGTATAATAAAAAATCAACTCAAATTAAAATATTAATAATTGTCTCATTTTTATTTGGCCGATACAATTAATAATATAGTATTTATAAAAATTTTAAATTGCTACCTGATATAATATTGATCAAATGGAGTATCTTATTATTCATTAGAATTTTAAAAAGACAATACAGTAATACACTCTTTTTTCTTTTTCTTTTTAAATAATATTAATATTAAAAGAGAACGAGCACCTCATTTTTTCCCCAAAATTCCCTTATTAGCTTTAATTAAATTGAAATTGAATAAATCAATTTTTTCTTTCTTTTGATAATAGCAGAATGAATTTTATTATGATTACCGAATTAATTAATTGATTTTCACGATAATTCAACACTCAAAGTGCGCCCATAATGATTTGCTAAGTACTTGATATTTAACTTAAACATCAGAAATAAAATTTAGAACGTAACGCATTAATTGATAAAAATATATTTAATAATACTAAAATAAACTAATTTTATTCTATATCATAATCATAGCCATTATAATTATTTTTTCAATTAAAAATAAAAATAAAGGGACGTTTTGATGTTGTGCTTAGTGTTGGACCAAGTTAGCCGATCCGACCTGCTCCCTGTCCGACCTCGTCAAGATCTATCCCTCTCAATCATCTTGCCTCTTCAACTTGTGCCTCGCGTTGAATGGCAATGAAGGTCCATCGATGGATCTCCGACTGCCGATCGTGAGGATCCACGATCCAAACACACAAAGTTTTCTTTTATTTCCTTCCCGTTGCTGATTGCTCCTCCTTAATTCCCTTTCTCCATGTTTCCTTGATTATTCTAGGCACACATCTGTTGTCATGTCTATATCTCTCTTTCTCTAGATGCCACAAAAAAAAATTCCACTTATTTACATAAGACAAACTAAGTATATCAATGAGGTCCATAAGAGGCCTAATCAAGCAAAATGAAATGAGTGGACAGGAGGATCCGACGATCAAGCTAAGTAGACCGTTACAAGTCCTCTCGGGGTGGTGCGATGGTTAAGACATGGAGTGTTGTCACATGAGGTCTTAGGGTCGAAACTCTACGTGACCGAGCATAACCTCCCACATGTCTTGGCCATTTACACTAATGGCTAGTAGCCACCCGTGATTTACCTCCTCCGTGTTGACCTAAGGATGAGTTGACAGGAACACTAGGGACAAACGAATCACCTTTTATCACATAAATAGATCATTACAAGCTGAAGACAATGTTTAATGTAGACATTTATCAATATGAAAGCTATTCTTTGTTTGTTAGCTATATCTTCCTAGCTATCAATCAATAGGAAATGCATTTATTTTCTAACCCAATTAACAAATATCTTTTCTTATTTATCTATTTCATTCTAATTTCTCCGCTCAATTTCGTGAACCGTATTAAATGCAAAATAAACAAACAAAACCTACGTATAGTAAAAGATTCGCCAATCAAATTCAAATTTTGGTAGTCCACATAATCATTATCACAAATAGAGATGCATCATACAAGTGTTTTTTCATGATGCGTGGGCACTAGACACACATTAGTTAATTTTTTTCATAATGTGTGAGAACTTTAACACACAATTGAAAATGGAAATTTATTCTTGATTTATTTTAGTATTCGGTAAAAAATTTCTATGAAATCGGATAGATCATCTTTAGGATTAATTAGTTTGAATAATTTGATACTGAATTACTAAAAAAATATTTAAAAAGGTAAGAGAACAATTTAATAGCTTGTCGCTATCTCAATTTTAATCATACCATTGACCATTGTAGGAGGCAAGGCAAGACTCAATGGTCTTTAATTAGGGCACAAGACATGAGTGTGGTATTCTCCGAGAGCCTATATCAAAAATATAGGGTTTAGGGTAAAATACCACATGCTTTTAATGCACTACTCGAAAAAGTCACTAAAGATAAAATTGAGATTATTTTATAATATCAAGGGTCTCACATATGACCCATGAATAATGAGTATTAACGTTAAAAGGAATGTGAGTAAAAAAGATATGTTGTTATAACGAGTATGTGACAGTGGACCCCATGCTTTTTGATGAGAGGATAAGTGTTATAACACGGATACATTGTGGATGCTCTTACATTAAAATATTAAAGCCTACACCTTCTATTAATATGGTAAGAATCAGAGTTTAAATTATTGTTTGAGTTATTGGCCAAAGTCAAGCTCAACATGAAATTAAATATGTTCAAACCGTAAAAATACATTCTCATGATTAACGGGTTAGTTTTAACTTGAAGCGTTGATTTGTTGTGTCAAAGTCATGATCAATGTGGATAGAGGTGAAGTTGGCTGATATGCATTTGATTTATATTTGTTCATGTGTTAACAACCCAATGTTTATGCGAATATCAATTAGTTGCTAACATAATGTGATAGTTGTATATAAGCGATATGGAATCGGTAAATTTGTTACTTACCGTTAGAGATAAGAATGACTTGTTGGCCGAAGTCAAAGGTATTCTTATCTATAGTGGATATCAATCCACTTGGAGAAAATCTATCATCTCCCAAATTCATAATAAGGGCTATTGAATTTGATAAGTAAGTGGATTTCGTATTTATATGTAAATTGTTTACATTTACGAAATAAAATCATCTTTCTTAAACATGCTCAATTGTGTATTTCTAAATTATTAGAGTTAGAATGTTTTCTTTAAATTTGTGCTCGACTATGAAAACAAACAAATTGACCGGGTTAACTCCAAAGGACTCATATTACCATGGTGGTAAAATGTGACATTGGAGAAGAAACGACATGATTTATCTAGAGTCCATGAAGAATTGAAAAAGGCATCCAATGTCCTATCCCCTATCTTCGAGATTGGATCTCACACTATTTCTTTAAGCACTTGGTATTGGATACCGAGTGTGCCTCACATATATGTAATGACATAAGTGAGCTAAAGAATAGTAGACAATTAGATAATCAATTAGCTTCCTACATGTGGCAAAGTTTCCTTGGTCAAGTAAGAAACATGTATTCGAATTACACTAGTATGTAATCTTAGAATCATTTGAATTGAATTCATTTGATATGCGTGCTTCTTGCTTAAAAGGCAAGATGACATAGTTATCTTTTATTTAAAAGGATACAATAGGAGAATGACATATTGAGTCTTATACATATCGATATATGTGGACAAATGTCAACTCATGCACAAGGAAGTTATAACTACTTCATGACCTTCATCGATGATTACTTAAGATTAGGGTATATGTATTTAATGAAATACAAGTATGAGGCTTGTGAAAAGTTTAGACGGGTTCAGAAATGAAGTAGAGAAATAACTTGGCAAAAGTATTAAGATACTTTGATCTGATCGAGGTGGTCAGTACTTAAGCCAAGAGATTCAAGATTGTCCAAGAGACAATGAAACATTATCTCAATAGACTCTGCCTTACATACCACATATGACAATATATTTAAAAGGCGAAACCAAACCTTGTTGGACATGGTTAGGTTAAAAGTAAATCATGCAAGTCTTCCCAAAACCTTTTGGGATTACGTGCTTGTGACAGTTGTTTACTTGCTAAACAAACTCGCAACTAAGGCAGTCTCGACTACTTCATTTGAGATATGAACTTGTTAAAACCCTTAGTTATCTTATTTGAAGATATGACGTTATCCTTCTTATGAGAAGAGGATTGTATCAGAAAAGCTAGATGCTAAGTCTGATAAGTGTATATTAATTGGTTACCCTAAGGAAACTACCGATTACCAATTCTATGATCCCAAGAAACAAAAAATGTTCATTTCAAGGCATATTGTATTTCTAGAGAAATGGTTTCTCTTGCAAGAAAACAAGTGAGAGTGAGGTTGAACTTAAAATAGTTCAAATGACTCTAATAGACACAAAAGAGATGCCTAAATAAGACCCACAACTGATTACTCATTGGGATGAGGTAACAGTTGAACCTGTTAATACACCGCCACTTCATAGATCAAATAGGGCACGTCTAAGTCCCAAGAAATATGGATTTATCATAAGTGAGTCGAGATGTCAGTCACTTATTGTGGATGAGGTAGTTATGAAAAAGTTCTGACAAGTTTAGAAAGGGACTCGTGGTTGAGAACCATGCATGAAATCAGAAAATAGATTTCATGTATAGCCAGGTTTGGAACTTCGTGCATCCACCCGAAGGTATAGTACCTATTGGGTGCACGTGAGTTTTTAAGATGAAAAACTGACTTGGATGAGAATTTGATTTTTTACAAAATCCACATGAACCTTGAGTGTATACAAAGGTTAGTGGAAGAGTAATCATGTTCCTAGTATTATTTGTTGTTGACATATTACTTATATGAAACAATGTGCTCCTTCTGTTCTTGTTGAATGAATCAAGTTATTTGCTCCTTATAAAAACGGCTTCTTCTTCCTCTCATTAGTAGATCATAGGTACTTTATACTTGTTGAATGAATCGAGTTATTTACTTCTATTCAAAATTAAGTATAGTCATGTGTTGTGTGTGCTTGATAACATGCTCGTGGCCCCCAGAGCGTAGCACAGACGGTGTGCGCATGACATCTCTAGCGTAATGGTCAGGGGTCGATTCTTAGGAACTGACGAGTTGAGGTTTACCCCACCATACGCCTGACGTATGTGTACCTGTATGTACCTCTCTCCATATTTATAGGACCGGGACTATGGGGTCATTAATGTAACAGATCTACATTTGATAACATGCTCGTGTGAGAATTGTTCAGCTGAAGTATGTCACCATCCACAATTTCAGCCACTCGTTTTGAGAAAGAAAATTGTTTCAGTTGAAGTATGCCACCATCCACAGACCCACTCGTTTTGAGAAAGAAAATTGTTTCTTCTTCCTTCATCTAGATTAGTGGATTGTAAAAAAAACATGGGTTTTTTTTCAGCTGAAATCTACGATATTGCGTCTTATAGTATCCAGTTTGTCTACTCTTCCGAGTTAAAACGCGAACTAATTGAGATGAAATTTCTGACATTCCAATATAGAGAGAGCATTTAGTCGGAGAACTTTATTCCATCAGTTGGCATAGCAAATCTCGTGTTCTATTTATGAGATTGTGTAACCTAATTAGACACATTTTATGTCTGTGGGCAAGCGAAATTGCAGATTAAAACGTTATGTATCATGAAAAAGAGCTAGTGATGAAAATAAGTGTATGCCCAAGAAAAGCAAAATAAGCACAAAGATAGAGGATTACGTGGTTTGGTTAGGCTTTTAGTTCAGGGCAAATGCTCCATGAAGTGTTTTTGGTTAGGTTTCTATTTCACATCCTACACCTCACAATATTGTTGTCTTAAACTCTTGATGATGGTTGATGGACCAACTGTTACATTCCCTTTCAATTTTACTTGAATTGTTTGTCCCAAGGATTCTCTAGCTAATCTCTACATTCACTTTCTTAGAGGTTGTTCATTCATTTCTTTGACATTGAAATAGTCGAGGTCGATAACTTGGAATCTTTTGCAGGAAAAGTTGTTGAGGTATAGAAGGAAGAAGAGTACTCTAGAGGATTCATCGATATTGATCAAGAGAACTGATGCACCTTTGGCTGAGACCCTTAAATAACTGCAAAAGATGTTCCTTGCTTTCACTTCCTGAGACATAACAGGGGGAGAAAACCACCTCCTTCTATAGTCTGATTTTATCGGTCATGGGCATTTTACACATGATCTATCGGAACTTTCAGAGTTCTTAGTGGAGAAGCAAGGAAGCTTTCTTTCTTGATAGCATTCACAAAATCTTTCTTGTGCAATTTTTGGCATCTCAACAATCTCAAGTCAATCTCCAGTTAGTAACATTGATTGTTTAATTCTTTGTATATGATATGTTTGCAGAGAGTATAAATGAATATGAACTGAAAAATGATTGTTGCATCAAATGATATTATGATGATAAAGGCAAAATTACCACTCAAAACAGAAAACAAATATTCATAGACATTTTTAAAATTCAATGAGATACATCTTAGTATTCCATCAACTTTTTATACTTGCTATGAAATATTATTTATTATGAAACTGAAAATTTTAAAATCACAAGTAGAGACTTACATAACCAAGCCAGGATACATGATGCAAGATACTAGTTGTTTTTACAATTTAATGGCTTATTATGATCATAATAATTTCAATCATACCAGTGTATTAGGTAAGATTTTACGTTCTTTAGGGCACAACACACGAGTGCGATATTCTCCGAGAGCCCATATCGGAAATATATTTCGAAACGATGAATAGCTGCTCATACAATTTTTGTTGAAGACTCCCATAATCTCCTACACAAACAAAAAGAAAGAAATGATTGAGTATTACCATTGATATTGTCAAAATAAATGATCCTGAATAAATGCAATACATTCAGACAACCAAAGAAGAGTGAAATAAACATTAGTTCTTGAGTAATGCAATAGCAAAAACATAAAAGTTGTTTTTATTTCACTACAGAATTTATCTTATTTTTTCAAATGCACCAAGAGGTTCAAATTCATAGAAATATTTTTAATAGTTTTAAAGTATTATCATTTTATTCATTTTACTCCCGACCATTAACACCATTAATTAATTGACCAAGGAAATGACGATGTGGAAGAAGGTACCATATATGCAATACATTGTTTTCCTATTAAGGGGTGTTTGGTACTTATTTGATACATTTGATTCCCGACCATTAACATTGATGCGGTGATAAGGAGTCCACCTATCATGGATCAATGGACACAGTGTATCAAAGTCAAGGTGGTCAACGCCCTCGGCCAAGGGTGGCGGCTGGCTGGTTATCCCGGTCGATAAAGGACTGGCCGAGTGGATCACCCGACCGATTGGATGGACCATGGGTCGGTCGAATGAATGGATACCATGTTCCGGTCGGATGCATAGAATAACCTGTAATCGGGTGTTCTAATCCGCAGATAAATGAGCCGCTCAGACCGGCTGTCCGGAGCAAGTAATAACATTATACAGGAGGATACGAGAAAATAAAAGAGAACACTCCGCCTATTATTAAATATAAAGAAGTCAAGACAAAAAAAAACACTCCAGCTATCATGAAGGCACGGAAGTCAAGATAAAAAACCTTCCTCTGACAATTGATGTCATTAAACAAGGGCAGATGAAAGGTCACTAAGAAAGATATAAAAGGGCATCCCAGGTATGAGGAAAGACAAGATTCATCTATTATTCTGATTCTCGACTTCTTTTCCCACCATTTGCTTCTAACTTGAGTGTCGGAGAGCCAACGCCAAGGACCTCTTCCCTGGTTTTGGTTATGTTTTGCAAGTCTTCATCCCGTCAGGTGGTCACCACATCCTCGGCTTTCCAACTTCTCATATTCGAACAGGAACATTTTGGTGACGTCTGTGGGAACGTAGCCTGCATCCAAATAAGAAGATGGATAACACTGGATGACTCACAACTGTGACACCGACACGAGAGGATCTCGACACACTAATACAAGCTCAAGTTACAAAGATACTGGAGCAATGGCAGGAATAAGCGCTGGCCGATCGACAAGTGCAGGAGCCTACAACTTCTGCAGTGGGACGAGCTAAGCAAAGGGACCAAGAGGAACAAATATCCGCTCGGGAACCCAACAAGAGGCTGATCGACACCTATGGAGAAGCCCCTAATGCGCCGGGTCCATTCAACCGAGCGTTATTCTGGGCTCCTCAAGAAGAGAGGGGCCGAGCGGATAGAGACCGGGGATCTTCATCGGATGAGGTGCCCATACGGGATGCACGAAAGGGAAAAGCACCGAGGGAAGACGACTCGCCCGAGCGAGTTAATCAGCAATTTTCGGAGGGGAAACTAAATGACCCTTTGCCAAAGCATTATACCCCGCTGACGATCGGGGAGTACAATGGAGCGACTAATCCCGACGATCACTTGGCCAAGTTTGACAATGCGACGATCCTTCATCAGTATACGGACGGGGTAAAATGTTGAGTCTTCCTTACTACTCTAACTGGATCAGCGCAATGATGGTTCAAGCGGCTGCCTAATAACTCGATACACATCTTCAAAGATTTTTGGGCGTCTTTCCTACATCACTTCGAAAGTAGTCACCGACACCAGAAGATAAGCGTGAATCGATTCTCGCTACCCCGAGAGGCCCTGAGGGTCTATATTCAACGCTTCAATCAGGTGGCGATGGACATTCCAGCGGCCTCCTCAGACGTATTGGTGAATGTCTTCACCCCAAGGGCTCATTGAAGGAGAGTTCTTCCGATCGTTCGTACGACGACCGCCAGCAGACTTTGGTCATCTCCAAAAGAAGGTCAACGAATACAATAATGTGGAAGAAGTCCAAGCGGCAAGGAAGAAGGAGACAACTCCCGAGCCCGTAGGAGCATCCGACCGGTGTCAACCAAACAACCATCAAGCACCTAAGGGGCCTCGGTCGGGAGCCCCATCGCCCCATGAGTCCCGAGCACAGGCAGTGCAGCACGTGGCAGCCGCTCGTCCAAAAGGCAAGAGGCGGGCACTTATGTTTTGCACCTTCCACGAGTCGATGACTCATAACACCCACGACTGCTACGACCCGGTGGACAGTCGGTCAACCTCCTGCAAATATCGTCGTCAATCCCCACTTTCAGACCGGTGACAACGAAGCCGATCAGCAGGATGAAGGAGGGAGGAAAGGACGGCTGAGCCACGCCGTCATCAACCAAGGAATGACCAAATCCCTACTCGAACCTCTTCTAGACCATCAGCAAGGGAAGAGGAGAACTCGAGTAACGCTGCTAGGGGGGAGATAGGAATGATCACTGGAGGGCAGACCGACGGAGATTCTAATCGAGCCAAGAAGTCGCACGCTCGGCGGCTTGAGATCCATGCTGTTGGTTGCAGCAAAGAGAAAGTTGAAGGACCCGAAAACAGCTTCGGTCCTAAAGATTTATAAGGGGTGGAGGTTCCCCACGATGATGCGTTAATCATTAGAACGGTAATTGCTAATTATACAGTCCATCGAACTTTTATTGATAGAAAGAGCTCGGTAAATATCATATACAAGAAGAATTGAAAATTGATCGAAATGAGCTGCTGCCAATGATGACTCCACTCTATGACTTCATAAACAATGAAGTGTTGCCGATCAGCCAGATCAAGTTGGACATCTCACTCAGAGAGGACCGCCTGAAGCGAACAAGGACAACATTCATATGAATTTTAAACAAAGCTTACGAATGAAGAGCAACATAATATATAGATTGCTCATATTTCACTTCTTTGATTCGTAAATCATAATATAAAATTTAGATAACATTCATATGAATTTTAAATGCATATTGAAGTTCTCCTTTGGGTAATATTACAATACATGCATAATTGATGCTCAAATAAAATGTAATATACTAGGTAATTATATATGCTCTAATTCAACATCTTTGTTATCTTTGGATATATAAATATAAAAAATTAACCATAATTATATTCATTATCATAAAATAAAATAGTCAACCTTTGGATGATTTTTAATTATTTTATAATCAGTGAATTTTAAATTATTCATAAACTACAGCATATCAACAAATCTCAGAGCTCATGGAGGAGACGCAATCCCTGACAATCATAATGTTGGAGAGCATCGGAATAGCCAGCAGGACAGAAGAGAAGTATCCCAAAAAATTATCATCGGCGAAGTCTGCACCTTCATGCGTAGTGCCCAGTCCGAGAAAGGTGAATAAGTGATGAATCCCACGAATCTAAAGCTATGCCACATGGAAGTCCGAGAAAGGTGAATAAGTGATGAATCCCACGAAGCTAAAGCTATGCCACATAGGAGGTGATCAAAAACTCGATTTGCTTTCTTGATGCTTTTTGGCAGGACAAGGTTTATCATAACTGTCTTAACAGTGACTGTTATTTGTGAATCAACTTCTATATTTTGAGAAGATTTTATTTCTCGCCCCCCCTGATTTCGTTACTTGTGGGTCTTGTTTGATAACATAGAATCAAGAAAAGGAAAAGGGAACAGAAATGAGCCATCCAGTCGGATGCCAGAATGATAATTTGGAACAGAGTCTAGCAACTGAACAAAGTGTGTGAATGCTAACCATATGTAATTTATAGGAGAAATGGGTAGCTATGTCACCTGGCTTCAAGAAGATGGCGGTCTAGCTAAGATTTCGCGGCCTCAAACTCAAGTCAACCCGCATACTGCATTTGCATTACAAGAAAATCCTCATTCAACAACACTCAAACGACAACGGTTTTATGTCAAATCGTTGTCTTTTTGCCTTTTAACAACGGTTTTAACAAAAACTGTTGTCTTTTAGCAGTTTTTTTAGCTTACGACAACGGTTTTTAAAAACCGTTGTCTATTTATGCTTTTTTAGGGCTACGACAACAATTTTTAAAGGCTACGACAACAGTTTTTGAAAATTATTATCTATGTGCGCTATTTTTTTGGGATTACGAAACAGTTTTTGAAAACCGTTGTCTATTAAGTGTTGTTGAATACCATTATTTTTTCCCTTCGCCGTTTTTCCCCTTCGCCATTTTTTGCAGCAGCGTTTTTTCTTTCCCTCTCCTCGAAATTTTTTTGCCGCCGCATTCCCCCCTTTACGATCTCTTCATCTACTTCACATTTTTCTTTCTCCTTTCCTCTCCAAGCCCTAAACACACCGTCCCTTCTCCTTTCCTCTCGAAGCCCTAAACCCGTCGCCCCTTCTCCATTCCTTTCCAAGCTGTGCTGCCCAATAATCACTACTTCTACAAATCCTCCTCCTAGTCGTCACTGACCGCGAGGGAGACGCTTCCCTGCAGGGCAAAGCTGGATTACTCATGCAGCCCAATAATCAGCTCGTCGTCGCCCATAGATCTGATTCCTTCGTCGAAGACATTTCTGACTAGCGTTCCGCGGAGTTGATTCCCAGTTCTCTCGCATATCCATGTTTTTCGAGTACTGAGCCCTACGATGCATCTCGACCAAGGAAGCCGGTGCCCGAAGTAAGGAGAATTGATGGTATTTAGGAGAGCTTGAGTTTGATGCTAGGTTTCCTTGCTTTTTGGGTTTGATCCCGACCAACGGGCCATGCGCTGGTATTCTTTGCTGTACTAGGGGTGAACTTCTTTACGCCTTCATCTGATTCTTGTATTTATTATTATTTTTTCATTTGTGCGGGATCGAAATGCAGTTCGATAGTGGGAATGCACTCCAGATTGGAAAAAGTTTTCCTTTTTTTTTTTTTTTAAATTTCTGATTCGAAGGAGGTGTTGTAAGGGAAAGGCGAAGAGGTTGTTTTTACAAAGTCGAAGCTGATTTACTGCGTCAATCCATGGATGAAGGAGGCTCCTTAGATGGACTATGGTGGACCTTTGAGGGATATGTGGTTGGCTTTGGGACAACCGATGAGCTACGTACTGAGGTGTGATAAGTCGACACCAATGGTTGCGTTGATGATATTGCAACCCTGGTGCTACTTCTTTATGTTATCTGTTACTTCACTTATCCATCTTGCTTTAGTCTTGAGATTACTTAGTTTTCTCCTCTTGTGTTTTCTACTATTGTAGGATAATTACTTGCCTTTGGAAGTAAGAGATCCTTTCAGACAGGACAGTAATGTCTACTTAACCCGATCAAAAGTTTTCCATGCTAAACTTAAGGTTGATGTTACTTCGATTTGTTTGCAGAATACTTGCAACATTTCTTGGGTGTCACAAATAAATGATATCTGAATTTCTGAAATAGGAATCACTGTTCTTTAAGTTCCCCTATTTTTATGTTCTGAATGTCTTCAGCCTGATGCTTTAGTTTGGTATTTGATCTAATAGCCCAATAATCACTGTTCTTTAAGTTCCCCTATTTTTATGTTCTGAATGTCTTCAGCCTGATGCTTTATTGGATTACTCGCGCAACCCAATAACTGCTTTATGCATCAGAATATGTTATTTTTGCCTTTTGCGCATGTAGCTATAACATATTTTTATCTTTAATTTGGTCATTTACTTTTCTCATTAAAGTTTGATGTATGGATTAAAGCTTCAGGATATAGAGGTTTTGTCCAACTTAAACATAACGTCATACATTTTACTAACACATTAAAATGAGTCCAACTCAAGTACAACTACATCAACAACTTCCCCTTAAGTTTCTGAAAAACGATTGTACCATTACTAGAGATGATACTTTAGGAAGGTTCAAGTCTATCTAAGTACTCACTAGAGTCCATGACCTTGCTTGCCTTTCATGTAGTCATGTTGGCTTCTAGGAGATGATACCATAACTAGAGATCTCAGCATCCAAGTCGTTACAAAGAAAATAACCTACAATCCAATGGAATGGATCAACAAATAGACTCCATCAATACCAATAAGTATAGTTGTATGATAAGTTATATGCATTGGCTTGTGATATGAGTAATCTATTATGTCTGTCATGTTAAAGGATTATTACTTCACTTCTATAATGCAATAATTCAATTGATGTCTATGTGTCGGTTAAAGGATTGTTTTTGACCTCACATCAATTACTGTTTTCTTCTTTTTTTAAGCAAAAATGGCTAATGAATGTTGCTCTATCCAACTGATTGACGGAGATGGTGTATTCAATGTCACGAGTCTTGAACACTTTATGAAGCCAGTGAAGTTGGCAGAGCATGGATTCTCCTATGCTGTAGTTTCTATCATGGGTCCACAAAGTAGTGGTATGTCTTTGAGTTTCTTGAATTTTATTTTCGTATTTTATGTGCTTGAAGGCTATGTTTATTATAAGGTGATTTGGTCAAATATTTTTCCCTAATTGTTTTTATTGTGTTATCAGGTAATTTGGTCACATATTTGTGAATCTAGGGAAGCGATATCACTTTCAAGATGCAGAACAAAGCGGGTGACATGATGAATCTTTATATCCTTAGAAAATGGTGATTATCTTATTAGTAATTAGATCTTCTGTAGCATGGATATATTGATCGATTATGTTGATTATTGTGATGTTTTTTCCAACTTTCGTTTTCTCCCCTAGTTCTGCTACGAACAGACTAATCACTGGCAAGGATCACGCATCCGTCCAAATCAATATTGGACACTTGGATGATAATGGAGTGTACACCGGCCAGTATACCACTTTTGCTCTTTCTGGCTTTATTCGTGCTCAGGTTTGTTCCATCTTTGAACTAAAAGTATGATTTTTATATGTATTCTCCCTCTATTGAAATTTACTTTTTTGTATAGTGTAGCCTGTTTAGTTCCATATTAATCAGGTCCTAACCAGGATTTATTCCATTATAGTGTAAAATGACCTGATAATTTCCCCTAGTCTCACCTTCATAGTGCATGTTATCAAGTTGTCTTTTTTGCTAACAAAAGTTTACTTTTCAATTTCGAATGACATGCAAACTGTCGTGGATTGGTTGCGTGATACCTTGTTTCAATGCATTATTGATGCAGGGAAAAGTGACAAGCTTGAACATTTATGATGTTAAGTGTTCATATCAATAAAGTCTGTTAAGTTTCAATGCATATATATGTGTGATATATTGTTATGGGTACTATTTAGTTTTGTAAACTTTGGTGATGTTTGGATGTTGATGTTTGGTACTTTAATGATGTTTGGATGATGATGTTTGGATTGTAGGTTCTTGATCAATGATATTTTGTAGATAACTTGAACTGAAAGTGAGGTATGCAGTAATTTTAGTTTGTGCCTAGAAAGAAGTATTGTTATCATATTCAAATGTGTACAGCGTCTTTGTCATCATCATCTTTACGCCATTTTCTCCTGGGAAATGACTTAACTTGCAATCATATGCTATTTACCTCAGGGAAAAGATAATGACCATACCCAGAACAGAGAAGAAAAGAGAAGCTAGGAGGGAGGAGAAAGCAGAAAAGGTTGCAGTTCTCGATATGGTGTTTAGAAGATGCACAGGGTATTTAGAAGATGCATAGGTAGAGAAGATTTGATACAACAAAACAAGATATTTTGGACTTCATATATATGTGTGATATATTGTTATGGGTACTATATAGTTTTGTAAACTTTTGTGATGTTTGGATGTTGATGTTTGGTACTTTAATGATGTTTGGATGATGATGTTTGGTACTTTAATGAAATTTGCACTGGATTATGATGTTTGGATCGGATTGTAGGTTTTTGATATATGATATTTTGTAAATATATTATTTAAATAAAATAATGGTTATTAAATGATGGAAAAAATTCAATTTTTTATTTATTGTCAAAATATTGTATATTGTACCCAAAGATATCAGTTTAAATATGTGAAACTGTTGTCAATGACATTAAAAGACAATAGTGAAAAATCATTGTCAAACTGATGTTAAATAACATTGTTGGCTAAAAAGACAACAGTTTTTAATCATTGTCAAACCATTATCATTGGCTAAAAAGACAACGGTTTTTAGCCGTTGTCGTAGACAGTTCAAAACTGTTGTTGAAGAGCCTATTATTAAAGACATACGTTCAAAGACAACGGTGAAAAACTGTTGTCAATGACAAAACAACGAGTTTTTACCGTTGTAAAATTGTTGTCTATCTTCAAAGACAACGGTTAAAAACTGTTGTCTTTGAGCACCCCCTTTAACAACACAACCTTTAACAACAATCCGAAAGGGGCTACGACAACGGTGAAAAACCGTTATTGTAAGGCTTTTTTCTTGTAGTGTTGGTTTTGCAATTCCACGGAGGGTGGCAATTTTGGAGCCAAGTAAAGGGATATCTTTTATTGTTCCCATAGTTCATCATAACTTGAAACTTAAGAGAGGTTCTCTAATTCGATTTAGCATTTATTTCCTAGCCAAAAATAACAAGTAACTATTATTATTTTCCTTGAACGGAGGCATTAACACAAGGTTAAACTAAATGCAAAATAAACAAACATAACCCATGCAAAAGGTTCTCCAATAAAATTGTAGTAGTGCATCACATAATTTCATCACAAGTAGACATATGCATAGTAAGAATCCATAATGCATGCATGATACTAGTCGATTTGTTTTCATGATGTGTGAGCACATAGACACACACTCGATAGCTTATTATGATCATAATCAGTGGCGTAGTTAGAATTTGCATTCAGGAGGGGCGAATTCAAGTTGATCACGGCATACTACTAAGGTCAAGCCCAACCTCCCTACCTCACTGTAAGGTCGCAACAAAGGAAAGACCTCATTGTGAGGCTATGGCCAAAGCGAGTCCTCGCTGTGAGGCCACCGCCAAGCAGTCACTAAGAGAGGAGAGGGAACGGGAGAAGATCGTGCATACCGATGAGATGCATGCCAGTGCTAGAGATCGAAGAGGAGAGGAGAGCAGTATGTCAGAGATAGGAGAGAAGGTCGATCATAGAGGAAGATTTTAGGGCTCTGGGAAGAAAAATCGAGAATAAAAATCTTAATTAGAAAGTTAATTAGTGACAGAAACTTAATTGAGTTGCTAAAATAGAGACGAAAACTTATTTTGTTGCTAAAATAGCGAGGGAATTAAGTTTTCGTAGCTAATTAAAGAGGTTAAATAAGTATAGAGATGGAATTGATAATAAAATTTAATTTTTGTCGCTAAATTACTAACAATAATTTATTTCAGTCGCTAATTAGTGATGAAAATTAAATTCTATCGTTAATTGCAGGTTTTCTTGTAGTGAATTATATGATGAGAAATAATCAATGATATTATTTAATTGATCAAATTTTGAATGATAGCCAATGAAATTGATCATCTTCATAAACAAATCAAACATTAAATGCATAGAAGATCTCAATATCTATAAATATTTGACATACTTAACTAGAAAATAAATTATACATATATGAAAAATTAACACTATATGTTTTTCCAACACTTAAATTCGTAATAAAAAAAGATAAAGTAAGAAAACTTTGCCTCAATCAAAATGCGTTTGTTGTGGAGCGTCGGCAAAGCGACGATGGCAGCGCTGCAGCAAATGACAACGGTGCTGGTGATAACGACGATAGCAACGTGGATGACAACAACATCAATGTACGACAAAAGAATTTTGAGGGTAAAATTAAAATTAGGGAAAGAATAATAAGGGGATTATGAGAGAAAAAAGACCACAGGAGAGAAAAAAGGAGAGGAGATTAGGAGGAAGAAAACACATGAAGGGAGAGGGGAAAAAAGTACGGGTAATGGGAGAGAGAAAAAAAAAGTTTGGATTTTTTTTTGTTTTAATTGAACATTTTATGAAAAAATCCTGAATTTTTTAGAATTTATAACTAAATCCATTTTTTTAAAAAAATCATTGTATTAATTTTTTTCCCCCAAAATTTCAGAGGGGGCGGTCGCACCCCCTGGGCCCCATGTAGCTACGCCCCTGATCACAATAAATTTAATCATATCATTGCAAAGGCAAGTCTCAGTATTCTTAAGGGGCCAATACACTAGCGCGATATTCTCCGAGGGCCCATATTGGAAATATATTTCTATACGCCGAATAACTGATTGTGCCATTTTGCAAAAGACTCCCATAATCTCCTACACAAACAAATAGTGAAAGATTGATGAATATTACTGATCCGGTGGTAAGGAGTGGGGCCCACAGAGGAAGGGATCAATGACACGGGAGAGTCAAAAGTCCGACAGAGTGGGGAGGAAGTCTCCTGGCCGACCGGCCTGAGTAGATCCCGGGCCGGCACGAAGACAGCTCGACCTTGGGTCGAGCTTCCGACGCTCACAAGCTCCCTTATGGAGGAACCTCTAGCCGAGTAGTCAAGCTGCTCGGCCGAACTGCAGAACAACTAGCTGGTGCCCCATCCGATTATGTGACCGAGAGACCGTCTCGCCCGGTCCAAGGTGCGTGTATACTCGACCGCCCGGGAGGCCGAGCGATCGACCCGTCCGGCCCAATTAGAGACAAAGGGCTTAGAAGAGGACAAAGGGGGTAGCTAGTGATATTATTCTCGAGACACCTACTGCCGACAAGCAGCATGGTCGGCGGCCGGGCAGTACCAAGGATCGTACGGAGGAAGTTTCCGCTGTCATGGCAGAGATATGCTCGGACAATTGCGGTATGGCGTCAGGCATGCTTTTCTGACACAACCATTCTGAGATATGCTTTGAGGAACGTGCACGCCTTGGGAAGCGTGCACGCGCCTCTCCGGGGTCCTATATAAAGACCCCTGGACTTCGACGGAGGTATGATTTTTCTCCTCATCTACTGTAGCCACAGTCTTTATTCTGCCTCTATTTCTTCTCGCCATCGCCTGACTTGAGCGTCGGAGGGTCATCGTCGGGAACCCCTTCCCGGCCCGGCTTTGTTGCAGGTTCATCGGAGGCTTACGTTGCTGTGGAGATCACCCGGGAGCAGCAGAGGGCGCCACGTCCCCAGTTTCCATCGACTCAGCGCGCGAACAGGATCAAATTGGCACCGTCTGTGGGAACACACCTGAATCCGAGCCAAGAAGATGGAAGAAGCTGGACGCCAACTCATGGTAACGCTCTCTCCCGAGGAGCTTGAGGCACTCATCCAAGCGTGAGCCGCAAAGATGATTGAGCAACAGTAGAAGGCGCAAGCTGAGAGGATAGCGCAGCAGGCCGCCTCGGTTTCTAGAGGCCGAGCGACAATGGAGGACCTACCGGAACAATATTCTACCTGGGCTCAGAACAAGGGGCAGATCGGCACACCAGGAGACGCGCCGATTGGCCCTATTCCATTCCATCGGGCACTGTTCCAGACTCCGTCGAAGCTGGCCCTAGCCGACCAGGGATCGTCCGATGAAGCACCCGTGCGGGACGCCAGAAAGGGGAAAGCGTCGCGCGCAAAGTCATCCCCCGAGCGGGTCAATCGTCAGTTCTCTATGGCGATCTTGCAAGATCCTCTCCCAAAGCATTACGCTCCAATATCGATCGGGGAGTATAGTGGTGTAACCGATCTGGACGACCATCTCGGTAAGTTCGATAATGCTGCCACTTTTCATCAATACACCGACGGGGTCAAATGCAGAGTCTTCCTTACTACATTGTCTGGTTCGGCTCAACGCTGGTTCCAGAGGTTGCCGGACGGATCAATTAAGAGCTTCAGAGATTTTCGAACGGCATTCCTCCATCACTTTGCCAGCAGCCCACGCTATTAGAAGACTAGTGTTAGCCTCTTTTCCATGAAGCAAGGGCCAAGAGAAACTCTCCGAGCCTACATCCAGCGCTTCAACCAAGCAGCTATGGACATCCCCTCGGTCTCGTCTGAGACGATGATGCATGCTTTTACACAAGGCCTAGTCGACGGGGACTTTTTTTCGCTTGCTCATCAGTAAGCCGCCGCGTGACTACGACCACATGCTGAAAAAGGCAAGCGAGTATATTAATGTGTAGGAAGCGCAGGCGGCCCGAAAGAAGGAAGCACCGGGCGAGCCCCCAGCCCAAACTGAATGGAGAACACACATCAACCAGCCACCGCCAAAAGGACCATGTGCCGAGGGGATGAGGCCACCTCAAGATTCCAGGTCACCAGTCCAACACATTGCGGCCGAGCGACCTCGATAAAAAGGCAAGGTATGGGCGCCCATGTTTTGCAAAATCCATCAATCAGCCACCCATAACACTCGGGACTGCCGGAGTCTCCCCCCGGTCAGCCAACCCGAGCCGAGGATCTATCGCCGCCGGTCACCTTCACCGGACAGGCGAGCTCATCATCAGCACGCCGAGCGGTGAATAGTTAGACGTTCACTCGAGCTGCACCACCATCAGCAGCAACAACACCAGCCAAGGGCCAACCCTTGAGTCTCCCATGAGCAAGCCAGACCATCTGCTCGGGAGGAAGAAAATAGAAGTAATTCCGCTGGGGGGGGGGGAAATCAACATCAACGCTGGTGGGCCAACAAGTGGTGACTCCAACCACACCCGCAAGTCGTATGCCCGACGACTGGAAATACATGCTGTGGGATACAGCCAAGAGAAGGCGAGCGGGCCGGCGATCAGCTTTGGTCCAGGTGACCTCGAGGGAATCGAAGTGCCGCACGATGACGCCCTCATCATCCGAGCGGTAATAGCAAACTATACTATTCATCGCATCTTTATTGACACAGGGAGTTCGGTCAACATCATCTTCAAGAAAGCATTCGACCAGCTCCAGATCGTCAGGGCGGAGCTACTATCGATGACCACACCCTTGTTCGGATTCACGGGTAACGAGGTTTAACCAGTCGGTCAGATTAAGTTGGCCATTTCACTCGAAGAAGAACCACTCAGAAGGACGCGGGCTGCTAACTTCATCGTTGTGGACGCTCCCTCAGCGTACAACGTCATTTTGGGCCGACCAGCTCTCAACGAGTTTCGGGCGGTCGTCTCAACTTTCCATCAGAAGATCAAATTCCCCGTGGAAGACCGAGTGGGAGAAGTTAAAGGTGATCAGTTGGCAGCGCGACGTTGATATGTGGAGATGGTGTGAGCAGAGTAGAGGTCCGCTCGGAAGGCCCCCCGTATCGAGGTAAATACTATAACCGAGAAGCCACCTACTTTTGTTTATGAAGAAAAGGAGGAGGTACAGATTCATCCGGCTCGATCGGAGGCCACGACGTTCATAGCCTCCGACCAGGAGGCATGCCAGAAGGAGGAGCTGACCAGATGTCTCTAACAAAATCATAATGTCTTCGCGTGGTCGACGCACGAGCTGCCAGGAATCTCGCCGAGCGTTGCGCAGCACAAGCTACATGTCCGGCCGGACGTTTGGCCCGTCAAGCAGAGGAAGCGGGACTATAGTGCCCAGTAGAACGTCATAATACGGGCAGAAGTCGAGAAGCTTCTGGAGGTCGGCCACATACGCGAGGTATAGTTCCCAAGATGGCTTGCAAAATATGGTGCTAGTCTCCAAGCCCGGAAACAAATGGAGAGTCTGCATCGACTTCTGCGACCTGAACAAGGTGTGTTCGAAGGATTTTTACCCACTGTCCCAGATTGACCAAATGGTGGATTCGACTGTCGGGTGCGAACTGATATGCATGCTGGATGCATATCAGGGTTATCACCAGGTGCCACTCTCCCAGAAAGAACAAGAGAAGGTTAGTTTCATCACGGCGGACGACACTTACTCCTACAACGTTATGCTATTCGGATTGAAGAACGCAGGGGCTACGTACCAGCGACTCATGAACAAGGTGTTCCGGAAGCAGATCGGGCGAAACCTAGAGGTATATGTTGACGATATACTCATTAAATCATTCCGAGCAACCGACCTCTGTGCAGATATAGAGGAAACTTTCCAGACATTACGGGCGTACGGGATCAAGTTGAACCCACAGAAGTGTCTGTTCTGAGCAAAAAGTGGCCGTTTCTTAGGCTACATAGTCACCGAGCGAGGCATTGAGGCCAACCCTAGCAAGGTCAAAGCGCTACAGGATATGTCGCCGCCCCGAAACTTGAAGGAAGTCCAACGCCTTACGGGCCGCATAATAGCGCTCTCCCGGTTCATCTCTTAGACGGCCGATCGGAGCATGCCCTTCTTCAAGATCCTGCGCTGGGCAATCAAATTCCAATGGGATGAGGAGTGTGACCGAGCGTTTGAAGAATTGAAGGCCTACCTAAACTCATTACCTGTATTAGCTAAGTCATCTGTCGGCGAGTCTCTCCGCATTTATTTGTCTTCAACCAAGCATGCGGTCAATTCAGCGCTAGTTCAGCAGAACGGCGAAGAACAGCCAGTGTATTTCCTTAGTCACATTCTAAAGGATGCTGAGTCTCGCTACACTGGTCTTGAGAAGCTTGCCTGCGCACTTGTTCTAGCCGCTCGAAGGCTCCGACCCTATTTTCTGGGGCATACGATCATTGTCATGACGAACAACCCCTTAAGTCGAGTTCTACTAGACGCCGAGGGGTCCGGGCGACTGATCAAATGGACCATAGAGCTTAGCGAGTTTGACATACAGTATCAGCTTCGGACAGCAATTAAGGCATAGTCGTTGGCAGACTTCATCACTGAGGTACAAAATCCCGAGTCCGAAGCCACCTGGAAGGTGTATGTAGATGGATCTTCCACTCGGCAGGGAAGTGGAGTAGGCGTGTTGCTGGTTTCCCCCCCACGGAGAATGAATGCACCTGTCCATACGGCTGGACTATAAAGCAACCAACAACGAAGTGGAGTATGAGGCGCTTATAGAAGGTTTGCAGGCTGCTCGGCATGTGGGAGCTAGCAATGTTTTAATCCATTCAGACTCACAGTTGGTCGCTCAGCAACTTTCGGGAGCATTTGAGATAAGCAACGTTAGGTTCAAGCTTTATGCGGAAGTCTTCGCCAAACTAAGGGTCGGTTTCTGACAGGTCGTGATACAGAAGATCCCCCGCGCAGCCAATCAGGCTGCAGATGAACTGGCTAAGTTGGCCAGTTCAATATCACCAATCGTCATTGAGCAACCAGTCGAGCAAGTGTCCCTGCTCGTCCACATCGATCAGATGGAGGGACTCACATTTCCAAATGATTGGCGAACGACTATAACAGAGTTTCTGAAGTCTGGAACAACGCCGTCCGATCGGTCGGAGGCACATATGCTCAGAAGAAGAGCTGGTCGGTTCGTCCTCATTGGTGACCAGCTCTACAAAAAAGCATTATCTAGGCCTCTGCTTAAATGCGTCGGTCCGGAAGATGTGGACTACATTTTGCAAGAAGTACACCAAGGCTCATGTGGCGGGCATCCGGGCGGTCGCTCGTTGGCGAGGAAGATTCTTTTGGCCGGCTATTTTTGGCCGACTTTATAGGAGGATGCCGCCCGAACAGTCGCCACGTGCTTATCCTGCCAATGGTACCACAGTTTCTCACATCGTCCCGCGGAAGAATTAAAAACTTCCACGGTGTCCTGCCCGTTCAATCAATGGGCATGAACATTGTGGGACCATTTCCAATGGCGACCGGACAGCGAAAGTTCCTGCTAGTAGTAGTGGACTATTTTTCCAAGTGGATTGAAGCCGAGCCACTAGCTAAAATAATCGAGGAAATGGTCAAGAAATTTATACGGCAGCATATCATTTGTCGATTCGGCATCCCGCGACGGCTCATCTCTGATAATGCGAGGCAGTTCTCGGGTCAGCAGCTCAAGGAATGGTGCGAGGGGTACAACATTCAGCAAGCCTTCACCTCTGTAGCGTATCCCCAAAGTAACGGGCAAGCCGAAGTCACCAATCGTGAGATCTTACGAGTTCTCCAGGCTCGGCTCGACCATGAAGGTGGCAGTTGGGTAGACGAGCTGCCCGGGGTATTATGGGCGCTCCGAACAATGCCCAAGGAGGGAACAGGAGCGACCCCTTTTCACCTGGTGTACGGTGGAGAAGCCATCGTCCCGGTAGAAGACGGGGTAGAATCCGACCGGATCAAAGTCTACGACGAGAACATTGCTGAGCGGAGGCATTTGGAGCTGGACTTGGTGGACGAGACGCGAGCCAAGGCCGTCGTTCGATTGATGGTGTACCGGCAGAGGATGAGGCAAAGCTACAACAGACGGGTAATTCCCAGATCTTTTCAGGTCGACGATCTTGTTTGGAAGAAAGTCAAGCCAATCGGCGACATGACCAAGCTGGGAGCTCCTTGGGCTGGGCCGTTCAAGATTATAGAAAAGCTCCATTCGGGCGCCTATTACCTCGAGGATGAAGATGGGCGGAAGCTAGAGCAACCGTGGAGCACAAATCACCTCCAGCCGTACCAAGCTAGGTGAAAGGTGTTCCATTGTAACTCATAATGTTCAATCCTGTTGTATCTTTTGACCGTAGGAGTAAAATCAAAGGAACAATTTATACCGAAGGAAGACCGTCGAGCTGCGACGTTAAATCCCAAAGTCGGGCTGACGACTATAAACCCCCCGGCCCGAAGGCCGTCGAGTGGTGACGTTAAATCCCAGAGTCAGACCGGTGACTATAAACCCCTCGGACCGAAGACCATCGAGCGGTGACGTTAAATCCCAAAGTCCGACCAGCGACTATAAAAACTCCGGCTTGAAGACCGTCGAGTGGCGACGTTAAATCCCAGAGTCGGATCGGCGACTATAAACCCCCCGGCCCGAAGATCATCGAGCGACGACGTTAAATCCCAGAGTCGGACTGACGACTATAAACCCCCCGACCTGAAGACCGTTGAGCGGTGACGTTAAATCCCAGAGTCGGACCTATTGGTGCAACATCCCTCAGGTCAAGGTTGACCTGGGTGACCAAGCTGAGTCTTGGTTTGAGTTTAGATGTTTGACAATAAGAAATTGATTGAAGAAGAGTCAAGTAGGTCAAGGTTGACCGGATACTTGACAGGGAAGTCCTGGTGAGTGAAGCCAGGCAGAAGGAAAATCCTAGTGAGTGAAGCTAGGTGAAAGTCCTGGTGAGTGAAACCAGGTGAAAACCCTAGTGAGTGAAGCTAGGTGAAAGTCCTGGTGAGTGAAGCCAGGCAGAAGGAAAACCCTAGTGAGTGAAGCTAGGTGAAAGTCCTGGTGAGTGAAGCCAGGTGAAAGCCCTAGTGAGTGAAGCTAGGCAGATGGAAAACCCTAGTGAGTGAAGCTAGGTGAAAGTCCTGGTGAGTGAAGCCAGGCAAGGGAAAATCCAGATGGATCAAGGATGATCGGACATCTGGTGTTGGGAAGTCCAAGTAGGTCAAAGGATTGACTGGATACTTGGCACGAGGAAATACAGATAGGTCAAAGGGATTGACCAGACATCTGATGGAAGTCCAAGTAGGTCAAGGGAGTGACCAGATACTTGGCATGAATAGAAAAGTCTAAGTGGGTCAAAGGGATTGACCAGACACTTGGTGGGAAGTCCTAGCAGGTCAAAGGAGTGACCAGATGCTAGGCATGATGTACCAACAGGTCAAGGTTGACCGGATGTTGGTTTGAGAGGCTTGAAACTTGGTTTTGGGCAAAAACCAAGTGTTGGATCGATCAGTGGATCGATCCAGGCTTCTCCTAAGCGAACAGAGAGCCTCTGGATCGATCCGTGGATCGATCCAGATGTTCCAATCGATCTGTGGATCGATTGGGACGCGGCTGCTTCGCGCGATAAGCGCTAGATCGATCCGTGGATCGATCCAGGCGCTTTTCCAGAGCACAGAGGTGCTCTGGATCGATCCGTGGATCGATCCAAAGCCTCCCCGATCGATTGGGAACATTCGAATCGATCGGGATCCGACCGTTGGCGTCGATAAAGGCCGCAGGCGTTCATTTCCTTCGGCATCTCTTCTCCGATTCACTCCAGATTTCTCGCCAGCTCCTCCACAGCACTCACAAAGCTCAGATCGCTAGTTCTTGAAGGATCTTGGAAGTTTTCCAAGTCAAGAGGCGGATCAAAGCCAAGAAGAGAAGCTAGGGTTAGGGTTTATACTCATTGTAAGCTTGTAAGCTTGTATTTCTTGTATCCTTTCCCTCTCTTCTTGTATTGAGTCTTGTAGGGCCTCTCCGCCCTTGGTAGTTACCATAAAGGAGAGTTTTATTTAGTGGAGGGTGTGTGTGTTGGTGTGGATCCTTGGATTAGTCACCTCTTGTGAGGTGGATACCAAGTAAACCAACCGTGTTAGCGTTGTGTGATTGTTTCTGTATTTTCCGCTGCACATCTTTGAAGGAACAAGCAACGCCGAGCAACGAGCGAACGCGACGAGCTATTCACCCCCCCTCTAGCTACTTTTGGTCCTAACAGGACTGACAACTAAAAACCCTCGACCCGAAGACCGTCGAGCGGCGATGTTAAATCCCAGAGTCGGACCGGCGACTATAAAAATCCCGACTCGAAGACCGTCGAGCGACGACGTTAAATCCCAGAATTGGACCGGCGACTATAAACCCCCCTGCCCGAAGACCGTCGAGCGACGACGTTAAATCCCAGATTCGGACCGCCGACTATAAACCCCCCGGCCCGAAGACCGTCGAGCGGCGACGTTAAATCCTAGAGTCGGACCGGCGACTATAAACCCCCCAGCCCGAAGACCGTCGAGCGGCGATGTTAAATCCCAGAGTCGAACCAGCGACTATAAAAACCCCAGCTTGAAGACCGTCGAGTGGCGACGTTATATCCCAGAGTCGGACTGGCGACTATAAACCCCCTAGCCCGAAGACCACCAAATGCCGCTCGGAAAGAATGCGTGCGAAGGAGTAACATTAGCAGAATCGGAATTTTATATTGACTCGTCGTATAAGAATACATAGGCAAGTGGGCTAAAAGTCAGATAAAAGCGGATAATATTAACTCATGGAATGACGAGCATACAGATGAAATTTCAAAATAGACAAAGACAAGCTAAAGACGCTCCTCACTCCAGGACATCAAAGATAGGTTCAGGGATGGTTTCCAGCAGTCCGGCCATGTCTTTGGGGGGGGGGGGGGGATAGATGCAGTCTCAGGGAGATGACCCTTAGCCTTCAGATAAGCAGTTATAGCCCGGATGACTTCCTCAAAGGCCAGGACTACCTGATCGCTAAACTTCTCGCCAAATTAGTCCGAGCGGAAATAGTTCTACTTCATCACCGCGAAGAGGCTTGATTCACCGTCTTGATATTCCTTTAGTGCAGCTCGGGAAGCTTCGAGAGCGTCTTGGAGATCCTTCTTATCTCATTGAAATTTAGCTTCAACAGCCGATCGGGTTTCTCGCTCGGTGGATAGCAGGTCGGCTAATTCTTGGGTGCGCTGCTCCAGCGCTCGGGCCTGCACATTCTGTGCTTCTAAACCAGGGACGACCCTATTCTTTCTGTTGGTCGCCAGCTTAATCTCCTGGTCGTGAGATTTAACCTGGGCTTCAAGCCCAGCTACCCTGGTTTCCAGACCAGAAGATTTGTGCCGCTCGGCCGCAAGCAGTTTCTCTATCTTGTTCAGTTCGGACCGAAGCGTGGCGTACGAAAGCCCCTGAGCAGGTGCCCCTCCAGAAATCTGAAGTTTTTTCAACTATTCCTCTAGCGCAGCCAAACGATTGCTAACCACGATGTTCTCCACCTAGTTCTATACTCAAAACGAAATAATATCAAGAACCAATTTAAATAGCCATGTAGTAGGTTGAGGAGCATACCCCGGTAGCTTGCTGCAAGTGGATGTCGCCGAGCTGACCGGGAGTCATCAAGGCAACGCGGTCCCTCGCATCCTCCCATATTTTGGCGAGCTATCCGCGAATAGTGATCTAATACTCCGGGGCAACTGACCAATCAGCCGCCAGAAGAAATTCTTCTGTGGGGAGATGGAGGATGGCTTTAACCACTCGACGACCGCTCAGATCCGACTGGGCTGAGGCTGCGCGGCCGGACGACTCGCTGAGCGGAGCGAAAATTATACCTGACCGTCGAAGCCGAAGATGAGCTCGGGGCTGGGAACTGACGGGCTGCACTTCAAGGGAAGCTACTGGTAGATCAAGCTGGGAGGGAGTTCGGTTCGAAAAGATGGCCTCGACTGAGGCGGGGGCCGGGGTGATTACTGCAGAGGGGGCACTGACCTGCTCTGTCACCGGTTCCACAGATGTAGCTAAGTGGGTGTGAAGGTCTGTCCGACGCCTTTTGTGTATCACCAAGGGGGAGTCCTCGACCGAGTGCCCCGCGTCTTCCGACTCCGGATGTTCGGCAGACGATATAGCATCATTGACCGTCTCGGTTGTAGGGAGCCGAACGTCCAACTCTCCAACTGCAGGTGGAGCTTCTTCGCTTTCAACCTCGTGTGAGCCGACCGGTTCGATGCCCAGATCAGCCATCTCCCCTCTACCTCGACAGCTTTCAACCTCATCCGATCAGTAGCCTTGGCCCGCCACATGATGTTGGCTGCATAAAAGAAGAATAAATCAGTTAGACCAAAAGGAAGGGGGGTGAGAAAAACATTTACCCATGCTGCTCAGAAGCTTGGTTCGGATCAGGCTCAATCCGAATATGTACAGCACATCCTCGCAAAGCGGCTTGTGGATGTTGAATCTCTACCCGGCCGCAGATTGGCTGCGTGGAGATAATCTGGCTAACTCTTGTATTTGCCAAGGTCTGGCGGGCTCGGCACGGTGGTCTGCCATTTAGTTCGGAAAGGTGGCCGCTCGAGAAAACGAAGATAAAAGTAGTTCTCCTTCCAATGTTTGTTCGAGGTCGACATTTTGTCGAAGAAAACAAGACCGATCCGCGACTGGAAGAGGAAGGTTCCCCACTCAGACTGTTTTGGATATTAGAAATAGTGGAAAGTCTTGGGGACTAAGGGGATGTCGTGCAGCCTAAAGAGGACAACTACCCCGCACAGCAACCTAAAGGAGTTTGGGACAAGTTGGCCGAGCGGGAGGCGGAAGTAGTTGCACACCTCAATGATGAACGGATGAACAGGAAAGTGTAGACCGGCCACAAATTGGTCTCGGAAAAAGTAAACAGCGTCGGTCGGAGGGTTGTGTGGCCGGTCGGATGGGGTGGCAAGTATTAGTTCATGGTCAGAAGGAAGTTTGAAGGTTCGGGTGAGGCTCAGTGCATCCCTCTCGTCAAATCAGCTCTCCGTGGTGGTATACCAGAGGTCGGGGGCGAGGTCGGACAGGCGAGAGGAACTAGCCATTATCAGGACAAGGGCCGAAGCAAGAGATGGTGGGGGTTAACGAGAAGAATGGCCGGAACAGTGTCTAAGGGGGGCACGAATACGGCGAGAGTGCAAAGAGAAACGCAAAAGAACTGAAAGGAAAAGGGCGAAGGGGCCTTACGAAAGATATGACCGAAGGAGGAGGCGAGGGATCACCGGAATGCAAAGAAACGAGTTCGCCGGAACATTGAACGAGATGGAGTGGAAGCCTTCGGATGCGCATGCGATAACGCGAAGCGGCTGGGGAAGAGGAGATGTCCTTATAAACGTTGGGCTCAATCGACCGGAGCCGTCTGATCCAGGTCACGGGATCCGAGGAGCGGATCTGACCGTCGAATTCGAAAAGCCAAAGGTCATATCAGCCCTGACAGCTCGAGCGAGCGGTGACGGCTGCGCGACCACGTGGCGCCCACTCACGGGTCGCATTTAATGAGCACCATTATGCGGGCGTGGTCGCGTGCTCAGCCTTAATGGCGGTGATTTACACAAATCCCGAGAAGTTTCTAGGGATATCAGCGTTGACCACTGCCGGAACGGCAAGACAACCGTTGGCAAACAAAACTTTCCAAGTGCCAACCGATGACGCGCCGATCGGCATCACCTACTTGCGTAGTCCCCGATCGGATAGACACTAACATCGGTAGCCGAGTGGCAGACACGCCATCAAGCCAACGGTCCATTCAGTCGGACTTGCCGCCTCCTTCGACTAGACTTGAAGGGAAGGCACGTGATTCGGTGGTAAGAAGTGGGGGCCCACAGAGGAAGGGGTCAACGACACGGGAGAGTCAAAAGTCCGGCTGAGTGGGGAGGAAGTCTCCTGGCCGACCGGCTTGAGTAGATCACGGGTCGGCACGAAGACAGCTCGACCTTGGGTCGAGCTTCCGACGCTCACAAGCTCCCTTATGGAGGAACCTCTAGGCCGAGTAGTCAAGCTGCTCGGCCGAACTGCAGAACAACTAGCTGGTGCCCCATCCGAGTATGTGACCGAGCGACCATCTCGCTTAGTCCAAGGTGCGTGTATACTCGAGCACCCGGGAGGCCGAGCGATCAGCCCGTCCGACCCAATTAGAGACAAGGGGCTTAGAAGAGGACAAAAGGGGCAGCTAGTGATATCATTCTCGAGACACCTGCCGCCGACAAGCAGCATGGTCGGCGGCCGGGTCGTACCAAGGATCGTACAGAGGAAGTTTCCGCTACCATGGCAGAGGTATGGTCGGACAATTTCGGTATGACGTCAGACATGTTTTTCTGACACAACCATTCTGAGATATGCTTTGAGGAACGTGCACGCCTTGGGAAGCGTGTACACGCCTCTCCGGGGTCATATATAAAGATCCCCGGACTTCGACGGAGGTATGATTTTTCTCCTAATCTATTATAGCCACAGTCTTTATTCTGACTCTGTTTCTTCTCGCCATCGCCTGACTTGAGCATCGGAGGGTCGTCGCTGGGAACCCCTTCCCGGCCAGGCTTTGTTGCAGGTTCATCGGAGGCTTACGTCGCTGCGGAGATCACCCGGGAGCAGCAGAGGGCGCTACATCTCCAGTTTCCATCGACTCAGCGCGCGGTCAGGATCAATTACTATTGATTTTGTCTTTTATAGAAATGAAAGAGATAAATTCAATATGAGGACGAAATAAGAGCCAGAGAGCCAGAAACAAATATAAGTACGTATTTAAATAATGCAATAGCAAACATTGCTATAAACCAAGAATGCAATTAGAATTACGGAATACTAGTTGAGATAAACAACTTGATAGCAGAAGAGAAAATCTCATTTTGCGATAGAGTTTATCATTTTTTTTTTCTGAATGCACTGTAGAGGTTTAAATTTGTCAAAATATGTTCAAACTATTATCATTTTACTCGTAATCATTAACATCATTAATAATTTTTTTATCTCCCTCTTCCTTGATTAACCATCTCATCACATCACCTAATTAAACCATTTATCATTCATCTAATTATATATGTCTATAACAAATGAGTAAAAATAAATACATGTCCTTACTTATTTTCTTTTCCTCGCTTGCTCATCTCATTTCTCAAGAAATGAGAAAATGAAAGTAGCATGAATCTAATCTAAAGTTCTTTTTTTTTTGGAGTCCAGTATCCGACCTATCCTTGAATAACGCAAAAGCAAACAACATTATTTATCACTACATATTTCACATATTTTCAATTTATTCCTTTGTATCAATATGTAAAATAAAATTGAGAAAGTGTAAAAGAACATAACACTAATAAAAAAATAAATGAAAGAATAAGATGTAAAAATGGAAGAAAAATAATTCCATTGAAGTTAAAATAATTGTTAAAAATTTACAGAAGTAACAAATATAAGACTAGAGAAGCACTAAAACACATCCTCAATAAAATAAAAGTAAAATAGAAAATAAAACTATCTATAGAAATAATCAATTGGTGTTTGATGAATTAAAAAAACAGAAGTGATGTCTTACTTGTTGGGGAAACTCGCCATTCTCCATTTGCATATTTATTAATACCTTAGCTGCTCTATGCAATGGTCTTGGATCTCTATCACCCTATTTCAACACAAATTTGAAAAAAGTAATGTTACTTCATCTGTTACGTAATTACATTCAAGAACATTTTATTAATAACACAAAAACTAATGCAACCTAACAATATATTACCAAAAGGTTTTCAACCTTCTATGTAATGAAAAAATAATTGAGAAAATAGTTGGGAGTATTTTGAATCTATTAATCAATAGAGAGCTATTGATGATGTATCGGTGATGCACTCGAAGAAAATTTTATAGATGGTGATATGATTTGCCTTATTTTTGGACTTAGGATGATAGACAATTCATAAACAAAAAAAAACAATGATGTAAAAAGAAACAATGTCGTCAAGAAAGATACATAAGGCGACTAGAAAAGATAAGTGATTTAACAATCACAAATAGTTGAGACTTATGGCCCTCTTAGCAACCCCAAATAGCCCCCTAAATAACCTCATCTTTGAACGCTATATTTTTTTTTTTTTTTTTGCACGTGCTAATTTTGAACATTTGATTGATTTCTAGTTCTTTCGAAGATCTCAAGACAAGTAAGCACTTGCACCATAATCTTTATTGAATCAAAATTTCACTCATTTTGCATGAACTTAAACACAATATTTTCATTATTTTCTCTCCATTCACTAGATAAAAAATTGCTTGTGACTTTGTAATCCTAGAAAATCAAAGCCTTCATGAGATTTGTGATTGACAGATAACTAACCTCTCCAGCATTGATTAGAGCTAGAATTGCCCAGCTTGTATTCACTGCATGAATCCTATTGCCTTTAAGATTTGTGTAGACCTGTTCGAAGAGAACACAAGAAATATCTTAGTCACTTGCCATCTTGATAATGTGAAAAATAAAGTGGTTAGTAACTTCTGAACCAGTCAAGATGCCAGTGTGACCCAATCATAATTTTAGGGTAAACGAATTAGAATTCGAATAGAGTTTGTTTAGTAAACTTATGTAGAAATATTCAGAATCAAGATGTCAGTATGTTACTTGATTCATAAACATCTTGGCTAATACAAAAACATGAAACAACCCGATGAAACAATCTGGGGAAAAAATCTTTCTAGCTAAATTTGATCTCTCGCTATATCTTAAAAAGGAAAAGGACATGTTATTAGCTACCCGTACCACGACCATAAACATTGAAATATATGACTTGCATGTTAAAAAAAGAAAAAGAGAGTAGAATATCATATGAAAAACTGAACTAAAACCCATATAATGGTGCTGATTCATGGAAGAAGCTGGAAAAGACAAATGGGCAATCAGTTAGGAATTAACCTTATCTTGACATGAAAGATAACTTTCTCCCCAGCCGCCAGAGGCGAGTTGTTTAGATAATAGAAAGTTGCATGCCTTTCGAATACAAGAGCTGCTCTCGTATGTCCTTCCAGCGGCAATCAATCCCCCTACTCCAAACCATGTGCCATAAGTGAAGCAAACTCCCCAACATCCATACCTATTAGAAGAAGTTAACAGAATATAGCAAAAGTTTAAATGCCTTAATAGCACTTTTAGAATAAATGATTGTAAAGATTTTATTCTTGGCAATACCAAAATAAGACTAGTGATAAGATAGTTCAGCAAGATGGATCTTTAGGAATTAGTAACCGCAAATGTAGATTATAACACATTAGCTTGATGAATCTTTAAAGAAACAGGATATTTAATTTTACAAATATGACTTTGTAATGCAACACCATAATTAATTGGCAAAATAGGAACTTGGACAAAAATGATCAAGAGGATAGTCTACATTTGTTGTTACTAATTCCTCTGACCGAAAAACACCCCTCAAAAGTAAAATTTTATATAGAAAATTTAAACTGAACCGATTGAATCCTACAAAATGAATTTAAATGAAATGGACAACTATAAGTGCAAACCATGAACCATCATCTCGCTGTGCCTTTTCAAGAAAATGGGCTGATTTGTTAATACAATCATCTATCTCATCTTGCCGATGGTCTGGATATAACTTTTTAAATGATGTCAATGCCTGAATCATTGAAGTGGTGCATTCGACATACCTATAAAAAAGCATTTGCAATTCAATTGCAAATAAAAAATTAAAGTAACTAAATAGAAAATATTATATTAATAAATAGAAGTGATGGAATCTTACGAGTAATCAATCATAATGTCTCCAAATGATTCAGCGGGATTAAAAATCTATAAAAAAAATAATTTAGTAAGTGAAGATTGCCATGACTTTGGTAGAAGAGTGACATATAATTATCTATCCTAATTTATAGATAAAAATTCTAGGTTCTTATCAACCAATCCAATAGACCAATCAATACTTTCTGCAATATAACTAAGACATTAGGTTTATTAACTTATACTTCAGTTTCCACAAAAGATGTTGCCTTAGAAGGAAGCTTAAGTTGATTGTACATTGTTCCAACAAGTAAAGATAAAGCAAGTTTTGTTAAATTGTACATTGTTCCCATCCCTAACTCCATCCTATCTTTCATATTATACAAAACTGGAAAATATCTGTGGATTTAATTAATTCTTTCTTCTAAAAATCAGAAAAGATACCAGTCCGTTAAGAAATTTTCACTTTTTTTTATTTTGAAATTGAAAAGGAACATATAATAAGATTTTCTAAATATAAACTAGCCACACCAATTTGTATATATGTTCCAAACTTTCTTTCTTTCCTTTATTTTTTGCTGTCTTATTCCTCGCGCTTTCCTCAACTATCCAAAGTATGTATGGTTCTGGAATGCACATAAGAATGCCTTGAACTAATGATCTAAGGAATTAGTTAATAATAATAATAGTAAACAATAATTAATCTCATTTTTACATCTTTAAAACTACATTTCGTAAATGCTCATGTGCTTCATCAACACATGCATGTTGTCTCCTTCCCATTTCTAGGCTTAAAGAACCTTTATGCCTCAATTTAATTACTTGGAAAATTAACAACTTCAAGGATGACCCTAGCTAGTGTTATATAAACAACTCTTGTTTGTCCAAAGTGAATTAATCAATGAGCATACTCCAGATACATGATTGAGCTAGAAACATATGCAGAATGCAATAGCAACATAATGCTCTTGGGGCACATACCTCCAACCAAGCATAGGACCTTGTAGGTTCCCAAGCGGAAACACCACCATCCTTGTTCTGCAACATAACTACAATTAGAAGAAAAAGTTATTGTTAAGTATTTCCATCTATTTTTGGTGTTGTTACCATTAGTGAAAGGATGATATTAACAGCATCATAAAGCTTCCTTGTTTCAATTGGATCACCAACAATCTCTGGAGTAACCTTAGATAACAAGAGGGCTGCCTGTAGAAGAAATATCAGCATCAACATCAAGAAATTTGGCTTTGCCAATAGAAGATAGCAGTTACCTTAAGTCCTCCTGCTGTACAATCTGAGACAGGCCACCCTTCCCCTATCCCTGTATCCCACCCGGTCCGTCCCATACTAGCTCGGGTGCTGCGATTTACCTCCCTCACGATGGCCGTGGGTCCGGTCGGTGGGGGCCCTGGGGGCGAGGGCTTCGCCTTTTGCTGCAATGAGACAGGCCACCCTTGATCTGCAGTTGCAAAGGTCCATGCACCTTTGGAGATGTGGCGGTACCAAAAATCAAGATCACCAGGGCAATCTTCAAGGATCTTCCAATCAGAAAGAAGAGAAAACTTAATGTACTTGCATATTCAATAAAGGGTAAATATTCAGTAGAAGAATACACATACTTTTGAGAACTTTGTTAAAAAATGCTAACCTGTGAGCATTTAAAGAATTCGTGAGCCTTCTTGAGTGTTTCACCAAATTCCTCAGAAAGATCAGTTGACATAATTGCTTGAACAGCAAAAGCTGTGTCCCACACCTGGCTGCCATTACAGCCCTACAAAATTAACAATACAACAACTTCTTTTACACATACCAAAACTAATAAGAGTACATGCACTGCATATTCTAGCATACCTGCATTTTCATTCCATCTTCAGCTAACCATAGATAATCATATATTCGTGGAAGATGTAACTTAAATGCCTCTGAATTTGGGTCTTCAATCCAGACGCAAAGCATATTAAGTACCTATATAGATGAAATTTCAAAAGAAAACATTGCTCACATAATTGCTACATAAATTGTAATACATTTACAGTGTTGGTCAGAAGAAAGAAAAACTGGCTTGGATTTTTCATTCACATTCTTGGTTGTTATGCACTTATGATGAATTGCCGATAATGAATCCTATCGTTTGCTATAAAAATTAACAGTAATCAACTTCTTCAAAGAAATCTTTCGGCTTACCTTGTTAACTGCACCCATGCAAATATATCTAGTGTTCTCATCTTCATAATGAATATGTTGGATAGCAGTATTAATAGCCTTCTCTCTCAACTTGCTACAAGGCCAATGCATCAAAATAGGTTCAACAATTTTATGAAGGAACGCCCAAACGATGTCTTGTATAAATGGATGTGGATAGTATAAATCTTCCTGAAACACACATCATCAAGCCACAAAAAAAGAGCATTAGTATATACTAATAAGCATCGCAACTTATTAAAGTCACCAATTAAGCATCACAACTTATTATAGTCACCAATTACAAAGTTATTTAATTCATTTTATGATTTTCTAGTAAATGCACTTTGTGCTTAAGAAATTTGTGGATAAAAAGGAAGAAAAGTTTTCAGGAGTATCCCATTGAGGGTAAGGAGTTGACAAGAGCTAGATGATGTTACACGAGGAGGCAATTTTAAAGCCTATGGAGAGAAGAGACAGTAAAATAAATGCTACCACCATTATGAGAGAAGGGCAAGCCTATGAACATTTAAGTCAATGATTCCAAGTTCTTGAGATTTACAACTAGACAAAAAAAAAACAATTGCTCTTGAAATCAACTGAGAAATAGAGGATGAGCCAATTTAATAAATCACCCATTTAGCAGCTTTGAAGATGTAGGAAGAAATTATGGAGAACAAAAAGTACAACATTCATGTGGGCAAGGCATCCATCGTTGTTTAAGTGTCTAGCTCTCTAAGGAGTTATCCATGAAACAATTTTATGCTAGGAATCTCAAGGATGCTTGGATAAGAAGTTAGAAGTCAAAGAAACATGGTTGAGAGGATGCTAAATTACTCCCAAAGAAATCTATAAGTACCCCAAGATAGTTTTGATGTGATCAACCAAGTCAAGTTAGTTCATGTTGGTGTTTAACCCTTATGTCTAAGTGTGCAGGAACTTAGGAGCACAGGAAATCGAGTGAAAGACGCAGCTAGTGAGAAGGACAGCATGAGAGAGAGCCCCTGGAGAGCCCGAGGGCACCTCGGCTCGACGATGCTGCAAAGGCCGATTCAACCCGGTTCAGGCGTCCAGAACAGGTCAAGGCTCCCGGACTAGAAAGTTTATCGAAACTCAACGTGTTGTGAGCCATTACGACGCGGATAAAATTCTATCCGAGTCCAGGCGCTTGGAACCCTTCCAAGCGCCTTGATCAGGGCTATAAATACAACCCTGATCTCAGTAGTGCAATAGAACACTTGTAACTGATTTGTCTTTTGTTTAGCTTTGCAAATTGAGTACTTTAACTGTTGTAAGACACTTCTCCACCTGAATGAAATTTTAGTGAGCTTTAACTTTCTTGGATTAGCAATCCATTGATTGCAGACCAAGTAACTCTTCCCGTGCTTTTAATTCTCTTATGCAAGTGTTTATTTTTATTAAGTTATAAAGTCGAGGAAGATTTGTTTGTTTTTATTGTACAGGCTATTCACCTCCCTCTAGCCAGCCGCTAAGGGACCAACAAAATCTACCTAGACAATGGGAGGAGTAAGAGCATGTTGAGAAGATAATTTCAAGCGGAATAAATTTTAAGCCCGTAGATAACTTAGAATGCAGATACAATGAGAGCTTCATAATCAACTAATAAGCATTCTCAACACATATCTTCAAAGAATAATTAGCACTTAGACAATCATACATATGGTAACTCCATAATATACATGAAGATAATGTATGCTTCAAAATGGAGCATTAAAAAAAAACCCATTGTCTAATAGGAGTTGAGGATGCCATCACACATAAATATCAAGAAATGAAGTTTGGGTCATGAAAAAGTAAGAAATGTGTTCATATCTGTTAGAGTGTATACTAAAAGCCTACTTTTTGTAAACATCTATTTTGAAATAAAAGAATCACATTGGTCAAATGTCTACATTTATTTGCTAAGTGTAGTTGTTGAATTAATTTATAATGTAGATAATATGGTGAGGAGTGTCACTCACAGAAGATCATGTTATTAGTTCTTTATAAATTATAAACAGTTGCTCACGACTAAGATGGAAAGGAACAAATCATTGGAATAGTCATAGTGTAATTAGGTATTAGTATATCTTGACTAATAAATTACACTAGTACACTCTAAGTGTATTGAGTAGGACCATTTAAGGTAAGTTCTTTTTATACTGACTTAATAAAAGAACAAAACCTTAGTTATTATGGAAGTGTGTGCTCTTAATCCTAATATAATAGCAAACACATATATTTAGTATTTATTTCTTTGACTTATCAAAGGGTGAGATTTAGCTCGATGAATCAATATGCCCGATAAGTTAGGAAATGATATTACTTATAGTGTGTGTTGTTGATTATAGAAGGAAACTGTGTCCTAGTAATCTAGGTTGATAATGTCCCCAAGAGGAGCTCATAAGAATTGTCATGTTAAACCCTTCAGGTGGACTTAGTCCGACATGACGATAAGGTTGAGTGGTACTACTCTTGGACTAAAACATTAATTAAAATAAGTTGTCAGTAACTCAATTAATTAGTGGGCATCCGACATCTTAAACACAGGGAGACTAACACACTTATAATAAGAAGGAGCCTAAAATGTAATTTGGGATTGGTGCAGTAGTTCAATAATAATTCTTTAGTGGTATGAATTATTATTGATGAAATTAAGTTGGGTGTTCGAGGCGAACACGGGGAGCTTATTTTCATCGGGAGACCAAAACCAATTCCTCCTCGGTCCCTATCGTAGCCTCTTGTATGAAGAGAATTATACCCACCTATACCCACCTTTCTACCCACCTTTAGGTGGCCGGCCAAGTTAGCTTGAAGCCCAACCTAGGCCTGGCCAAGACCAAAAGGTTGAGCCAAGTAGGTGGTCGGCCAATGCTTGGAGCCCAAGCATAAGTGGCCGACCCTAATCAAATTAAAAGGGTTTTGATTTTTAAAATTTTTCTTATGTGGATTCCATGGTTTTAAAAGAGAGTTTAAAATTTATATCTTTCCTTTTATAGCTTTCTACAAAATATTAAGAAAAGATATGATATCTTTCCTTATTTGTAGATTGAAAGAAAGATTTTAATTTTGATAAAACTTTCCTTTTTTGTAACCATGTTCATGATTTAAAAGAGAGTTTTAAAATTAAATATTTCCTTTTATAAGTTTCTACAAAAGATTAAGAAAAGATTTGATATCTTTCCTTATTTGTAGATTGAAAGGAAATTTTAATTTTAAAGATAACTTTCCTTTTTGGAAATCATCCACATGTTTAAAAGAAAGATTTTAATTTATAAAATTTCCTTTTATAACCAACCATGAAAGGAAAAATTAATAGATAAATTTTTTATTAAAAATTTTCGAAAACAGATTAGGAAGTTTTAATTCTTGTGTTATTAAAACTTTCCTTGTTTGGAGCTATGAGGTGACCGACCATTATAATTAAGAAAAGGAAATTGGATTTAATCAATTAAATTTTCCTTGTCATGGCAAAGAAAATAAAGAAGGTTTTATTTAAATTTTCCTTATTTGCCAAGACCAAAGATTATAAAAGAGGGGGTAGGGGTGCCTTCATTGGTGACAACTCTATTCTATTTATCTCCCTCTCTTCCTTGTTGGTGGCCGGCCCTAGCCATTGCTCTCCTCCTCTTCTCTTCTTCTTTAGTGGCCGGGTTCTTCCCTCTCTTGGAGCTTTTGTTGGTGGCCGGTTCAAGCTAGGAGAAGAAGTAGAGAAAGGAGGCTTTGTTTCTTGCATCCCTTGGAGTTTGGTGGTGGTGGCCGAACCTCTATATCCTTGGAAGAGTCTTGGTGGCCGAAACTTGGTGAGGAAGAAAAAGGGCTTGGGTGGTTCTCATCTCGGTAGATCGTTTCCCACACAACATCCAAGATAAGAAGAGGAATATGGTAGAAGATCAAGAGGTCGTTGTTGTAAAATACTGAAAAATAGCGAATAACGATAAGAGAATTTTTTGAAATTTTTAGAAAATTTTTTGAGAATTTTTTGGAGCTCGTATGGCTCAGGTTACGGGTATAAAAATGGGATCCGGGAAAGTCTGTTTAGACTACCCCATTTAAGTGAGGAAAAATTTATTTTTTCTTTTCTTTTCCTTTTCTTTTCTCCCCCGCCGAACTACTCCCCGACGGTTTCCTTTCTCCTCCTATTTCTCTCTCGATTCTTCTCTTCAGCCACAGATCCCTTCTTCTCCTCCTTTCCTTCTTCTTCCTCTTCTCTCTCATGGACAAAAAGGGGCAGCCAAGGAGTCTCGTTTCTTCTCTTCGCCTCTGCCCCGATTCCACTCCTTTGCCCTTGTCGATTTTTCCCCCTCTCCTGGTCTCGATCAACAAGAGCTCGCCGGGAGACCAAGCATCAAGTCGTGCCCTAGGCTCAGCCCACCTCTCCTCTGTCTTACCTGTGCCCTAATCTCTGCTCCGCTGCCCAGTCGAGAACCAGCGCCAGGACCTCTCGTCGGCACAACCCACTGATCGACCACCTGATTCGACCCCGACCACTGTGTCCTAATTCCTCACCGCCATTCCTTCGTCGAAGCAGAATCAGCGATGGTGTCGCTAGCCACCGCAAAGGAGTTGGCATCGCAGCCACCTAGGGCCGACCATCACCCTTTTCCCTTCCTCTCTGCCCTAGCCGTCTCCACACGATCGCCTGACTTCCTTTGTCTCTGCGTGCCACTGCCGATCCATCGTCGGTGTTCCCGTGCCCTAGCAGCGATCCTCAAGGTAAAGAAGGGACGAGAAGTTTATGGATTCAAGGATCTTGTTTGATTGGGTTTATTGGCTTGTAACCTTCTTCCTGTTTTACACTAGGAGGAAGATCTTGGATCAGTTCTTGTTGTTTCCCCTAATCGGAGCTTGGACTCCTTCCTTGCGGAGGAAATTTAGGTCACGGTTGAGGTAAGTTTGGGTTGTTGGTTTTGGATCTTCTGTTCTTGGTCCGAATAGTGTAATTTGTTCCCGGCTATGAATTGTTTCATTCTGTGATCTGGAATTTGTGCTTACTTGTTTTCTAGTAGCAGAGCTTTGAACTCCAGCAGGTATTCTTGCTTCCAGCAGTTACTCACCTCGTGTCCGGCAATGAGCAACCGCTAATTGTGCAGCAACCCTTCGTCCAGCAGCACTTTATCAAACAGCAACCCTTGAGTTCCAGCAGCGGCTGAATTAAGGTAAGGATTAGGTGTATTTGAATACTTGTTGTAGATCATGTTCCGAATTGGAGGAATTGGTTAGATGATCATGTGAATCTAGGTAAGGAACATGATTATGATACATGTTGATTTAGGTAGGAATTGGCACATACATAATTGCTTATGTATTTGAATTAGGTGATTGATTATGTAGATGTGTAATCATGTGTAAATGGAATTAAGTTTGGATTCTTGATCTAATGGTGGATTGTGGATTAGGTTTATGTTATTGTGTTAATTAGGGGTTTTCCCTAATTTAGTGTAAGAGATTTTTATTTAGCTATTTATAGGAATTAGCTAAATAAAATGTATATGTATTGATGACACAGGACTTTGACGTGAGACGAGTATCTCGACGTCGAATTTGGGCTAGTTTGGACTTTTCGATTTGGAGGCGGGTACTTTGACTTTCTGTCATTTGATATGCATAGTAATGTTTTTAACAAATAACAATGATTGTGTTTTCTTATTTGCTTCGGTTGATCACTACCCGATTCTGTTACATGCTTGTTTGATTATTTATTATGCATATCATGTTAGTACTTATCTGATCATACATGCTTATAGGGGTAGTGACATAATCATGTTATTTATTATGTTCAGGACCTAGGGCTTTTGATACCTTATCTGATCGATGTACCTTTGATTTGGTTCATTGTCCAATGGTACACATTTTATATTCATGTATGGATATTGCTATGTTGTTCAGGATATTGTCATGTTTAGTGTCATGCATCATTTTGCATGATTGCATGCTATACAATAGTTTGCTCCATTATTGTCGAGGACATTGCCAGTTACATGTATCTGTACACACCACCACTCACAGGTTAGTGGTATATCAGACAGGTGTGTGACAGTTCTGCTGTTAGGCACCGTTGGTCTGGTGACTCAGCGTGGTAGCCGGCAGACAGTTCTACTCTGTTTGGCACCGCTGGTTTAGTGTAGCAGCGTGGCAGGCGGTTGGACTCTATTTGGCTCCGTTGGTCCGCTCATGGGTAGTGTGACGCAGTGTGGTAGCCGGCAGAGATTTCTCTCCGTCATCGTGTACCAGGAGATGAGAGCATTGAGCTCCCCCATTTATGATATGGGGTAGGAGGATAGGTGTACTCAGACAGCATCCCGTCCACTCGGTCACTCATCAGGAGCAGTGATGGCAGAGTACACGGTTGTCACATCTCTACCCACTTGGTCTCACCATTGTGTGTGAGATGGCTAACTGGCGTCAGGGGTGACCATGACATTTGCATAATATGCATGATGCATTTATTGCTTGTGTTTGCTGCATTTACTTGCTGCATTTATATAAATGCATATGATCGACATGCATACATGATTTATGACACTCTCGGTCTGACGACCCTGTTGTACTTATACCCTGGTCCGGGTTAATACAGTTTTCTCCTACTTATTTTAGTTGCATTTACCCTTCTTGTATTAGGAGACTGTACGCATGATTAGTGCTGGTTGTTATTTTCTTTATTATGCATATCAGTTGTTACCCGCTGAGTTGTTGAACTCACCTCCGTGGACTCTATCTTTTCAGGTACCAGGTTGTTATGGAGTCGCTTGGAGTATCCTACCTGTCGGTCCCCACGTCACATCAGAAGATCTGTCTCCGTTTTTATTTATTTACATTTTTGGTATATGAAATTTCTGTATTTTGCTTTGTGTTCCAGTTATGTTTCTGGAGTGTTATTTTGTTGTGTGGTGTAAGCCTAGCCGGCTAGCAGTCTTTGTTTATTGTTGTATGTGTTGTCTATTGAATTTCCGCTGTGTTTGGTTTTTGTTCAGCCGAGTAGGCTGTTAGATTTATATAAAACTGCGTGGTTGTATTTTTGTGGTATCAGCAGAGTAGGCTGCATATATAATTGCGTGGTTGTGTATATATTCCAGCCGCCTGTGGCTGATGTATATTGTGTCTGTAGAAATATTTCAGATTATCACCCATACAGGGGAGGTGTTGCCGAAATTTCTTCGGACAGGGACTTCCCCGGGGTGTGACAATTTAGTGGTATCAGAGCCAAGTTATACGATACTTGTTATGTGTTGTAGGAGTCCTGTGGTAGGCTATCCATTTGCAAGTAGTATATGTATACATGTTCTGATATGGTTCTTGTAGGTTCCTTGTGGATCATAGCTATGTAGTTAGGTGTATGTGTCTGATTGTATAATTGAAGGTATCATGTCAATTAAATCTGTGTTATGGTATGTGTACATGTGTTTGGTGTTTTATGAGAGGTATCTTGTTGATTATAATTGTTCTGTGTGTACATTCGTGTCGAGTATGATTTGTTGGAAGTATTACGTTGATTATACTCTTGGCATAGGTGTATATATGTCATGTAAGTGTTGTTTGAGGTGTAATATCGATTATACCTACGATGATTTATGCACACGGGTTCGGTATGTAATGTTGGAGGTATCACACTGATTTTTACCTGTGCTATGAGTATATTTGGTGTGTACTAATTGGATGATTATATCGATCATAGTTATGTTGTGTGTGCACGTGTGTCAGGTGTATTGTTGGTAGCATGATGATGATTCTACTTATATAGAGTGTCTACATTATGTCATTTGTTGTATTACTCTGTCAGCTAATTCTCCTATTAGTGGGTGACCCACTACGATGTTGATAGAGTTGACGATGGATTTGATTTGCGTATTGGATTGTGATACCTTGGTTGTTCATAGTGATATGTGGTAGAGTGATTTCGTGCAGTCACTAGTTGATAGTTATATGTCTTGCACATATTTAGGGATTATTTTGTGGTGGAGCGTTGCTCCCACATATTACGGATTGCTTGTAGCGGAGCATTGTCCCATATTTATTGCAGATACATATTAGGGATTATATGTAGTGGAGCGTTACTTCCACATATTGAGGATTTCTTGTGGTAGAGCGTTGCTCCCACATATGTGGTATTTCTTGTGATGGAGCGTTGCTCTCACATTGGAGGATATATTCTTTGGTTATTTATATTGTTGGTGATTAGATTTCCGACTTATTATCGTGGATCTTATGGTCAGGAATGTCTTTAGTACGGACATTGTGAATTCTTGGTTTTACCATTTAGGTTTACAGTGCCCTAAATGTTTTCATGGACTCGATGATTTTTGGTATTCCTAGGATGCTGGATCGGTTTCCATTGTCTTTGTTGACAATGTTATGATCTATTTCAGATCCGAGGTGAGTCACATACACCATCTTCACATAGTTCTAGAGATGTTTTGACGAGAACATCTATATGTGAAGATCAGTAGTGCGTATTTGGATTGTCTTATGTGAGATGTTTGGGACACATGGTCACCAGTAGGAGTATACCATAGTTCCACAGGAGATAAGGTTGTTACCGTTGGGAGCAGCTGAAATCAGTGCAGGAGATCCGCAGTCCTTGGGACTGGCAGGATATTACAGACCTTTCGTCGAGAGTTTCTCCCGTATAGCTATGTCACTGACACGCCTGCCCAGGAAAGACATGAAGTTCATGTGGTCCGAGGATTGCGAGACCAGCTTTCAGGAGCTGAAGCGGAGATTAATGTCGACTCCAGTTTTGGTTTTACCTTCTGGAGAGGACGAATTCGTGCTCTATACCGACGCGTCTCTTCAGGGTTTGGGCACTGTTCTGATGCAGAACGGTGGGGTAGTCTCCTATACTTTTCAACAGTTGAAGGAGCATGAGAAGAACTACCTAGTTCATGATCTGAAGTTAGCTGCCATCATCTTTGCTTTGAAGATTTGACGACATTATCTATACGGCATTACCTTTGAGATTCTCACGGATTATAGAGTCTCAAATACCTTTTTACTTAGAAGGAACTTAATCTCCGACAGAGGAGATGGATGGAGTTCTTGAAGGATTATGATTGTACCAGTAGCTATCACCCGGGGAAAGCTAATGTGGTTGCCGATGCACTCAGTAGGAAGTCCAGAGGGACTTTGGCTTGCCACCGAGTTTCAGTTACAGACTTGGTTCAGGGTTTCTCCAAGTTGGGCCTTCAGAAGCAGGGGCAAACAGAGCAGGGTATTCTTGTTACCATGGTTGCTCAGTCGTCGATTAGGACGAGGATCCGAGAGGCCCAGGCCGGTGATCAACATTTTCAATTCATTAGCAGCTAGATAGCTTCCTGGTAGTCAGATAGTTTCCGGGCAACAGATCGAGTTCACACGAGATGAGGAGGGTATTATATACTCCCGAGGCAGATTATGCATACCTCAGTCTCACCCGGTCTTACAGGAGCTACTTCAGGAGGCTTATCGCTCTCAATCTGCTATCCACCCAGGCGGTACCCGTATGTACCAAGATTTGAGGTGTTCCTATTGGTGGGACGACATGAAGGAAGACATCGCAGATTTTGTAGCTAGATGTCTTGTCTGTCAGCAGGTGAGGGCTGAACACCAGAGACCTGTCGGATTTCTACAGAGGATTCCTATTCCTGAATAGAAATAGGAGCACATCACCATGGACTTTATGGTGGGTTTGCCTAGGACACGACGAGGCCATGACGCGATTTGGGTAATCGTTGATCGATTAACCAAATCGACGCACTTCTTAGCGATGCAGAAGACTGATTCCCTGGATCGATTGGCAGTGTCTGTAGCAGGCCTTGGGCACTCAGCTCCGTTTCAGTACAGCTTTCCATCCATAGACAGATGGACAGTCAGAGCGGATCATTCAGACTCTAAAGGACTTGCTGAGATCATGTGTATTGGATTTTGAAAGCAGTTGGGAGGACCATTTGCCATTGGTAGAGTTTGCCTACAACAACAGCTTTCATTTGACTATGTAGAGGGCACCGGTTGAATAGTTGTATGGTAGGCATTGTCGGACACCCACCCTCTGAGTTGAGGTTGGGGAGGCCCAGTTGTTGGGACCTCATAGTGCTCAGCATGAGGCAGAGTTGGTCCGTACAATCAGACGGAGGATGTCAGAGGTATAGGACTGCTAGAAGAGTTATGTTGACCAGAGTCGAAAACCCTTAGAGTTCTTTATAGGTTACCATGTTTTCTGCGAATTTCACCCACTTAAGGGGTGAAGAGATTTGACCTCAGAGGTAAGCTAGCTCCGCGATACATTGGCCATTTCCAGATCTTGGAGAGGATTGGAACAATAGCTTATCGTTTGGCGCTACCACTAGCTTTGGTAGGTGTCCATGACGTATTCCACTTATCCATGCCGAGGAGATACATACCCGACCCGACACATGTGCAGACAGATATCTCAGTTCCTATACAGCCTGACATTACCTACGAGGAGGTTCCGGTATGGATTTTGGATTGGAAAGAGCGTCGGCTGCGGAACAAGTCGATCCGACTGGTTAAAGTCAGATGGCAGCATCTTTCAGACGAGGAGGCTACCTGGGAGCTCGAGGATATTATCCGAGCTCGATACCCCCATCTTTTCACTTGAATTATGTAAATTATGGTTCCGTTCAACATTTATACTGTTTAACTTTTGCTAGTACTTGCTGATGATAGATAATGAAATTTGGTGACCAAATTTGTATTAGTGGGGGAGAATGTAAAATATCAAAAAATGGTGAATAACGATAAGAGAATTTTCCAGACTTTTTAGAAAATTTTCTGGAAATTTTTCGGAGCCCGTACGGCCTAGGTTACGGGGATAAAAATGGGACCCGGGAAAGTCTATTTAGACTACCCCATTTAAGTAAGGAAAAGTTTATTTTTGCTTTTCCTTTTTATTTTTCTTTTCTTTTTCTTTTCTCCCCCACCGAACTACTCCCCGACGGTTTCCTTTATCCTCCTATTTCTCTCCCGATTCTTCTCTTCCGCCACAGATCCCTTCTTCTCCCCCTTTCCTTCTTCTTCCTCTTCTCTCTCGTGGACAAAAAGGGGCAACCAAGGAGTCTCGTTTCTTCTCTTCGCCTCTGCCCCGATTCCACTCCTTTGCCCTTGTCGATTTTTTTCCCCTCTCCTGGTCTCGGTCAACAGGAGCTCGCCGGGAGACCAAGCATCAAGTCGTGCCCTAGGCTCCACCCACCTCTCCTTTGTCTTACCTGTGCCCTAATCTTTGCTCCGCTGCCCAGTCGAGCACCGGCGCCAGGACCTCACGTCGGCACAACCCACTAATCGACCACCTGATCTGACCCTGACCACTGTGTCCTAATTCCCCGCTGCCATTGCTTCGTCGAAGCAGAATCAGCGACGGTGTCGCTAGCCACCGCAGAGGAGTTGGCATCGCAGCCACCTAGGGCTGGCCATCGCCCTTTTCCCTTCCTCTCTGCCCTAGCCGTCTCCACACGATCGCCTGACTTCCTTTGTCTCTGCGTGCCATTGTCCATCCATCGCCGGTGTTACCGTGCCCTAGCAGTGATCCTCAAGGTAAAATAGGGACGAGAAGTTTATGGATTCAAGGATCTTGTTTGATTGGGTTTATTGGCTTGTAACCTTCTTCCTGTTTTACACTAGGAGGAAGATCTTGGATCAGTTCTTGTTGTTTCCCTTAATCGGAGCTCGGACTCCTTCCTTGCGGAGGAAATTTAGGTCACGGTTGAGGTAAGTTTGGGTTGTTGGTTTTGGATCTTCTGTTCTTGGTCCGAACAATGTAATTTGTTCCGAGTTATGAATTGTTTCGTTCTTTGATCTGGAATCTGTGCTTACTTGTTTTCTAGCAACAGAGCTTTGAACTCCAGCAGATATTCTTGCTTCCAGCAGCTGCTCACCTCGTGTCCGGAAACGAACAGCCGCTAATTGTGCAGCAACCTTTCATCCAGCAACACTTTGTCCAACAACAACCCTTGAGTTCCAGCAGCGGCTGAATTAAGATAAGGATTAGGTGTATTTGAATACTTGTTGTAGATCATGTTCCGAATTGGAGGAATTGGTTAGATGATCATGTGAATCTAGGTAAGGAACATGATTATGATACATGTTGATTTAGGTAGGAATTGGTACATATATAATTGCTTATGTGTTTGGATTAGGTGATTGATTATGTAGATGTGTAATCATGTGTAAATGGAATTAAGTTTGGGTTCTTGATCTAATGGTTGATTGTGAATTAGGTTTATGTTATTGTGTTAATTAGGGGTTGTCCCTAATTTAGTGTAAGAGATTTTTATTTAGCTATTTCTAGTAATTAGCTAAATAAAATGTATATGTATTGGTGACACAGGACTTTGACGCGAGACGAGTATCTCGACGTCGAATTTGGGCTAGTTTGGACTTTTCGATTTGGAGGCGGGTACTTTGACTTTATGTCATTTGATATGCATAGTAATGTTTTTAATAAATAGCAATGATTGTATTTTTCTTATTTGCTTCGGTTGATCACTACCTGATTCTGTTATATGCTTGTTTGTTTATTTATTATGCACATCATGTTAGTACTTATCTGATCATACATGCTTATAGGGGTAGTGACACAATCATGTTATTTATTATGTTCAGGACCTAGGGCTTTTGATACCTTATATGATTGGTGTAACTTTGATTTGGTTCATTGTTCTATGGTACACATTTTATATTCATGTATGGATATTGCTATGTTGTTCAGGATATTGTCATGTTTAGTGTCATGCATCATCTAACATGGTTGCATGCTGTGCGATAGTTTGCTCCATTATTGTCGAGGACATCGCCAGTTACATGTATCTGTACACACCACCACTCACGGGTTAGTGGTATATCAGACAGGTGTGTGGCAGTTCTGCTGTTAGGCTTCGTTGGTCTGGTGACTCAACGTGGTAGCCGACAGACAGTTCTGCTCTGTTTGGCTCCGCTGGTTTTGTGTAGCAGCGTGGTAGCCGGCAGGCGGTTGGACTCTGTTTGGCTCCGTTGGTCCGCTCATGGGTAGTGTGATGTAGCGTGGTAGCCGGCAAAGATTCCTCCCCGTCATCGTGTACCGAGAGATGAGAGTATTGTGCTCCCCCATTTATGATTTGGGGAAGGAGGATAGGTGTACTCCGACAGCATCCCGTCCACTCGGTCACTCATCAAGAGCAGTGATGACAGAGTGCACGGTTATCACAACCCTACCCACTCAGTCTCACCATTGTGTGTGAGATGCCTGACTGGCGTCAGGGGTGACCATGACATTTGCATCATATGCATGATGCAATTATTGCTTGTGTTTGCTGCATTTACTTGTTGCATTTATATGGATGCATATGATTGACATGCATACAGGATTTATGACACTCTCGGTCTGACGACCTTGTTGTACTTATACCCTGGTCCTGGTTAGTACAGTTTTCTCCTGCTTATTTTAGTTGCATTTACCCTTCTTGTATCAGGAGACTGTACGCATGATTAGTGCTGGTTGTTATTTTCTTTATTATGCATATCAGTTGTTACCCGCTGAGTTGTTGAACTCACCCCCGTGGACACTATCTTTTCAGGTACCAGGTTGTTTATGGAGTCGCTTGGAGTATCCTACCTGCCGGTCCCCACGTCACATCAGAAGATCTGTCTTCATTTTTATTTATTTACATTTTTGGTATATGAAATTTCTGTATTTCGCTTTGTGTTCCAGTTATGTTTCTGGAATGTTGTTTTGTTGTGTGGTGTAAGCCTAGCCGGCTAGCAATCTTTGTTTATAGTTGTATGTGTTGTCTATTGGATTTCCGTTGTGTTTGGTTTTGGTACAGCCGAGTGGGCTGTTAGATTTATATATAACTGCGTGGTTGTATTTTTGTGGTATTAGCCGAGTAAGCTGCATATATAACTGTGCGGTTGTGTATATATTCTAGCCGCCTGTGGCTAATGTATATTGTATCTGTAGAAATGATTCAGATTGTCACCCATACAGGGGAGGTTCTGTCGAAATTTCTTCGGACATGGACTTCGCCGGGGCGTGACAATTTAGCTCACTTGGCTACCAGGATTCATAAACTCTAGTATTTAACCTGGAGATCTAGAGTTCGAATCCTGGGGAAGGCAACAATCCACTGGCCAGGGGTGGGAAGACCTTGTGAGTAACGGCACAACCCCGAGGGTCGTCGGTCGACGACATAAGGGGTCGCCAATTTGGGCCGCCAGTGGGGTCGCCCAAGGGACCGCCAAGGGGCCGCCAAATGGGCCGCCAGTTGGGCCGCCCAAGGGGCTGAGGGGACGGGTCGTTACAGTTGTATACAAAGAAAGGTATAACTAGTAATTATTTTCCGCATCATGATAGTTTTTCTTTGTATGAATTCCAAACACAAGAGGCATATGATTCTAGATTTTCGGATTAGATATTCGAAGTTGCGTTTTTTTTCTATTTTTTTGATCTTGTGATTCGATTGTTCTTTTTGGTTATACTAATGTTATTTTAGGAAATTAAATATTAAATTTTGTTAAGAGACTTTGTCGAGGCAGTGGTGGATGCTCCCATACCCAAGAAGGGCATATGCCTCGCCATGTTTGACTTGGGAGCTAATTTCTGAAATTAATATTTAATTGAATTTATAACATAGGTGGATTTGGATCAATAGTGTTAAGTTTCGCTTGCGATCCAAGTCTAAGCCATTAAGAACAGATAAGTTAAATTTGGAATCAATAATGTTAAGTTCCGTTTGCAATTCCGAATTTAATTTCTAAAGAACACAATAGGTTGTTAAGAATGGTTCGACACTTATACAAAATTTTTGTACAGTGGAACCGGTACGATCTTTCTAGGACCAACCAATAATTGGTATCAAAGCTAGGGTTTGCCTCTGTGTGTTTGGTTTTCAGTTTAGTTATGCACATGTCATACATAATTTAGGCCGGATAATAGTAGGATATACTAACTCTGTGGTTGCAGGCTCCAACTACTATGACTTATGGTTATTGTGTGTGATTGGACCCTTAGACATGTCAAGGGAATTTTATTGTGTGTGCATGATTGTATTTAACTAATACAGCAGGAGTTGTATTAGCCTTAGGATTTTACATTTATGTTCGATCTAGACTTTATGTACATTCCCTTGTGGAATATAGAATCGATGTATGTAAATTTTTTTTTCTGTCGCGGATCGTGTCCTTGCGAGGCGTGGTGCTATTGAAGGACCAGAGGCGCAGCGGAAAAGGAAGCTCGATGGACCCGACGGCATGAACCATAGGATTGACAGCACATGGAGGACAGTGATGAAAGAAGCCATAATAGTTGAAAAATTAATTTCCATATTTATTGCTTTTATTTTACTGTGATGTGTGTGCATGTGATGTATGCTTGCATAGTTAAAATTCCTCACCTTAAATAATAAAGTGGGAGAGGGATTTTTAGATAAATTTCACGGTCTCCATTATTGGTTTGTAAGTGATACGACAAACTTGCGTGTTGGCTCTGAGTGCCTCCCTCCCCATCGGATGAGTTTGTTTACGGATCATTAGATCAAACTTCCATCTTGGATGATTATATGAAATTAATTACGAGCGTGTGATCTTCCCCATCGGAAGGGGCACAATCTTATTTAATGGAATTAGTATCAAGTAATGGTATACACCTAGACACATTTAATAGTATATTCCCCATCGGAGTCACTGCTATTATTTGTGTGATCAAAGGAAAACCAACTATTAATTTGTCACAAAGATAGGTTGACAAGATAATAAAATGGGTAAAACCTCCTCTTACAAATGTTTGGATTTGTATACGTCCACACTATTATGACATACAATATTCACAGTGTTTGAGGTAATTTTATTTGTCATAAAAATAGGTTGACAAGGTTATTAATGGGTAAAACCCTTCTCTTACAAATGTTTGATTTTGTATACGTCCACACTATCGTGGCATGCAAAATTCACGGTGTTTGAGGTGTTGGTGAATTTAAATGATATTGTTTTGAGGAATCAATATTATTTTAAATTCAAAGTTTTGACCAAATATTTAATCAAGATAGACCAACTATTAATTTTATTTGTCATAAAGTTAGGTTGACGAGATAATAAAATTAATGGATAAAATCTCCTCTTTGTTTTTATATACGTCCATACTATCATGACAGACAAAATTCACGGGGATTTTAAGTTATTGGTCTTGACCAAATATTTTTGTGATTTTTAAGATTTCATATGTTATACTATAGAATAGACTTAGTAGTCCCAATTAAGATTGGAAACAAAACTTAAACTTTAAGATGGACTGTCCTCTCAGAACCAAGAACAATATAGGGGTATTTTATTCATTAGTTGTTGAAACATGTTTAGAGGTGTTATCTACCGGTCCCTGGTGTGTAGATACGGGAGCCACTGATCATGTCTGCAATTCATTGCAGGGGTTCCAGAAAATCCGACAACTATATGAAGAATAAATCACCATGGGCACTGCTGCGAAAGTAGCAGCTGTTGCAGTGGGAGATGTTTATCCTCCGATAGGAATAAAACATGATTTTTTGAGAAATTATCTTTACGTACCAAGTTTAGAAAGAACTAGTTTTCAGTTTCTAAACTATTTAAAGAACTTGATATTCTGCCTCTTTTAATAACAATGTTATTATCAAGAAAAAGAGGGAAGTTATCAGTTCTGGTACGTTGGTTGACAATTTATTATCCAATAACTCCCATGATGTAACAAATGGAAATTAATAACATATCTTCTAACTCTAACAAGAGAAAGCAACCTTCGAAAATGAACCAATCATATATTTGACATCTAAGGCTAGGTTATATTAATTTGAGTAGGATTCATTGGTAGCCAATGAACTTTTGGGTTCATTAGTAGTGGAAAACTTTTCAACCTGTGAGTCTTATTTGGAAGGAAAAATAACCAAAAAACTTTTTAAGTCTAAGGGGTAAGGAGTCAAAGATGTGTTAGAATTGATTCATTTTGATTTGTGTGGATCTTTGACTATCCAGGCAAGAGGTGGTTTCAAATATTTCGTCTCTTTTATAGACGACTATTCGAGATATGAGTACATTTACTTGATGCGCCACAAGTCTAAGTGCTTTGATAAGTTCAAAGAGTACAAAACTGATGTGGAGAAACGTCAAGGTAAAAGTATCAAGACACTACGGTAAGATCGCAGTGGCGAGTACCTCTTAGGAGAGTTTAGGAGTCACTTATCAGAAGTCGGGATTCAATCCCAACTAACTGCACCTGGTACACCCCAACAGAATGGTGTGACAGAACGAAGGAATAGAACTCTTATGGAAATGGTTAGATCAATGATGAGTTATTTAGAATTACCAAATTTGTTTTAGGGATATACTCTGGAAACAGAAGTGAATATCGTACCTTCTAAGACAGAACCCTCTACTCCTATAGAATTGTAAAATAGGCGTAAGCCTAGTCTAAAGCATATTCGGATTTGGGGTAGTCCAGCACATGTGCTAAAGGGAGACACTGATAAGTTGGATAGGAGTTCACTTGTTTGAGGGTTATCTTAGAGAAACGAAAGAAAGGTTTATAGTCTTAAAAAAATCAGAAGGTCATTATTAGCACAAATGCTCGATTTTTAGAAGAGGACTATATAATGAACCACAAGCCCATAAGTAAATTTGTTCTTAAGGAAATAATAAAGGACACGTCTAATTTAATACCAACTGTACAAGATAAAATATCACAAGAAAATGCAACACGTATCACAAATGATACACAATTGCAGAAAGTGCCTCGTCATAGTGGGAGGGTTGTTAGACAACCTAAAAGATTCATGTTTTGGGAGAGTGTTTGGATTTGATCCCTCGTGAACATGAACCTGATCCCCGGACGTATGATGAAGCGCTCCAAGATAAAGATGCAGCATCTTGGCAAAGTGCAATGAATACAGAATTAGAATATATGTATTCTAATAAAATCTGGGAGTTTGTAGAATCACCAAATGATGTAAAAGCCATTTGGTTTACAATAGAAAAAGAAGGACAGACGGGAAGGTGGAAACTTTCAAGCAAGGCTTGTTGAAAAAGGGTATCGATTATGAGGAAACCTTTTCACCAGTAGCTATGCTAAGTCTATCCGGATTCTTTTATCTATTACTGCTCATATGGATTATGAGATTTGGAAAATGGATGTCAAGACAATTTTCCTTAATGGAAGTCTTGAAGAAAACATCCATATAGAGCAACCAGAGGGGTTTATTGCAAAGGGCAAAGAGCATCTAGTATGCAAGCTCAATCAGTCTATTTATGGACTGAAGCAAAGCTTCAAGGTCTTGGAACATCTGGTTTAATGAAGTAATCCAGACCTATGGATTTATTTAATAACCATATGAGTCTTGTGTATACAAGAAGTGTGATAGAAACGTGGTGGTATTTCTTGTACTATACGTAGATGACATTTTTGATAGTTGGAAACAATATCAAAGTGTTGTCGGAAGTAAGGGTATGGTTGTCCAAGCAATTCGATATGTAGGACTTGGGAGAAGGTGCACATATTCTCGAGATCAAAGTAATAAGAGATCACAAGAAAAGAATGTTGTGCTTATCCCGAGCTTCATACTATCCTAGCACGTTTTAGCATGCATGACTCCAAGAAAGGTTTTCTATCTTTTAGACATGGAGTAGCTTTATCTAAAGAGATGTCTTCGAAGACATCAAAGGAGATAGAGGACATGAAGGCAGTTCCTTATGCTTCGGCTATCGGAAGCCTAATGTATGCTATGCACTAGACCGAATATCTACTTTGCTGTGGGCATGGTTAGCAGATATCAAAAGTAACCCTAGGCAGGGACATTGGACTACTGTAAAACATATATTAAAGTACCTGAGAAGAACTAGAGATTATATGATGGTTTACCAAGCAGATAATTTGCTCCTTGAAGGTTACACGGATTTTTGACTTCCAATCAGATAGGGACGATAGTAAGTCGACCTCGGGGTTTTGTGTTTACTTTAGGAGGTGAAGCCATAACAATGGAGGAGTGTTAAGAATAGGTGCTTTTTCAGACTCCACCATAGAATCTGAGTATGTGGCAGTCTCTAAGGCAACCATAGAAGTTATATGGCTCAGAAACTTCATGATAGACTTAGACATGATTTTTGATTTGCCCAAAAATTATTACAATTTATTGTAATAATAGTGGTGTAGTAACAAACTCAAAGAAACCAAAAGTCTATAAGGCAAGTAAACACAATAGAGCGCAAGTACCACCCAATATGAGACATCGTATAACGAGGAGAAGTTGTTGCCGCCTAGATTGCATCAAGTGATAACCCGAGAGATCCTTTCACTAAGGCCCTTAACGCAAGAGCTTTTGATGGGCATGTTGAAGGGTTGGGAATCAGATGTATGGCAGGATATATGGTAGCATAGTCTTTTAGTATAAGTGGGAGATTGTTAGAGTGTATACTAAAAGTCTAGCTTTTTGTAAACATCTATTTTGAAATAAAAGAATCACATTGGTCAAATGTCTACATTTATTTGCTAAGTGTAGTTGTTCAATTAATTTATAATGTAGATAACATGGTGAGTGGTGTCACTCATAAAAGATCATGTTATCAGTTCTTTATAAATTATAAACAGTTGCTCACGACTAAGATGGAAAGGAACAAACCGTTGAAATAGTCATAGTATAATTAGGTATTAGTTTATCTTGACTAATAAATTATACTAATACACTCTAAGTATATTGAGTAGGACCATTTAAGGTAAGTTCTTTTTATACTGACTTAATAAAAGAACAAAACCTTAGTTATTATGGAAATGTGTGCTCTTAATCCTAATATAATAGCAAACACATATATTTAGTATTTATTTCTTTGACTTATCAAAGGGTGAGATTTAGCTCAATGAATCAATATGCCCGATAAATTGGGAAATGATATTACTTATAGTGTGTGTTGTTGATTATAGAAGGAAACTGTGTCCTAGTAATCTAGGTTAATAATGTCCCCGAGAGGAGCTCATAAGGATTGTCATGTTTCACCCTGCAGGTGGACTTAGTCCGACATGACGATAAGGTTGAGTGGTATTACTCTTGGACTAAGACATTAATTAAAATGAGTTGTCAGTAACTCAATTAATTAGTGGGCATCCGACATCTTAAACATAGGGAGACTAACACACTTATAATAAGAAGGAGCCTAAAATGTAATTTGGGATTAGTGCGGTAGTTCAATAATAATTCTTTAGTGGTATGAATTATTATTGATGAAATTAAGTTGGATGTTCGGGGCGAACACGGGGAGCTTAATTTCATCGGGAGACCAAAACCAATTCCTCCTCTCGGTCCCTATCGTAACCTCTTGTATGAAGAGAATTATACCCACCTTTCTAGCCAGCTTTAGGTGGCCGGCCAAGTTAGCTTGAAGCCCAAGCTAGGGCCGACCAAGACCAAAAGGTTGAGCCAAGTAGGTGGCCGACCAATGCTTGGAGCCCAAGCATAAGTGGTCGGCCCTAATCAAATTAAAAGGATTTTAATTTTTAAAATTTTTCTTATGTGGATTCCATGGTTTTAAAAGAGAGTTTAAAATTTAAATCTTTCCTTTTATAGCTTTCTACAAAAGATTAAGAAAAGACATGTTATCTTTCCTTATTTGTAGATTGAAAGAAAGATTTTAATTTTGATAAAACTTTCCTTTTTTGTAACTATGTTCATAATTTAAAAGAGAGTTTTAAAATTAAATATTTACTTTTATAAGTTTCTACAAAATATTAAGAAAAGATTTGATATCTTTCCTTATTTGTAGATTGAAAGGAGATTTTAATTTTAAAGATAACTTTCCTTTTTGGAAATCATTCACATGTTTAAAAGAAAGATTTTAATTTATAAAATTTTTTTTATAACCAACCATGAAGGGAAAAATTAATAGAGAAATTTTTTATTAAAAATTTTTGGAAACAAATTAGGAAGTTTTAATTCTTGCGTTATTAAAACTTTCCTTGTTTGGAGCTATAAGGTGGCCGACCATTATAATTAAGAAAATAAAATTGGTTTTAATCAATTAAATTTTCCTTTTCATGGCAAAGAAAATAAAGAAGGTTTTATTTAAATTTTCCCTATTTGCCAAGACCAAGGATTATAAAAGAGGGGGTAGGGGTGCCTTCATAAGTGACAACTCTATTCTATTTACCTCTCTCTCTTCCTTGTTGGTGGTCAGCCCTAACCATTGCTCTCCTCCTCTTCTCTTCTTCTTTAGTGGTCGGTTTCTTCCCTCTCTTTGAGCTTTTTTTGGTGGCCGGTTCAAGCTAGGAGAAGAAGGAGAGAAAGGAGGCTTTGTTTCTTGCATCCCTTGGAGCTTGGTGGTGGTGGCCGAACCTCTACATCCTTGGAGGAGTCTTGGTGGCCGAAACTTGGAGAGGAAGAAGAAGGGCTTGGGTGGTTCTCATCTCGATAGATCGTTGCCCACACAACGTCCGAGATAAGAAGAGGAATACGGTAGAAGATCAAGAGGTCGTTGTATACAAAGAAAGGTATAACTAGTAATTATTTTCCGCATCATGCTAGTTTTTCTTTGTATGAATTCCAAACACAAGAGGCATATGATTCTAGATTTTCGGATTAGATATTCGAAGTTGTATTTTTTTCCTATTTTTTCGATCTTGTGATTCAATTGTTCTTTTTTGTTAAACCTAATGTTATTTTAGGAAATTAAATATTGAATTTCGTTATGAGGCTTTGTCGAGGCAGTGGTGGATGCTCCCATACCCAAGAAGGTCATGTGCCTCGCCATGTTTGATTTGGGAGCCAATTTTTGAAATTAATATTTAATTGAATTTATAACATAGGTGGATTTGGATCAATAGTGTTAAGTTCCGCTTGCGATCCAAGTCTAAACCATTAACAACAGATAAGTTAAATTTGGAATCAATAATGTTAAGTTCCATTTGCGATTCCGAATTTAATTTCTAAATCACACAATAGGTTGTTTGGAAAGGTTCGACACTTTTACAAAATTTTTGTACAGTGAAACCGGTACGATTTTTCTAGGACCAACCAACAATATCCTCATACTACAAAATAATGCATAAAAGAGTCTTGGTCTGTATTACAATGTTAGAAGTCAACTTGCACAAGGGACTCATTACAAATCTTATATTCCCATGCTACAAAATAATGCATAAAAGTGACCTCTTATGTATTACTCACTATGATAGCAGTCAACTTGCACAAAGGACTCATTGCAAACCTTAACCTTTTGGTTTACTACTAATACAGAGTCTAGTACCTCATTTATATTGATAGTTATCTAATTCGCTGTATCTCTTCCCATCAACATTTATTTGGACTGAATGCACTTATGATTAAGATTTAAAATCTCGACTCATGCCGAGATTTCGGTCTCAGATAGGAATGATACAGTTTTAGTATTTTTTTTTTATATATAGTAATTATCAGGTAAATATGTTTATTGTGTATAATTTAAAAATAAATTGTATATTGATTTTATATAAGTTTTCAATTATTGAACAACTTAATATTATTATACAAAATAATTAAATATAATTTTCTTTAAAGAAAATTACCTATCAATAACTCAAATTAAAATTGATACATTATAATATGTTACCTTACTAATACCAAAAGAAGTGGTGTGAACCAGATGGAATCATTGGTTCTCGTAACATTCTATTTAAGTCAACTCTGTAGTTCTCCAAACCCTAGATTAAACAATCATAATTATATAAATTAATACAAAGATGTTATTTTATATATAATAATTATATAAACAAACTATTTCTTCATTTAATTAATTATTAATTTAAATAATATATATTTAAAATAGTAAAAAATATCATAATATTAATTAAACATTAAAATAGTAAAAAAATACAAAATGATAAAAAAAATTATCAGAATAAAATTTGATTTATTAGATTTTTTTTATACTTTTTAGAATTTTAAAATAGTAAAAAGAATTTCAGAATATCAATTAATAAAATTAATAATTTTTTAAAATTTCAAAAATATTTTTTATATATTTTATTGGGATAATTTAATTAGGTTTATGAAAGTTTCTTTGAAATATCACACTTAAGTTGGGAATTGATTCAATTAAATAAATCACAATTTTAATTTGAACAGTAGCATCGCCCGTGGACACTTATGGCGGCGCCGGAAGCATACCACGATGCCTCTGGGGGCGTCGAAAGCGTTGCGGGACGGCTCTGACCCACTTATGTCGTGCGACATGCACACGTGAAGGATAGATGACACATGCAAAATTGAGGAGCGTATTGTGCCATTTTTGCTCCCCAAGTAAAAACTATCTGTGTCGCCTGACATGGAATGATATTTCAATCATTGCTTATGATAATAATCATATAATCTCATAATTATTAGTTACTCTAAGACACATTTAGATACACTGTAGACACTATAATAAATAGAAAAAAAATACAATGACATGCATGATAACATTACATCCATTTAGTTAGAACTAGGAGAATAAGGAGTAAAAGAATTGCACATCTTTGCGCATTCCTTACGAGCCTGATTCCAATCTATCTGGTCATATGGGCAATGGAATAGCTCATTTCTTAGTGATAATATTATTGGGGTAATTGGGCCAGTAAATCTTTTCCCGTATATATATGACATGGGCAAGTAAATCATCCTGCAATAGCACCACACTCGTCCTATAAAACAAAAATATTTGATAAAGTTTAGAGCCTTGTTGTACCATTCACAATATATATGACATGGGCATAGTAGAGAAGGTCTATCACTCCATGTAGAGAAGTGAAATTGGCACCTGTTTAACAAAATAGAATGGACATTATATTCTACTTATTTTTTATTTGGCAAAAATTTGTACAGATGATATTGTGAATGATCAAAACTAGTTAAGCAATACAACTATGTCAGGTAGAGGTATAAACCGCATGGAATGATGTTCTTCAAAATTCATGTAGGAATGACAACACTAATAGAGAGATAATGGAATTCTCAAATATATACTAAAAATTTGCACCATGTATAAAATTATTATCTCATAGTAATGTAATTTCTCCCGGTAAAGTTGTTGTCGTATGACTTCGAAGGCTTGGATTCGACTCTCAGAAACAGTCTCTTATAGGTAAGACTGTGTATAATAGACTCTTCCTCGGGACCATACATTGGCAGGAGTTTCATACACTAAACTATTTTTTTTATATATAGTAATGCAATTTTCATGCAAAAAAGTTGGAACCATCTCTAATCTCCACTTTAGTAATCATATAGTTCATCTTAAGCCTAGGAAGTATCTAGAAGACATAAATTACTTTTCTTGGTAACTAAGCTACACATAACTTTTGAACAGTACTGAAAATGTCTATGTAGAAAATTTGATCTTCAAATTTTCAAGTCACATAAAAGTTACTTCTATCCAATAGGTTTGGGCTATAACGGAAACTATATATTAGGCGCATTGTCTGCAATAGAAAATTGTATATTACATGTTATCACAAATGTATGAAGAGTTACAAAATTAGTCATGAAAATTGAAAAGGTCTTGGTATTGTTTCAATTGTGCTCAGAATCATAACTGAAGTTTATGTCTAATAAGCAAAAGTCCTCATATATGTTGTTCCTTAGTATTACAGGAGCAGGTAGTAAGTGATTGTGAGTTGTGATCGCATTCTCCACAATACAAAATTTTAATGTTCTACCGGTTACCATTCAACTTATCTATGAGATCATTTTTTCTTTTACATCCTCTTTTTAGTTACAACTAGATATCCTACTCATTGTTCTCTAACAAATGCATACCTGGATGAAAAGGTACAAAGTATGGCAATAACCACATTTCTGGTGGCAAAGGGTTGTTACCAGACCAGTCAAACACTCCAAGCACCTGAATGAATTCAGCGCACATGAATCAAGGCTCTTCTTTTGGAAATGTCATATAAGTAACAAATAGAACAAAAAGTGCTAAAAAAAATCCTATAAGGTTATCACCAAATGTTTCTATGGCAGGAACCCCAGTGGAAGCAACGCATGCGGCTATATAAGTGAGTATAACAGATCCGCAAATCTCTGTTTAGTGAGGTAACTAGCTTTGGCTTGTGGAATACATGGATATCAAGCTTTAATACAAAAGAGAGTCACTATTACTTACAGATAACCAGATCTTTCCCCATGATGTTGTACAAGTAGCACTTCCATGGTCTAAGATCCATTCTCTCCCTTTTTCCATTGCCCCATCTCCATCATCAGGTTCTTGTCCAAGCAACCTTAAAGTAACATAACACAACGCCGAACCAAACATAGTACTCTTACCCTCAATATGAAAACCCCACCCTCCATCTCTGTTCTGCAATACATAAGCAGGCAAATGACAATTTAGCAAAGGATTCAGATCAAGTTTATAAAAAAGAAAAACGTCAAGAATATGATACCTGATGGTTGTAGAGATAACGACGGATCTCCTTCTGGTGTTCAGGTGTCAGAACAGTATTTAGAGTTCCAGTAACATGGAAAGTTATTATCTGCACAAATCAAAAGGCAAAAATTTAGTAGACACCTGATATGCGCAATAAAATTGTGTATATTATCTGGCAAGACAAATCCACTGCCAGAATTCAAGTCTTATCCAACAATAGACTCTGTCAAGTTTTCATAAAAATAAAAATTCACATAAGAGCAATCAAGGCACAATATTGCAGGAAGTTTAATCTAGAAAAAGGATTAAGCCGTTATAATTTTTCATATGAAAAGATTCAAGCAAATACCAATCCTGGCAAAAAAAACATTGGGCCTGCAAATTCCCCAGGCCAGTGTCCATCATGTGCTTGGTGAGTAGAAAAAATGCTAATTGCCTTTCTTAAGGAAGTGACTAGAGCTTCTTCCGTGACATCTTCATCATCTTGAATCCTGATGATAGGATAGTCCATCTCAAGTGGATTCTCCTTTGCAAACTGCAATAAAGTAAAGAAACTGATAATCTCAATCACTTCCATAAAAGATAAAACACACACATGCGCGCACAGAAAAGAATTTGCAAGACATTTCTTTTCTCGTCGCTAAATAACATTGTTCTTGTAGTGATGTCGTGTCCTTTCTTTTACATAATGGTAAATCCATCTGCTTTTGGAACTTGAATAGTTTTGAACTACAACTCGATCGTACCTGCATCCGCATAAGCAGATCGGCGCTGTTTTTCTTCTCGAACCGGCTCTCGCGGAATGCTTCTCGCGCCTTCTCCACCTCCTCGATTTCCTCGGGCGTGCCGAGGCTGGGATCGAACTCCCACACCTGTCTGCCGGCGTGATTGTTGGTTGTGCGCAACCAGGGGCTGCCGCCCTCCGCGATCTTGAGTCTCCACATTGTCAGATCGTAAGAACTGCAAGCGGCTTCGATGGAAGAAACTGCCGTGTGCCGGAGTTCCACGCCGTCGAATCGATGGAAGAAGTGGCCTCACTCTTCGCTGGGATAGAGAACAACGAGTGAGTGACTATAATTGAAATGCGAGGCTTCACTCTTTGCGGTCGCGGGCGCCGTTAACTATTTATAATTCAATGAAATTTCATTGCTTAAATTGTTTGGGAAACTACACACAATTATATAATTATAAAAAAAATAAAAAACAACAGATCAATTTTAACCACTTAAATTTAAACTTTAATAAAATAATTATTTTCACATATTTATGTTAGTATAATAAAAAATCAACTCAAATTAAAATATTAACAATTGTCTCATTTTTATTTGGCCGATACAATTATTAATATAGTATTTATAAAAATTTTAAATTACTACCTGATATAATATTGATCACATGGAGTATCTTATTATTCATTAGAATTTTAAAAAGACAATACAGTAATACACTCTTTTTTTTTTTAATAATATTAATATTAAAAGAGAGCGAGCACCTCATTTTTTTTTTTTCCAAAATTCCTTTATTAGCTCTAATTAAATTATAATTGAATAAATCAATTTTTTTCTTTCTTTTGATAATATCAGAATGAATTTTATTATTGATACGGATAAATATGGCAGAGTGGTAAATAAGTGGAGAGGGGAAGACATTTTGGTCTTTGGGGTGGTGAGGGTTTTAAGGGGGAAAGGAGGACACTGTAGGGGGCTTCTTCGTGGAATTTATGCCGCCGCCAACAGCTGCTTCTTCTCCTTCCCTCTCGCGACGTCGTCGCCGGAGCTGACGCCGGCCGCCCCCGCCTTTCTCCTCTCCCTCTCCTTCTCACCGCAACCACCAGCAAAAACAGGGAGAACTTCTCCTCCCTCGTCGCCGTCCTCGAGCCACAGCCGTCGGCGACGACCGACACCAGCCACAACACTGCCTCTTCTCTTCCTCCCTCCTCCTCACTGCGTCGTCGCCGGCGGACAACCGTCTCCTCCTCGCCGCGCCGTCGCCGGGCAGACCACTGCCTTTCTCCGTCTCCTCCTCACTGTGCCGACGCCAGGCAGACTGTTTGTAAAATATCGAAAATAGACGAATATTAATATGGGATTTTTTCAAAATTTTTGGAAATTTTTCGGGAATTTTTCGGAGCTCGTACGGACGAGTTAACGGGGATAAAAACGGGATCCGGGAAAAGCCTGTTTAGGCTACCCCATTTAAGCGAGGAAAAGTTGGATTTATTTATTTATTTTCTTTTTCTATTTTCTTTTCCTTATATTTTCTTTTTCCCCCGCTGTTTCTTTCCCTCGACGCCGAACCCGTGCTGACTTCTCCCCCTCCGCGCGCCCAACGCGAACTCTCTGCCCTAACTGCCCTAACCAGCGCCGGCCCGGCGGTTCCTTCTTCCCCCTTCTCTTCATCTCATCGCCAAGGACCATGCCCTAAACCTCCCTCGCGCTGACTTCCTCTCCCGATTCCTTTCTCTCCTTCTCCACAGCAGCCACTGCCGGCACTGATTCCCCAGCATCGGCCGTCGTTGCCTGTGCCTTAGCATCGTCGGGTGTCGCTCCTCAGCCCTCGCGCCGACCTCTTCTCTTCCTTCCCGAGCATTGCCCAATCGCCATTGTGCCCTAGTTTCCTTGTCGCGGCGCCGACGCACACAGAAGCTTCCTCTCCTCTGCCATCGCCTCTCGTTGTGGAGATCTCAGGTTTGCCGCCCCTCTCCGATCTCCCTTGAGCCAACACTGTGCCCTAGTTCATCACTGTCGGTGCCACTCTTTTCCTTTAGTGCTGCCATGCCGCCGGCAGAGTGGAGACAAGGGGTAAGTTGGATTCTTGGTAAGGAATTCTGTGTTACGTAATTGGGTATCTTTAATTGGTGATATTCACATCTTAATCCGATTAGAGAAGACCTAATTTCTGTTATTATTATTAAATTGTTGAGAATTAAGGCTCGGTCGGTGAATACAACTCCGGTCATCTTTGTGCGTGGGCGATTCACAGCTTTGGGCATAAACCAGTGAGGTGAATTGAGGTAAGGTGTAGAGAAAGTAATTTCTTTTGTTACAACATACACCTAATTGGAGTTATGAAAAAGATAAGGAATGAATAATACATAAACTTAGTTAAGTTTAAGAGGATTATATATATATGGAATAGATTTGTAATTTGTCTACTGGTATGATTAGCGTTTTACCCTAATTTTAGGGTTAGAGGTTTTATTTAGCTATATATATATGATTGTAGCTAAATAAAATATATTTCTATTCGTGACACAGAACTTTGACGCGAGACGAGTATCTCGACGTCGTATTCGGACCAGATTGGACTTTTCGATTGGAGGCGGGTACTTTTGACTTTATGTCTTTGATACGCATAGTAGTGAATTTAACAAGTAGCAATAATTATGTTCTCTTTTTTGTTTCGGTTAATCACTACCCGATACCTGTTACATGATTGGTTGATTGCTTGTTTTGCATCTCATGTATTCCTTACCTGTTGATACATGCTTATAAGGGTAGTGATATACCATGCTTCACCATGTTCAGGATCTAGGTTTTATACCTTCAGTGTACCTTTGATTTGATTCGTTGACCTATGGTGCACTTTTATATATATATGGATTAGCTCAGGATATTTTTGTTGGAGTGTATACTGAAAGCCTAAGCTTTGTAAACATTCATTATAAATAAAGAATCACATTTGGTCAAATTGTCTACATTTAGTTGTAGTTGTTCAATTAATTTATACTGTAGATAACATAGTATGTCGTGCCACATGCAGAAGATGATGTTATCAGTACCTTATAAATTATAAACAGTAGCTCACGACCAAAATGGAAAGGAACAAACCATTAGAAGATCGTAGTGTAATTAGGTATCAGTTTATCTTGACTGTATAATTACACCAGTACACTTAGAGTGTATTGAGTAGGACCATTTGAGGTCGTTTCTTTTATACTGATTTTATAAAGAAACAAAGACCTCAGTTATTATGGAAGTGTGTGCTCTTAATCCTGATATAATAACAAGCACATATATCTGATATTTATTTCTTTAATTTATCAATGGGTGAGATTTAGTTCGATGAATCAATAAGCCCGATAAGTTGGGAAATGGTATCACTTATAGTGTGTGTTGTTGATTATAGAAGGAAACTGTGTCCTAGAGATACTAGGTTGATAATGTCCCCAAGAGGAGCTCATAAGGATTGGCATGTTAAACCCTGCAGGTGGACTTAGTCCGACATGACGATAAGGTTGAGTGGTACTACTCTTGGACTAAGATATTAATTAAATGAGTTGTCAGTAACTCACTTAATTAGTGGACATTCGATATCTTAAACACAGAGAGACTAACACACTCATAATAAGAAGGAGCCCAAAAATATAATTTGGGATTGGTGCGGTAGTTCAATAATAGTTCTCTAGTGGAATGAATTATTATTGATAAAATTAAGTTGTGTGTTCGGGGCGAACACGGGATGCTTAATTTTATCGGGAGACCAAAACCAATTCCTCCTCTCGGTCCCTATCGTAGTCTCTTATTTATAGAGTACTATACCCACCTATACCCACCTTCTATACCCACCAATTGGGGGTCGGCCAAGCTAGCTTGGGAACCAAGCTAGGGCCGACCTAGGTATAAAATTGGATGGCCGGCCCTAGCTTGAACCCAAGCTAGTGGGGGCCGGACAAATTAATTTAAAAAGGGATTTTAATTTTAATTTTTATTATGTGGGAGATATAATTTATTAAAGAGAATTAAAATTAAAATATCTCTCTTGTAAAAGATCTACAAAAGATTAAAGAAAGAAATTAGATTTCTTTCCTTATTTGTAGATTGGTGAGATATTTTATTTTCTCTTTAAAAATTATTCACATGTTGTAAAATTAAAATTATAGAAATTTCCTTTTATCAACCATGAAGAGATTTTGAAGAGAAATTTTATTTTTTAAAATTTTCGGAAACAAATTAGGAAGTTTTAATTGTTGATTGAAACTTGTCCAATTTGATTTCATTGATGTGGCCGGCCATAAGATTTCAATTGGGGAAATTTTATTTTATTTTTCTCAATTAAATCATGTCAAGGAAATTGAGGAAATTTTATTGTAATTAAATTTCCTAATTTGCCTAGGCCAAGGAATATAAAAGAAGGGGTGAGGGTGCCTTCATGGAACAACCTCTATTATTTCTCTCCCTCTTTTGTTCCTTGGTGTGGCCGGCCATCATCATCCTCTCCCTCTCTTTCTCTTGTGGTGGCCGAAACTCTCTATTGCTTGGAGCTCTTGTGGAGGCCGGATACTACTTGGAGAAGAAGAAGAAGAAGAAGGAGGAGAGAAAACTAGCATCTCTTGGAGCTTGGTTGGTGTTTTGATTTTCTTCTTTGGTGAAGCTTCCTTGTTGTGGCCGAACCTAGCTAGGAGGAGAAGAAGGTGGTTGGTGGTTTCTCATCTTGGAAGATCGTTGCCCACACAACGTCCGAGGTTAGAAGAGGAATACGGTAGAAGATCAAGAGGTCTTTCTAGAAGGTATAACTAGTAGTTTTTCCTTTTCCGCATCATACTAGTTATTTATGGAAATAATACCAAATACAAGAGGCTTACGTTCTAGTATTTCGAATATGTTTTTCGATGTTGTGTTCTTTTGTTTTATTTATCCTTGTAATTTGATTGTTCTTTTCGGTTAACCTAAAGTTATTTTAGGAAATTAAATATTAGCTTTCTATAAAAGGTTTTGTCTAGTCGGTGGTGGTTGCTCCCATATCCAAGAAGGCCATGTGCCTCGCCACGTCAGTACTGGGAACCAATTATGGAAATTAATATTTAATAGAATTAATAACTTAAGGTGATTTGGGTCGAACGTGTTAAGTTCCGCAGGAGACCCAAGTCAAAACCTAAAAGAACGAATAGATTAAGTTTTGGATCAAACGTGTTAAGTTCCGCAGGCGATCCAAAATTTAATTTAAAAGAACACATGGTAGCTAGGAAAAGGTTCAGACCTTTGTACAAAATTTTTGTACAGTGGAACCTCTAGGTTTTCCGAGTAGCAACCAACAAGTGGTATCAGAGCTAGGGTTTTGCCTCTGTGTATTTGGTATTAGTTTAATTATGCACATGTCATACATAATTTAGGCAGGATAATAGTAGGATGTGCTAACTTTATGGATGCAGGATCCAACTATTATGACTTTTAGTTATTATGTGTGTGATTGGACCCTTGGACATGTCAAGGGCATTTATATGTGTGTGCATGATTGTATTATAAAATACAGCTGGAGCTGTATTTAGTTTTATTAGGATTTTATTTTTGATCTAGATACATGTACATTCCTTTTATGGAATATAGGATCAAAAATGTAAAATTCTATTTATGTCGCGGATCGAATCTTGCAAAGCGTGGAACCTTCTAAGGACCAGAGGCGCAGCGGAACTAGGAGCAAGATGGATGCGACAGCTAGACCCGGTGGCGGTGGCCAAATATGGCAGCAGCTTGGGATGACAACACACGGAGGACAACTAGAGATAAAAGCCATAATAGTTGAAAATTAGATTTTCTATTTATTGCTTTTATATTGTGCTATGTGTACATGTTGGTTTACATATTTAGTAGGCTAGCATAGTTAAAATTCCTCATTTATAAATAACTAAGTGGGAGAGGGATTTTTAAGTAAATTCCATGGTCTCCATTACTGGTTTGTAAGTGATGCAAACAAGCTTGCGCGTTGGCTCTGAGTGCCTTCCTCCATAACGGATGAGCTTGTTTGTGGATCACTAGAACAGACTTCCATTTTTGGATGACTATAGGAAGTTAATTAAAAGCGTGTGATCTTCCCCAACGGAAGGGGCATAATCTTATTAATGGACTTAGTGTCAAGTAATGGTATACACTTAGATACATTTAATAGTATCCTCCCCAACGGAGTCACTACTATCACTTGTGTGACCAAAGGGAAACCAACTATTGATTTGTCATAAAACTAGATTGGCAATATAATAAAATTAATAAACCCCCTCTTACAAATGTTTGAATTTGTATACGTCCACACTAACGTGGCATACAAGATTCATGGTGTTTTGAGGTAATTTTATTTGTCAAAAAGTTATATTGACAAGATAGTCAATGGGTAAAACCCTCCTCTTACAAATGATGAATTTGTATACGTCCACACTAACGTGGCATGCAAAATTCACGGTGTTTGAGGTGTTGGTGAATTTAAATAATATTGTTTGAGGAATCAATGTTATTTTAAATTCAAAGAGTTTTGACCAAATATTTGATCAAAGACAGATCAACTATTAATTTTATTCGTCAAGTTGACGAGATAATAAAATTAATGAATAAAATCTCCTCTTCGATTTTGTATACACAAAATTCATGGAGATTTTAAGGAGTTGATCTTGACCAAATATTTTTGTGATTCTTAGGATGTTTGTCAATCCCTAGTAGTCATACTATAGAAAAAGACTTAGTAGTCCCAATTGTAATGATTGGAAATAGGACTTGGACATTAAGGTAGACTGTCTTCTTAGAACTAAGAACAATTTATGTATATTTAATTCATTAGTTGAAACATGTCTAGTGGTGTTATCTACCAGAACCTGAAGTGTAGATACAAGATGCCATTAATCATGTCTGCAATTCATTGCAGGGTTCCAGGAAACCCGACAACTAAATGAAAGGTAAATCACCGTCCACATGGGCACTACTGTAAAAGTGGTAGCTGTTGCAGTGGGAGATGTTTATCTTTTGATAAGAATAAAATATGGATTTTAAGTAATTGTCTTTACGTACCAAGTTTAGAAAGAACCTGATTTCAGTTTCTAAACTATTATAGATATTGTGTCTATTTTGATAACAAAGTTGTTATCAAGAAAAATAGAGAAGTTATCTATTCTGGTATGATGGTTGACAATTTATAATCCAATAACTCCTACGATGCAACAAATGGAAATTAGTAACACATCTTCTAATTTTAAGAGAAAGCAACCTTTAGAAATGAACCAATTATATCTTTGGCATCTAAAGCTAGGTTATACTTGAGTAGGATTCATTGGTAGCTGATGAACTTTTGGGTTCATTAGTAGTGGAAATCTTTCCAACCTGCGAGTCTTACTTGGAAGGAAAATAACCAAGAAGCTTTTAAGTCCAAGGGGCATGGAGTCAAAGATATGTTGAAAACGGTTCATTCTGATTTGTGTGATCCTATGACTATCCAGACAAGAGGTAGTATTGAATATTTTGTCTATTTTATAGACAACTATTCAAGATACAAATAAATTTACTTAATGTACCACAAGACTAAGTACTTTGATTAGTTCAAAGAGTACAAGGTTGATGCGGAGAAATGTTAAAGTAAAAAGTCACTATGGAAGATCGTAGTGACAAGTACCTCTTGAGAGATTTTAGGAGTCACTTATCAGTAGTTGGATTTCAATCCCAACTAACTGCATCTGGTACACCCCAACAGAATGGTGTAGTAGAAAGAAGGTAAATGACTCTTATGGAATAATTAGATAGATGATAAGTTATTCAGAAAATTACCAAATTTGTTTTAAGGATAAACTCTGAAAACGAAAGTGAACATAGTACCTTCCAAGTTAGAACTCTCTACTCATATAGAATTGCTGAATAGGTGAAAACCTATTTTGAAGCATATTCGGATTCGGGAAATTCAGCACATATGTTATAGAGAGACAATGATAAGTTGGATAGGAGTTCACTTGTTTGTAAGTTATCCTAGATAAACAAAAGTAGGTTTATAGTCTTAAAAATCAGAAGGTCATTGTTAGCATCAATGACTGATTTTTAGAAAAGGACTATATAATGAACCACGTGCTCATAAGTAAATTTGTTCTTAAGGAAATAATAAAGGACATGTCTAACCTAGTACCAACTGTACAGGATGAGATACCACAAGAAAACTGCAACACGTATCACAAATGATACACAATTGCAGAAAGTGCCTTGTCGTAGTGGGAGGGTTGTTAGGCAACCTAAATAGGTTCATGTTTTGGGAGAGGTTTTGGATTCGATCCCTGGAGGACATGAACCTGATCTCCGGTCATATGATAAAGTACTCCAAGATAAAGATGCAAGCATCTTGGCAAAGAGTAATGAATAACAGAATTAGAATATATGTATTCTAATAAAATCTGGAAGCTTGTAGAACCACCAAATGGTGTAAAAGCCTTTGGGTGTAAAAAGGTCAATAATAGGAAAAGAGGGATAGAAAGGAAGGTAGTAATTTTCAAAGCAAGGCTTGATGAAAAAGGAAACTTTTTCACTGGTAGCCATGCTTAAGTCTATCCGGATTCTTTTATCTATTTGGCAAGTGGATGTTAAGACAGCATTCCTTAATGGAAGTCCTGATGAAAGCATCCATATAAAGCAACCAGAAGGGTTCATTGCAAAGGGCTAAGAGCATCTTGTGTGCAGGCTCAATCAGTCTATGGACTGAGGCAAAGCTTCAAGGTCTTGGAACATCCGGTTTATCAAAGTAATCCAGACCTATGGATTTATTGAGTAAACGGATAAGTTTTGTGTATACAAAATGTGTGATGGAAACGTGGTGGTATTTCTTGTACTATATGTAGATAACATTTTTGGTAGTTGGAAACAATATCAAAATGTTGTCAGAAGTTAGGGTATGGTTGTCTAAATAATTCGATATAAAGGACTTGGGAGAATGTATATATTTTTGAGATCAAAGTAATAAGGGATCGAAAGAAAAAAATATATTTTACTTATCCCAAGCTTGATACATCGGAAAATCCTTGCTCGTTTTAAGCATGCAAAACTCCTCGACAGGTTTCTTACCTTTTAAGCATGGAGTGTCTTTATCTAAAGAGATGTCTCCGATGACATCAAAGGAGATTGAAGACATGTAGGCAGTTCTTTATGCTTCGGTAGTTAGACAACCTAATGTATGCTATGCACGAGATCAGAAATCTGTTTTGCCATGGGCATAGTTAGCAGATATCAAAGTAACCCTAGACAAGGACATTGAACTGCAGTAAAGCATATATTAAAGTACCTTAGAGGCGCTAGAGATTATATGCTAGCTTACAGGGCAGTTAATTTGGTCCCTGTGGGTTACACGGATTTTGACTTCCAATCGGATAAGGACAATAATAAGTCAACCTCGGGGTTTTGTGTTTACTTTAGGAGGTAAAGTCATAACTATGGAAAAGTGATAAGCATAGGTGTTTTTCTGGACTCCACCATAGAAGCTTAGTATATGGCAAGCCTCTGAGGTAGCCATAAAAGCTGAATGACTCAATAACCTCAAGATAGACTTAGATATGATTTTTGGTTTGTCCAAAGATTATTACAATTTATTGTAATAATGTTGGTGCAGTAGCAAACTCAAAGAAACCATAAGTCTATAAGGCAAGTAAACACAATAGAGCACCCAATACGAGAAATCGTATAAACGAGGAGAAGTTGTTGCCGCCTAGATTGCATCAGGTAATGACCTATAGATCCTTTCACTAAGGTCCTTAAGGCAAGAGCTTTTGATGGGCATGTTGAAGGGTTGAGAATCAGATGTATGGCAGCAGATATGGAAGCTTAGTCTTTTAGTATAAGTGGGAGATTGTTGGAGTGTATACTGAAAGCCTAACCTTTGTAAACATTCATTATGAATAAAGAATCACATTTGGTCAAATTGTCTACATTTAGTTGTAGTTGTTCAATTAATTTATACTGTAGATAACATAGTATGTGGTGCCACATGCAGAAGATGATGTTATCAGTACCTTATAAATTATAAACAGTAGCTCACGACCAAAATGGAAAGGAACAAACCATTAGAAGGTCGTAGTGTAATTAGGTATCAGTTTATCTTGACTGTATAATTACACTAGTACACTTAGAGTGTATTGAGTAGGACCATTTGAGGTCGTTTCTTTTATACTGATTTTATAAAGAAACAAAGACCTCAGTTATTATGGAAGTGTGTGCTCTTAATCCTGATATAATAACAAGCACATATATCTGATATTTATTTCTTTAATTTATTAATGGGTGAGATTTAGTTCGATGAATCAATAAGCCCGATAAGTTGGGAAATGGTATCACTTATAGTGTGTATTGTTGATTATAGAAGGAAACTGTGTCCTAGAGATACTAGGTTGATAATGTCCCCAAGAGGAGCTCATAAAGATTGTCATGTTAAACCCTGCAGGTGGACTTAGTCTGACATGACGATAAGGTTGAGTGGTACTACTCTTGGACTAAGATATTAATTAAATGAGTTGTCAGTAACTCACTTAATTAGTGGACATTCGATATCTTAAACACAGGGAGACTAACACACTCATAATAAGAAGGAGCCCAAAAATGTAATTTGGGATTGATGCGGTAGTTCAATAATAGTTCTCTAGTGGAATGAATTATTATTGATAAAATTATGTTGTGTGTTCGGGGCGAACACAGGATGCTTAATTTTATCGGGAGACCAAAACCAATTTCTCCTCTCGGTCCCTATTGTAGTCTCTTATTTATAGAGTACTATACCCACCTATACCCACCTTCTATACCCACCAATTGGGGGTCGACCAAGCTAGCTTGGGAACCAAGCTAGGGTCGGCCTAGGTATAAAATTGGGTGGCCGGCCCTAGCTTGAACCCAAGCTAGTGGGGGCCGGCCAAATTAATTTAAAAAGGGATTTTAATTTTAATTTTTATTATGTGGGAGATATAATTTATTAAAGAGAATTAAAATTAAAATATCTCTCTTGTAAAAGATCTACAAAAGATTAAAGAAAGAAATTAGATCTCTTTCCTTATTTGTAGATTGGTAAGATATTTTATTTTCTCTTTAAAAATTATTCACATGTTGTAAAATTAAAATTATAGAAATTTCCTTTTATCAACCATGAAGAGATTTTGAAGAGAAATTTTATTTTTTAAAATTTCCGGAAACAAATTAGGAAGTTTTAATTGTTGATTGAAACTTGTCCAATTTGATTTCATTGATGTGGCCGGCCATAAGATTTCAATTGGGGAAATTTTATTTTATTTTTCTCAATTAAATCATGTCAAGGAAATTGAGGAAATTTTATTGTAATTAAATTTCCTAATTTGCCTAGGCCAAGGAATATAAAAGAAGGGGTGAGGGTGCCTTCATGGAACAACCTCTATTATTTCTCTCCCTCTTTTGTTCCTTGGTGTGGCCGGCCATCATCATCCTCTCCCTCTCTTTCTCTTGTGGTGGCCGAAACTCTCTATTGCTTGGAGCTCTTGTGGAGGCCGGATACTACTTGGAGAAGAAGAAGAAGAAGAAGAAGGAGAGAAAACTAGCATCTCTTGGAGCTTGGTTGGTGTTTTGATCTTCTTCTTTGGTGAAGCTTCCTTGTTGTGGCCGAACCTAGCTAGGAGGAGAAGAAGGTGGTTGGTGGTTTCTCATCTTGGAAGATCGTTGCCCACACAACGTCCGAGGTTAGAAGAGGAATACGGTAGAAGATCAAGAGGTCTTTCTAGAAGGTATAACTAGTAGTTTTTCCTTTTCTGCATCATACTAGTTATTTATGGAAATAATACCAAATACAAGAGGCTTACGTTCTAGTATTTCGAATATGTTTTTCGATGTTGTGTTCTTTTGTTTTATTTATCCTTGTGATTTGATTATTCTTTTCGGTTAACCTAAAGTTATTTTAGGAAATTAAATATTAGCTTTCTATAAAAGGTTTTGTCTAGTCAGTGGTGGTTGCTCCCATATCCAAGAAGGCCATGTGCCTCGCCACGTCAGTACTGAGAACCAATTATGGAAATTAATATTTAATAGAATTAATAACTTAAGGTGATTTGGGTCGAACGTGTTAAGTTCCGCAGGAGACCCAAGTCAAAACCTAAAAGAACGAATAGATTAAGTTTTGGATCAAACGTGTTAAGTTCCGCAGGCGATCCAAAATTTAATTTAAAAGAACACATGGTAGCTAGGAAAAGGTTCAGACCTTTGTACAAAATTTTTGTACAGTGGAACCTCTAGGTTTTCCGAGTAGCAACCAACAATTTTGTGGTTAGTGCCATGCATCATTTGCATGATTGCATGCTGTGCGATAGTCCACTCCATTATTGTTGAGCACATCGCTAGTTACATGGATATGCACACACCACCACTCATGGGTTCGTAGTCGATTCAGGCAGTGTGTGTTGCAGCAGGGACCTTGTTTGGCTCCGTTGGTCCGCTTATGGGTAGCGTGATGCAATGTGTTAGCCGGCAGGGATTCCTCCCCGTCATCGTGTATCGGGAGATGAGAGCATTGTGCTCTCCCATTTATGATTTGGGGTAGGAGGATAGGTGTACTCCGACAGCATCCCGTCCACTCGGTCACTAATCAGGAGTAGTGACGACAGAGTGCACGGTTGTCACAGCCCTACCCACTCGACCTCACTATTGTGTGTGAGATGGTTGACTGGTGTCAGGGGTGACCAGGACGCATCATTGGCATCATATGCATGATGCATTTATTGCTTGTGTTTGTGCTTGCTGCATTTATATGTTGTATATTGTTTGGACGCCTATGTTTGACATGCATACAGGATTTCTATGCCACTCGGACTGTTTGTCCTTATACCCAGGACCTGGTTAGTACAGTTTCTTTCCTGTTTACTTCAGTTGCATTTCATCCTTTTATATCAGGAGACTGTACACATGATTAGTGCTAGATGTTATTTCCCTACTTTGCATATCAGTTGTATCTGCTGAGTGTTGGACTCACCCCGCCTCTATTGTTGTTATTTTTTTCTGGTTGATGCTGTCAGGAGAGAGTTCCAGTTGCTGTTCCCCTGCAAACCACGAGGATTTGTTGACCTTTTAGTTTTTCTTCTTATTTGACTATGTTTAGAATTGGTTTATTTTGATACTTGGATAATGTATGGATTGTATTTGTCGATGGATTTTTATTCGATATGTTTTACTACATACCTGCCTGGACGACAGAAGATGTGAGTTTGTCGGATTTGTGTTTTATGGGTGTAGTGGAGTAGGGTTGTTTTCGAGTCATCTTATTACTGCTCTGTTTGTCTACTATTAAACTGCGTGGGTGATTGTTTATTTACTGTTATTATTCCAGCCGCATGTGACTGAGGTATATGGATATGTAGAAAGTTTCAGATTGTCCGCCGTACAGGGGAGATGCTGCCGAAATTTCTTCGGACAAAGACTCCTCCGGGGCGTGACACCGTTGCCCCTTTCTTCCGCGCCGATACCGCCATCTCCATCGTCACCTCACCTCATAGCTCATCCTCCACCGGCCGCTGCTATGAGCCACCTCCACGCCTACCGTCTCCCTCTCTCCCTAGCGACGGCCAATGCATCCAGCAGCGGAGCGCCGCTCCCCACCTCGCTTTCCACGCACGACAGCCCCTCCGTAGCCAGCAGCTGCCACACACCGGCAACCCCTACATCGGTGGCCCATGCGGCGACTCCACCTCAGTTCCTATTCGGTATCGCTATTGTATGACGACCCCTATGCCGATCCAGCTGTGCGTCATATCCCGAGCTACAATCGTAGCGCACATCGCTCTTACGTTTCGGCCTTCGATATGTGGTTGAATCCCGATCTCTGTGTGTGGCTGTCTTGGTATCCCGGTCTGTGAGCCGCGGTTGCCTTCTGGACTATGTGAATTGTGTCTAGCCTTGGGGCCGACATTATTTCTCGGTCTGCGTGTCGACATTATTTCCTGGCCTGCGTGCCGACATTATTTCCCGGTCTGCGTGTCGATCTTATTACTCGGCCTACGTGCCGATCTCGTTTCCCGACCTGTATGTCGATCTCGGGTCCCGGCCTACGTGCCAGTATCGTATCCTAGTCTGTGTGCCGGTGCTTTATCCCGGTCTGTGTGCCGATATTATATCCCGACCTACAGCTCGTCTTCCAATGTCGTGCTACGTTCAACTCCTCACCGTCAGATCCAGTCTGATCAGAGTCATCTATTTTTCCGGGTCACGACAAATCGAACAACGTCCCATCCGAGGGCGCCCCCTGGGTCAGGGTACGTTCTCCGTTCATATTCTATGCATATTTCATTATTTTATGGCTTAGTCTTGTACTCATATATTCGTTGGATCTGCCTCGAGTATCGGGGTATCGGGGGCCGAGTCAACCCGGTCGCTGGCTGCAGGTAACGTTGACCAGAGGACTTCTGAAGACTTGGTCAACACAGAAGCCATCTCAGCACACCCCTTCGGGACGTCGCGACTCAGTCAACATTTCATCCACCTCACCCGACAGTCCGTCTGACTCAGCTTCCGGACGGGATCAAATTTGGCGTCGTCTGTGGGAATATCCTTCACCTGTTCTGGAACGTGAAGATGGACGACGTCGGGAGGTTCTATGCTATTATCACAATCTCAGAGGATCTCGATGCACATATTATTTTCTATCCTCACTCAACCGGTATTCGGGAGTCAAGGGATCGAGTGGAGCCTCAGCTGGATGACAGGTTAGTTTTTCCGTTATATTTTTTTCCTGACTCCACAGGTATTCGGGAGTTAAGGGACCGAGACAAACCCTTAGCCGGTTGACACGGCTTCTCAATCAGGTACGCTACAAGCTCTGCTCCCTTTTTTACGATTATAGGAACTGATATAGCTCTCTGATAAGAGAGTAAAATCCTATTTCCTTGGTCAAAGACTAGGGCCTTCAATTTTTGATCAGATACTAGGGGCCCAACTCCCCGCATATACACTTGGGACATAGCTCCCCGCTCATACACTTGAGACATAGCTCCTCGCTCATGCACTAGGGACACAACACCCCGATCATCGACTCGCAGTACGATTTCCCGATCAGGATCTAAGGGCCTCGCTCTTTGATTACAAGCTAGGGGCTTTACTCTCTAATCAGGGACCAATGGTCCAGCTCCCCGATCAGGTGTATTATAGGCTCTGCACCCTTCGCCATGAGACTCTGCATCCTCTTACTACTATCGGCTCTGCACTATAGGCTCTGCACCCTTCGCCATGAGGTTCTGCATCCTCTTACTGCTACAGGCTCTGCACCCTTTACCATGAGGCTCTGCATCCTCTTATTGCTACAGGCTCTGCACCCTTCGCCAGGAGGCTCTGTATCCTCTTACTACTATAGGCGCTTCACTCTATTATTATTATATGCTCTGCATCCTTCACCTATTTTGCAGTCTCTTACATATACAGGTGCTGCTACCTGCATCCACAGTGCTCTGCTTCCTTCTATGGTTATGGACTCTGCTCCCTTATATCGGCTTCACTCTTTTTATCCTCCCCCCTCGCTCCACGGGTATTCGGGAGTTGAAGGACCGAGATAGATCCTCAGTCATCTGACAACACTCCGCGATCAGGTATGATACGCGATCAAGTATGACAAAGGCTTTATTCCCTCATGTTGCTACAGGCTTCGCTTCTAGGGGCTTCAAGGCTTATCCTCCCTCGTTCGGGGTCGAGATATCACCACTGGTCTCGGACCAGAGTATCACCACCGGTCTCGGATCGAAGTATCGCTAACGATCTCTCAGTCGGGCTTCCAAATCAAGTCCTGGTCAGATCTCTAGATCAATTCCGGGTTAGGCCTTCAGATTGCTTTTTTGTCAGGCCTTAAGACTGTTTCCTGATCAGGTCTCCAGATCAAGTCCTGGTCAGATCTCCAGATCAATTCCAGGTCAGACCTTTAGATTGCTTCTTTGTCAGGCATTCAGAAGGTTTCCCGGTCAGGTCTCCAGGTCAGGTCCTGGTCAGACCTTCAGATCAATTCTTGGTCAGGTCTCCAGATCAAGTACTGGTTAGGCCTCCAGATCACCTCTCGGTCGGGATTCCAGACTCTCACCTCAGTGCGAGTTATAAGTGAGCATGACTCTCACGCCCAACGACCTTCCAGGTCGGCTGTCCCAGACTCTCGCCCCATTGCGAGTTATAAGTGAGCACTGTTCTCACGCTCAACCCCCAACGACCTTCCCAGTCGGCTGTTCCAGACTCTTGCCTCAGTGCGAGTTATAAGTGAGCTTTACTCTCATGCCTCCAGACTCTTGCCCTAGTGCGAGTTATAAGTGAGTACGACTCTCATGCCCAACGACCTTCCAGGTCGGGTCCCAGACTCTCGCCCCAGTGCGAGTTATAAGTGAGCAAGGCTCTCACGCCCAACGACCTTTCCAGGTCGGTCGTCCCAGACTCTCGCCCCAGTGCGAGTTATAAGTGAGCAAGGCTCTCACGCCCAACGACCTTTCTAGGTCGGGTCCTAGACTCTCGCCCCAGTGCGAGTTATAAGTGAGCAAGACTCTCACGCCCAACGACCTTTCCAGGTCGGTCGTCCCAGACTCTCGCCCTTGTGTGAGTTATAAGTGAGCAAGACTCTCACGCCCAACGACCTTTCCAGGTCGGGTCCCAGACTCTCGCCCCAGTGCGAGTTATAAGTGAGAAAGGCTCTCACGTCCAATGACCTTTCCAGGTCGGTCGTCCCAGACTCTCGCCCAGTGCGAGTTATAAGTGAGCAAGGTTCTCACGCCCAACGACCTTTCCAGGTCTGGTCGCAGACTCTCGCCCCAGTACGAGCTATAAGTGAGCATGCTCTCACGCCCAACGACCTCTCGGTCGGTGCTCACCGCTCACTTACAGCTCTAGCTGACACTCATCACGCTAGCTTCACTCATCGCTCTGCCCCGCACGCATCACACTTGATTCACTTGCCGCTCTGCCCGGCACTCTCAGCTCACGTTTTCGCTCACTACTGTTGCTCGATCGGCACTGACTCACTCGCCGCTCTGCCCGGCACACATCACACTTGATTCACTTGCCGCTCTGCCCGGCACTCTCAGCTCACGTTTTCGCTCACTACTGTTGCTCGGTCGGCACTGACTCACTCGCCGCTCTGCCCAAAACGCATCACATTTGATCCACTCGTCGCCCGACCCGGCATTCTCAGTTCGCGTTTTCGCTCACCGCTGTTGCTCGGTCGGCACTCATCGCTTCACTCGCCACTCTACTCGGCACTCATCGTTCACGTTTTCGCTCACCGCTGTCGCTCGGTCGCCACTCGCTCGGTCTTGCTCATGACTTGGCGCATCCATCATTCTCTCATTTGCTCGGTCACGATTTATCACCGCTCGGTCGGTATTCCCAAAGTTGCGCTCACGGCTTGAATTATCCATCATTATTGACAGGTCGTGATTTACGGTCGCTCAGTCAGGACTTTTCTTGACCGCGCTCACGATTTTACACGTCCATCATTCTCTTTATTGCCTGGTCATTGTCGCTCGGTCGGCACTCGCTCGGTCGTAATCATCACTTTGCTCATCCGTCCTTTTCTTTATTGCCAGGTCACGATTTATTGTCGCTCGGTCGACACTCGCTCCGTCACGATCATGGCTTTGCTCGTTCGTCACACTCTTTATTGCCAGGTCGCGATTTACTATCGATCGGTCGACACTTTCCCGGTCACGCTTATGGCTTTGTTCGCTGATCTGTCTCTCTATGGCACGGTCGCGATTTACTATTGCTCGGTCAGCACTTTCTCGGTCGTGCGCACTGCTTTGCTAGTTCATCCTTCTCTCCATTTAGTCGGTCACGATTTATCGTTGCTCAGTATGCATTTTTTCGGGCGTGCTCACGACTTGGCTCATCCGTCACTCTCTCTATTTGCCCGGTTGTGATTTATCGCCGCTCGGTTGGTATTTCCTTGGTTGCGCTCACGACTATGCTCGCCCAGCACTTTCTCTATTGCTCGATCGCGATTTATTATCACTCGGTTGACATTTTTTTGGTCGCCCGGTATTGATTTATTATCGCTCAATCGTTTTATGCAGTATCTATTGACCGTCTGCTCGATATCGCTCGACATTCGCCAGATCGCTCTTTCGATGCTCGCTCGATATGTCTTTTGTCGCTCGGTTGGCGCTTATTCTTTTCGTCGCTCTGCCAGGTACCTGTCGTCCACAGTTACTTGTTCGATGTTATGTGACAGACCCACGATATGACTCTGCAGTCAGTAGTGATTCTGTGTTTCATTTGGAGGGGTTTAGTCAGTCGAACTTGCGCCTCCTTCGACTAGACTTGAGGGGGAGGCTTGTGATATGGATATATGGCAGAGTGGTAAATAAGTGGAGAGGGGAGGGCACTTTGGTCTTTGGGGTGGTGAGGGTTTTAAGGGGGAAAGGAGGGCATTGTAGCAGGGGTTCTTCGTGGAATTTACGCCGCCAAACCGCTGTCGGCCGCCCCTGCCTTTCTCCTCTCCCTCTCCTTCTCACCGCAACCGCCAGCAGAAACAGGGAGAACTTCTCCTCCCTCGCCGCCGTCCTCGAGCCACAGCCACCGGCGACAACCGACACCAGCCACAGCACTGCCTCTTCTCTTTCTCCCTCCTCCTCGCTGAGCCGTCGCCGGGAAGACCATTGCCTTCCTCTGTCTCCTCCTCGCTACGCAGTCGCCGGGCAGACCACTGCCTTTCTCCGTCTCCTCCTCGCTGTGTCGTCGCCAGGCAGACCGTTGCCCCTTTCTTCCACGCCGATACCGCCATCTCCATTGTCACCTCACCTCACAGCTCATCCTCCACCGGCCGCTGCTATGAGCCACCTCCACGCCTACCGTCTCCCTCTCTCCCTAGCGACGGCCAACGCATCCAGCGGCGGAGCGCCGCTCCCCATCTCGCTTTCCACGCACGACAGCGCCTCCGTAGCCAGCAGCTGCCACACACCGGCAGTCCCTACGTCGGCGGTCCATGAGGTGACTCCGCCTCGGTTCCGATTCGGTATCGCTATTGTATGACGACCCCTGTGCCGATCCAGCTGTGCGTCATATCTCGAGCTACAATCGTAGCGCACATCGCTCTTACGTTTCGACCTTCGATATGTGGTTGAATCTCGATCTCTATGTGTGGCTGTCTTGGTATCTCGGTCTGTGAGCCGCGGTTGCCTTCTGGACTATGTGAGTTATGTCTAGCCTTGGGGCCAACATTATTTCCCGGCCTGCGTGCTGACATTATTTCCCGGCCTGCGTGCCAACATTATTTCCCGGGCTGCGTGCCGACATTATTTCCCGGTCTGCGTGCCGATCTTATTGCTCGACCTGCATGCCAATCTCGTTTCCCGACCTATATGTCGATCTCGGGTCCCGGCCTGCGTGCCGGTATCGTATCCTGGTCTGCGTGGCCGTGTTTTATCCCGGTCTGCGTGCTGGTATTATATCCCGACCTACAGCTCGTCTTCCAATGTCGTGCTGCGTTCGGCTCCTCACCGTCAGATCCAGCCTGATCAGAGTCATCTATTCTTCCGGGTCGTGACAACTGGAACAGCGTCCCATCCGAGGGCGCCCCTCTGGGTCAGGGTACGTTCTCCGTTCATATTCTATGCATATTTCATTATTTTATGGTTTAGTTTTGTACTCATATATTCGTTGGATCTGCCTCGAATATCGGGGTACCGGGGGCCGGGTCAACTCGGTCGCTGGCTGCAGGTAGCGTTGACCAGAGGACTTCTGAAGACTTGATCAACACAGAAGTCATCTCAGTACCCCCCCTCTAGGACGTCGCGACTCAGTCAACATTTCATCTACCTCACCCGATGATCCGTCTGACTCAGTTTCCGAATGGGATCAATTATGATTACCGAATTAATTGATTTTCATGATAATTCAACATTCAAAGTGCGCCCATAATGATTTGCTAAGTACTTGATATTTAACTTAAACATCAGAAATAAAATTTAGAACGTAACGCATTAATTGATAAAAATATATTTAATAATACTAAAATAAACTAATTTTATTCTATATCATAATCATAGCCATTATAATTATTTTTTCAATTAAAAATAAAAATAAAGGGACATTTTGATGTTGTGCTTAGTGTTAGATCAAGTTAGCCGATCCAACCTGCTCCCTATCCGACCTTGTCAAGATCTATCCCTCTCAATCATCTTGCCTCTTCAACGTGTGCCTCGCGTTGAATGGCAATGAAGGTCAATCGATGGATCTCCGACTGCCGATGGTGAGGATCCTCAATCCAAACACACAAAATTTTCTTTTATTTCCTTCCCGTTGCTGATTGCTCCTTTCCCATTCTCCATGTTTCCTTGATTATTCTAGGCACACATCTGCTGTCATGTCTATATCTCTCTTTCTCTAGGCGCCACAAAAAAAATCCCCTTATTTACATAAGACAAACTAAGTAAATCAGTTAGGTCCATCAAAGGCCTAATCAAACAAAATTAAATGAGTGGACAGGAGGACCCGACAATCAAGCTAAGTAGAGCATGGCAAGCTGAAGCTGAAGACAATTTTTAATGTAGACATTTATGAATATGACAGCTATTCTTTGTTTGTTAGCTATATCTTCCTATCAATCAATAGAAAGTGCATTTATTTTCTAACCCAATTAAGAAATATCTATTCTTATTTTCTTATTTATCTATTTCATTCTAATTTCTCCGCTCAATTTCGTGAACCGAATTAAATGCAAAATAAACAAACAAAACCTACGTCTAAAAGATTCTCCAATCAAATTCAAATTTTGGTAGCCCACATAATCATTATCACAAATATTGATGCATGATACAAGTTTTTTTTCATGATGCGTGGGCACTAGACACATATTAATTTTTTTTTTAATGATGTGTGAGAGCTTTAACACACAATTGAAAATGAAAATTTATTCCTTATTTATCTTAATAATTGATGAAAACTTTCTATGGGATCGAGTCCGTTATCTCCAACATTAGTTAGCTTAAAGAACTGGATACTTGAATTACTAAAAAAAAAAAAAAATAGAAATCTAAGAGAACAATTTAACAGCTTGATTCTATCTCAATAATTTTAATCATACCATTGTAGGAGGGGAGGGGTGGCAAGGCAAGGCATGCCAAGACTTGATGGTCTTTAATTAGGGCACAAGACACGAGTGTGATATTCTATGAGAACCTATATCGAAAATATATGGTTTAGGGTAAAATACCACATGCATGCTTTCGATGCACCACTCTAAAAAATCACTAAGGATAAAATTAAAATTATCTTATAATATTAAAGGTTTCACATAGTAGAGAAACAAGATATATTCTCCTACTATCTTTATTATTGCTATAACACATATGGTATGAATCACATGTTACGATGTTATTCTCTTTACTAATAAAGAGCACAGGTTTTTCACAAATTTAATATCATATAGATTTTAATCTAAACATTCCCAATGCCTAACGTGAATTCACCTCATCAATTTTTATTTAAATTCTAGCAAGTTTAGTAAATAGTGGGGGTATCTACTCCTATTATTATCAATTTACAAATGATCTCATTTTGAAACTATTATCAAGGCAATTCTAGCTTATAGGTACGTTTCCATTCACAACATCATTAGTTGCCCTATAAGCAATGATCTTACCTCTATTTATACTTAACTAGTGTTTTAAAATGCGAGCTAGGCAGTCGGCGCTCAACAGCTATCAACCGCATCGGAAAGGTGTTGGGTAGCTAGTCTAGGCAGCCCTTGGCGGAGCTAGGCGGCCCTATATGGCGCCGCGTGGTGAAAAGTTATTTTTTTTGTTGGTTTAAAGCCCTAAATCGATTCAACTGCCTCTCCTGCCGATGGTTTGGCTACCTCTCACCACCTCCGGAAGCATATACTTGATCGGTAAGTTTTGCTGTAATTTATTTTACTACAAGTCTGCAATTAATTTTTAAGCCTCTTGCGACACTTTTGGCATCGTGGGAAGCCTCCGGCGGCGTCAAACATCTCGTGGGACGCTTTCGACAGTGCGGGACATGTCGCGACACTTCTGGCTATGCCGGAAACCTTCGGCGATGCGTCCAGCCCTGCCGAAAGCCTCCGGCAATGCGTCCGGTGATGCTGGATATGTCCCGTGACGTGTTCAGCGATGCCGGAGGCATCACGATGTCATTGGTATCACCGATTGTTTTATTATTTATTTATGATTTATTTAATTCAAATAATTTCTCACTTAAATGGACATTCAAACTTCAGAAGTAAAACAAACTTTAAATGAAATGCACAATGGAAAAGTTGTTGGACTATATAATATTCCAATAGAGGTATAAAAGTGGTTAGGGAAATAAAATATTGAATGATTTACAAAATTATTTAACATGATATTGGAAACGAAAAAAATACCTGATCAATGGAAAATAAGTACTTTAGTTCCCTTATATATGAATAAGGGAGACATACAAAATTGTGCAAATTATAGGTATTAAACTAATAAGTCATACCATGAAACTTTATGAACAAGTAATATAAAAAAGATTAAGGAAGGAGACCACAGTGATCCAAAATCAATTTGGGTTCATACTTGAAGATCGACAATAGAAGTTATATATCTTCTTAGACAATTAATTAAAAAATATCGAGGGCAAAAACAAGATCTACAATTAGTATTCATTAACTTAGAAAAAACTTATGATAGAGTGCCAAGAAAAATTATATGGATAATTCTAGAAAAGAGAGGTGTTAGCGTAACATATATTGAACTAATTAAGGATATGTACAAGAATGTAATTGTTGGTCTCGTGTGATCGACAAGAGGGGGTGAATTGCCCTGCTAAGAAATTTAAAACTTTCTTTTGCTTTCCCGTTTTAGCAAAGATAACACAGGTTAGTTGAAAAAAGTTAATTAGCATAAAAGAAAAGAAGAGGTAAGATTTACTTAATTTGCAATCAGAGGATTATTAGTCTAAGAAAATGAAAGCTCTACTCAACAAATCTCCTTTAGATGAAGGCGGAGTAGCCTCTTACAATGTTGACAGTGCATAATCATAAAGATAGTAATATAAATGAAAGCACAGAGTTTGTATTTGAGTGTTGCACTGAATGAAGAAGACCAGGACTCTATTTATAGCCTACTGATTAGACTAGTCATTTTACTGACATGGCATCTCCGGCTGCCTCGACCCGATCGGGGCACCCCCAACGGTGCACCTGATCCGCTCGCAATGGCTACACAACGGTATGAGAATAAAACTTTATTCTCTCCCAGGCGCCTGGACCGGTCCGGGCACCTAGAGTGTTGTTGACGTGGACATTTGATGTCATTCACAACAATGGCTCGTTGAGGCTGTTGGTCCCTTGGTTGACGGCTAGAGGGGGTGAATAGCCCTGGACAAAAAATTCAAACAAAAATCTTTCTCAAACTTTGCAGCTTTATTAAACTAACACTTGCATAAAAAGTAATTAACAAACTGATTAGAAAGAAAGAAGAGGTATAGAGAGGTTACTTGGTTTACAATCAGATGATTGCTAATCCAAGATAGTTAAAGCTCACTATCAAAGTCTCCTTTAGGTGGAGAAGCCTCTTACAGCGTTGATAACTCACACATTAATAGAACAGATAAAGAAATTTATTACAAGTGATTGATCTAAACTACTGGGATTAGGGCTATATTTATAGTCCTGATCAAGGCGCCTAGAAGGGTTCCAGGCGCCTGAAGGGGATAAAATTTTATCCCCATCACAATAAATCATGCAACATTGTGTTTCAATAAAGTTTCTGGTGCGGGTGCTCAAAAGGATTCCGGGCTCCCAGACCGAGTTGAACTACCATCAGCGACTCTATAGAGTTGAGGCTCCCAGGGGTCGAAGTGGCCATACCAAGTCCAGGCGCTTGGGCCAGGTCCGGGCGCCCCGGACTAGGTCTGGGCACTTGGACCAAAAAAGTCAATATTTTGTTGACTTTTGGTCTCCGTCTTCCGCTCCGGTTATGCTCACATTGGTCTGGGTCTTCAGCTCCGGTTCCACTTACTTGGGTGATTTCGGCCATTTGGAATAGAGCTCACTTGAACCCATTTTTCGACCTTCTTAAGAAGCCTTCCACTCTGGCTTCTCGTCTCTTGAAAATGTCGCGTGCCTTCTTCTTGTCCTCTCGTGTACTCTTTTGCAGCATCTCATTTCTCACATGCTCCGAGCCAGTCGGCTCTCTCTCATATCGTCCTTCTTGCTAGCTGTGTCTTTCGCTTGACTTAGTGTCCTCCTAAGTTCTTGTATACTTAGACACAAGAGTTAAACCACAACATGACCTAACTTAACTTGGTTGATCAAATCAAATTACCTCGGGATACTTACAATCTCTCCCTTTTTGATGTGAGCAACCCAAGTTAAGTTAGAGTAAAAAAAAACAAATAATAGGGATATTTTGTATTTAAGAAAAATATGCAAAAAAGAAAATCTACCTCCCCCTAGACTCACCTCTAATTCTCCTCCTTTGATCACATCAAAAATAGGGTACTTTAAAATTACTTGGAAATAAAACTAAAACAAAGTCTAAGGGAAACAAAGTCTAAAATGACTATTATCTAGAAACTTAGGAAAATATAAATTTCAAAAAAATCTAGATTCTTACAACGAATTTTGAAAAATATATTTTAAATTGGACTCTTTTTTCTGTGAAAAATTACGATCAAATTAATTTCAATAAAAAATTTTACAAAATATTTTTTTAAAAGCATTAGATAATTTTATAACAGTTAAATGCTTAACAACTAGTCAATTAAACATTCATTTCAGTAATTGACTTCTAAGTTGTGGCAAGACACTAGGCTTCTTTGGTTATTGGAATAACAACCACTTCTAGACAAAGTCTCTTAAAGAAAATAAATATATTTTTTTATGAAAGCCCTAGGTCTACCTTTCAAAAAACAAGGCATGAACAAAAGGATAATTTAATTTAAACATGACTTTGGAACCCAAAATAGATTCCTTCCTACCAAGTTAATCAAAAACTTTCTAGAAACATACTTCTGTGATATTCTTTTAATTTATCCCTCATGGTATCTAAACTGTCAATTCAATCTATTATATTTTCTAACTTGTTGAATATGGGAGCATGCACGATTTTCAAATCTTTTATTTCTACTTTCAATTTTTTATTTTCTATTTTTATCTTGTCAAAATCTTCTAATCGACAAGATGTTCCTAGAATTCCTTTTAATTCATCATTTTCTTTTTCTAATTTACAGGAATTTTTTGATAATATTTTTATAAACTGAAATAATTTATCAGGAAGTAGAGACCGTACCTGACTTACCTTGTCCATCCCATAATCTGAACTCCCCCTGAAGTGTTGCTTCCTTCTGACGATGCTCCCCCTTCATCGATGCTCTCTATGTTCATTGAGGATGAGCTTGCTTCTTCTTCTTCTTCTTGGTGACTTGCCACTAACGCAAGTCTGGCAATGGCTTCGATCTCCGATTCAGATGATGTTTCATCCCACGTCGCCTTTAGATTTTGATACTTTGTCTGGACTGATCTCTTGTCCTTGCTCTTCAATTTAGAATAGTAATCTTTCACGTGTCCTTCTTCATTGCAGTGGTAGCATCTTAGCTTTCTTCTTCTTCTTTTGTTCTGCACTTGATTAAATTTATTAGTTTTAAATAACTTTTTAAATTTCCTTACCATGAATGTCGTTTCATCATCATAGAGAGAAATTTCGGATTCTGGTTCATCCATTTTTGACTTTAAGGCAATATTGTGTTAGAGTTGCAAGGTTACAAACATAGTCCCATATTGAAAACACATGAGAAAGATCATGAGTTTATAAGAAAATGATATCTCCATTGGCATGAGACCTTTTGGATAGAGCCCAAGAGTAAAATCATAAGGGTTTAAGCTAAAGTGGACAATATCATACCATTATTGAGATATCTAAATTCTTTTTTATCCTTCAATTGGTATCAGAGCGAGGTCACTCTTCACTGGACTAACCGTCAGAAGAAGCACGAGCTAAAACTATGATCTAAAATTGAACCATGTGGGTGAAACCTTGAACAAAGTAGGGGAAGCCTTGAGCAGGACAAGAGTGACATGATACTTGAGGGGAGCCCTGTCGTCCTTTGTTGGAGGGGGATTGTTGGGATTGCAATGTTGCAAACATAGTCCCACATTGAAAACACATGAGAAAGATCGTGAGTTTATAAGAAAATGATATCTCCATTGGCATGAGACCTTTTGGGTAGAGCCCAAGAGCAAAACCATGAGAGTTTAGGTCCAAAGTGGACAATTTATACCATTGTGGAGATATCTAAATTCTTTTTGATCCTTCATGTTGTGCTTGGGCTCTTTCTTCAGATCTGCATATCTTGTTTTATGAACTTCAAATGTCAAAAATAACTCTTCTAAAGTACTTACCTCTAGATCCTTAGAGATATAATAAACATCTACTAAGAATGCCCATTCAGAATTCCTAGGAAAGGTGTTAAGCGCGTACCTTAGCGAGTCTCGATTGGTTATCTTTTCTCCAAGATTCGTGAGTTCGGTGATGAGCTCCTTGATCCTTTAGTGAAGGTGTTTAACGATTTCGCCTTCTTCTAATCAGCGGTTGTTGATATGGTTTCAGAGCAGGTCTCGTTTTGCTAGTTTGGCTTTGAACGTACCTTCGTGTAGCTTCAGTAACTTTTCCAAAGCTCTTTTGCTGATTCGTAGGCGCTGATTCTGTTGACTTCTTGTAGAGGTAGCACACTCAGTAAATGAAATTCGACTCATCCATTTGCTACGAAGTCTGCTTGCTCCTTCTTAGTCCATTAATACTCTTCTTTGTCCTTTGGTACTACAAAATCATATTTCAATATTAGTAATAAATTAAAGTCCATTTCAAAGAATACCTCCATCTTTCTTTTCCAAATCATGAATTCCCCCTCGAACTTAGGTGGATAGATGCTCGGTTCGGCCATCTCTTGTGCTTTAGTCGGCGGTTAGTTCTCTTGAAGCGTCCTGGCTCTAATATCAATTGTTGGTCCCTTGGCGGCCGACTAGTGGGGGGGGGGGGTGAATAGTATTGGTGTAGTTTGCACTAACGATCTAACTCAGGTTTTGATGAATGACAAATAAGTTAAGTTAGGTATAATTGTGATCTAACCACTTTACCAAGTGTGCAAGAGTTAACCAGATAGGTCGACGGGCCGACCGAATATCTGGTGAGAAGTCTATATAGGTCGATGAGCTGATCGGATAGAAAATGATTAGGGTGATTTATTCCTGATTTAACACACAATTGAAAATGAAAATTTATTCCTGATTTATTTCAGTAGTTGGTGAAAAAATTTTGTGAAGTCGGATAGATCATCTATAGGATTAGTTGGTTTAAAGAATTTGATACCTGAATTACTAAAAAAAAATAAAAAAGTTAAGAGAACAATTACTAGCTTGTTTCTATCTCAATAATTTTAATCATACCATTGACCATTGTAAGAGGCAAGACAAGACTCAATGGTCTTTAATTAGGGCACAAGACACGAGTGTGGTATTCTCTGAGAGCCTATATCAAAAATATAGGGTTTAGGGTAAAATACCACATGCTTTCAATGCACTACTCTAAAATGTCACTAAAGATAAAATTAAGATTATTTTATAATATCAAGGGTCTCACATAGTAGAGAAGTAGAGATCTATTCTCCTACTATCCTATTGTTCACATGTGGTATGAATCATATGATACGATGTTATTCTCTTTACTAATAAAGAGCGTAAGTTTGTCATAAATTTAATATCGTATTGATTTTGATCTAGACATCTCAACACCTAATCCTGAATTCAGCTCATGAATTCTTATTTGGATTCTAGCAGGTTTAGTAACTTTGTTCATCCCTAAATAACTTTGTTCTTGTAATGTTAGGTCCTTCCTTTTACATAATGGCAAATCCATCTGCTTTTGGAACTTGAATATTTTTGAATTACTACAACTGGATCATACCTGCAACCGCATAAGTAGATCGGCGCTATTTTTCTTCTCGAACCGGCTCTCCCGGAAAGCTTCTTGTGCCCTCTCCACCTCCTCGATTTCCTCAGGCGTGCCGAGGTTGGGATCAAACTCCCACACCGGTCTGCCGGCGTGATTGTTGGTTGTGCACAACCATGGGCTGCCACCCTCCATGATCTTGAGCCTCCACATTGTCATATCATAAGAACTGCGCGCGACTTTATTTGAGTTCATGTCGCGGTCCACGTCCAGCAGATGATGACTCCTCCGAGTTCCATGCTGTCGAATCAATCGAGAGGCTTCACTCTTGCCTCGAGTGACTGACTATAATTTTATAGTTGAATTGCGAGGCTTCATTCTTCGCGGGAGTCCCTAAATTATATGAAAATTAGATGGCACAGATGTTTTTAAAATATATAAAAAGTTCATCCTATTTTTATCAAAGTAATAATAATAATAATAATAATAATAATAATAATAATAATAATAATAATAATAATAATAATTAATCCGTAGATGATGGCGGGTCCCACCCAAGGGAGGGCAAAGTCATGAGAATCGAATGACGTGGAAGGCACGATCTAATGTGTGGCTGAGTAGACAATGTCCAGCATGTGGCCGAGCGGACAACGGCTAGCGTGTGGCCAAGTGGACAATGGCCAGCGTGTGGCCGATCAGACAACAACCAACATGTGGTTGAACGGACAACGGTCTAGTGTATGGCCAAACTGACAAATGAGCCAACATGTGACCAAGCAGATTAACATATAGTGAAGCATATCATAACTAGAAGGAGCAATGTGCGCCCGAGCGGATTAAGGATAAGCCGAGCGAAGGACGTAAGACTAGGCTAGCGCAGGTTAGACCCGCTCAACCCCCATGAGCCTCCTCTCACATCTTTTTGGAAGTTAGACCCGCTGACAGCAGGATTGCTCCAACCGACAGAAAGTACATTCTAAGCTTCCAACCGTCATGCCAGAGGATGGTTGGCCTGCTCAAGGAATAATGTCAGGGACACTTTTTAGAGTTATCTTTTCATAGGACATATGGAAAAACATGCCCATACTTTGAGATGTGTGCACAGACACTACAAGATCCTTATAAAGAGGGGGGGGGGGGGGGGGGGGTTCCTTCGCTGCGGAGGTACACACACCATCTTATACTCTCACACTCTAACTACAACATTTTTACTATTCTCTGCCGGAGACTGACTTGAGCGTCGGAGGGCCAACGCCGGGAACACCTTCTCGGCTCGGCACTGACGTTCCCCTTTGATTTCAGGGAGCGCGCAGAGTCTTCTGGTGGACAGCAGATCCCCATGGTGTCTTTATCGAGTCAAGCTATGAGCTTCGTCATCAGGTCGTCATCTCCTCAGATTTTGGACATGATCAAATTGGTGTCGTCTGTGGGAACGTAGTCTGCATCCAAAATGTGAAGATTGAGTACGGTGGACGGCTCACAACTGTGACACTCAATCAAGAGGATTTGGAGGCCTTGATACAAACCCGTGTGGCAAAACTACATCAGCAGCAACAAGAAGTGGCGCTCGGCGGTCGAGCACCCAATGATCCAATAACATCGGTACTCGATCAGTAGGCCGATCGTGGGTCCCGAACCAACAATCTACCAGATCGGCGGACATTCAATCGATCGACAGGAGGCACCCAACACATCGATCCCCTATCATCAGGTATTATTTCGTACTCCACAAGAGGAGCAAGGATGCGCCAAACGGGCACAAGGATCATCTTTGGAAGAGATGGTTGTTCGGGATAGTCAAAAGGGCAAAGCCCCACAACTCGATGACTCCCCTGAATGGGTCAACCGTTAGTTTTGTAGGGTCATTCATGAGGATGAGTTGTCGTCCAACTTCAGGCTGTTGACGATCAGAAAGTACAATGGGTCAACTGACCCGGAAGACCATCTACTTGAATTTGACACTATGTCCACCCTTCACCAATACTCAGATGGAGTCAAATGCAGAGTCTTCCTTACCACTCTCTCAGGATCAGCGCAGAGGTGGTTCCAATGACTGTTGATCAACTCCATACATGGCTTCAGAGACTTTCGAGCAACATTCGTTCAACACTTTGCCAGCAGTCGTCGTTACCAAAAGACAGAAGTAAATATATTAGTGGTCAAGCAAGGGTCCAAGGAGCCACTCAGGGCGTATATTAAGAGGTTCATCCAAGTGGCCATGGAGGTCCCGTCAGCCACCCAGGAAGTTCTACAGAGTGTCTTTTCCCAAGGACTCGTGGAGGGGGAATTCTTCTGATCTCTCATCATGGAACCACCGAAGAATTTCGACGAGCTACTCAGATGAGCAACAAATTCTATCAATGTGGAGGAAGCCCAAGCAGCGCGGAAGAAGGAGCCGATCACCGAGGTTGTAACTGCGCACAAACGTCGGGTAGTGCCTGCCAATATCCCCCCTGGTCGGGCATAATGCAGTAACACTCAGAGCCAAGGGCACATGCCATTCATCATGTAGAGGTTGAGTAGAAGAAATTCAAGTAGCCCCGACAGTGGACTGCAATGTTTTGTTTATTTCACAAGATAGCGTCCCATAACACCAAGGATTGTTACCACATCAACCCTCCACTGCATCAACCTGAGTGGTAAGTCACCCAACGCTGATTGTCGACACTCGAGCGCCATCACCGCCACCGAGCAGATAGGCAACACGGCGAGGGTAACACGTGAGCGGAAGTACCCCGAAGACGATCGCCATCAAGACACGAGACGGGCCCACTCGGGAGCCATCCGAGAGACCGCATATCTTCGTGTGGGAGGAGTAAAATAGAAATAACGTCGCTCGGGGGCAACATCGGGATGATAGCAGGGGGTCCAACCGATGGAGATTCAAACAAGGCTCGAAAGTCACACGTCCGTCGTTTGGAAATCCATGCGGTCGGGTGTAACAAGGAGAAGACTCAAGGGTCAGAGATTAGCTTCAGTCCTCAGGACCTAGAGGGGGGGGGGTGGAGATCGAGCAGGGATCCTCTAGTCCGCTTTTAGAGTCAGCAAAAAACAAGAAAGAAGACAGAAGGGGCAGTGAGACACTTACCTCGGTCACCCTCTGGGTGAAATTGTCAGCAAGTTGACCGGGAGGGAGGGTGACTGCTCGAACTTTAGCGTCCACCTAGGCTTAAGCCAGGGGACCTTGGATATTAATCTTGTGGCTGGGAGAATGAGGTTCAACGAAGGTCGGGTCCCGCCATGTGTCCGTCGACAGCCTTATAATCGTAGTGAGGCCATTGTACCCACTCCGATTTAAAGGGGCTGAGGTAGCATTGGCTCCTGCCTGGGATCGAGGAAGCGGTCGGATGGTGGACACCGAGCCCTCTAGAGGAAGAGGCTAGAGGCTGGGTGGGAATGGAGCCGAGTGGGATCTCAAACAAAGAAAGCGTCCGATCAGGAGAGGGAGGCGTAGTCCATCGAGTGGCTTGAACGATGGGAACGACGGAGGAGGAGCTCTCTCCCCGTTTGGACAGAGGCCTCGCAGAAGGGCCAACGGTTGGCAAAGGAGCGACCATTGCTTCTAGGCAGGGTTGTTTGCGGTGTGTGATGAGGGGTTGATCGGAGGAGGTGAGCTCGGAGGATGGAGCGGCCAACTCGGAGGCCACAATGATCGGCACCATGGACGACCGGGCTGGTGGTAGCTCAGTGGTGGCTGCTACGACGTTGTTGGTGGTTGCTCGGCTACCCTCAACTTCGCCTGTAACTTTTGAGGGGCCGACCGACAAAACGCCTCGACTCTCTAGCTCAGTCATGACCTTAGCATTTATCTCCTCATCCGCAAGGGCACACTTGCCGTGCAGCCATGCTCGGTTCATAATGTTAGTTGCAGAAAAAGGGATGACAATCAGCTAGAATCAAAAGCATGAAGAAAAAGAGTAGTTTACCTAAGGGAGCAAAGGGTTGCATTCAGATGGGACTTAGTCCGAACACATATAGGACTCCCTTCTGAAGCAGCCTGTGGATATGGTATCTCTGATCGGCCAATATCGCGACTTCTTGGAGGAAGTCAGAAGTGGCTCAGTATTGTCCGAGCGAAGGAGGTTTGGGCAGGTCAGTTTGCCAAGCGGTCGAGAAAGGTGGCCGGTCAGGAAGGTACACGAAAAAGAAATGCTCTTTCAAGTGCTTTATAGAGGAAGGCATTCTGTCAAATAGCACAAAGCTTATCCGAGCTTGAAATAGATAGGTGCTCGGCTCGGAAAGATTGGGGTAGAAAAAGTAATGAAAGATGCGAGGCGGAAGGGGGATTCCGTACAGACGGAACAAGATTACAACCCCACACAGGACCCTAAAGGAGTTTGGGACTAACTGTTGCAAGGGAATTCAAAAATATCTACAAACACTCGAGAAAAAAGGATGGATGGGGAAGTTTAAGTCGGCCATGAGTTGGTCTTTAAAAAAGGTAACCGTGCCATCTCGTGGTGTATGGGGATGGGCGTAAGCAAGGGGGATGACTATTTGGTGAGAATTAGGGATGCGAAACGACAGGTGCACTTGGTCAAGTTCATCACCATTGAAATTGGAGGCAATGTAAGTATACCAGAGGCCGATGATAGCCAAAGGAGGTCCAGAGGGTTCTACCATGAAAGGAGCAACAGAGAAGAAGGAATGAGAAAGGAGAAAGCGATGAGGAAGGAAGTTTATTGAAAGGAGGTACCGGTCAAGTGTGCAAAGAAGAAAAAGAAGAAGAAGACGTGGAAAGGGGACAAGAGAGAAGGGGTTACGCGAGGAAGGAGACAGCAAGAAACGCCCGGGTTTAAAAAACCTGCGACATAGCATTCGCAATCGTCCGATCAAGGGTTGCGAAAAACGAGAACCCCATCTAGTCATGGAATTTGAAGTAGTTGGGGTCTCGTCAATCGAAGAATATACGCCAGTCACATCAAACGTGTGGTGGCAGACATGGGACATTTGGCGTGTTGTTACATGGGACAATTAATGAGGTTTATTGGAGAGGTGTGGGCGGCATGCTCGACTTTAATGATTAAAGATTTGCACAATCTTCAAGAAATCAAGATGACACCAACAACAACCAAAAGGCGGCCAAAGGTAGAGGATAAGGGCGAAAGTCACTAAGTGTCGGTCGCGCGCGCCCCGAGCGGAGCTTCTTCCTTTCCATAGCCGAATGGGATGTCCAGACCCATAACATTCACCTCGACAACCAAATGACAATTATGAGCGTCCGAGTGCTTTCTCATAGGATGAGGAGAGGTAGGGAGCCGCTATAAATCAAGTGTCAGATGTAGTTCTCCTGAGCGGATTCAGAGGGTGTTCTGTGACTGAGCAACACAAACCGGATAGGTTGAGCGGCGGATTCAAGATAGGTGAGGTGGATAGCGGAGCGGACTACTAGTCTAGTCAGTTGGACTTGCAGCCTCCTTGGATTAGACTTGAGTGGAAGGCTTGTGATCCGTAGATGATAGTGGGTCCCACCCAAGGGAGGTCAAAGTCATGAGGATCGGATGACGTGGAGGGCACGGTCCAGTGCAAAGCTAAGCGGACAACGACCAGCATGTGGCTGAGCGGACAACGGCCAGCGTGTGGCCGAGTGGACAATGGCCAGCGTGTGCCCGAACGAACAACAATCCAGTGTATGGCCGAGCGAATAAATGAGCCAACATGTGGCCAAGAGGATTAACATATAGTGAAGCACAACATAGCCATAAGGAGCAATCCGAGCAGATTGAGGATAAGCCGAGCGGAGGACGTAAGACCGGGCTAGTGCAGGTTAGATCCGCTCGACCCCCATGAGCCTCCTCACACATTTTTTCGGGAGTTAGAGCCATTGACAACCGACAGAAAATACTTTAGAAGCTTCCAACCATCATGTCAAAGGATAGTTGGCCTTCTTAAGGAACAGTGTTAAAGACACTTTTTAGAATTGTCTTTTCATAGGATGATCCTGTCCGAATCAAGAGTCAGCGGACGCTAGGCACGTGGCGCTCTCTGCTGGATCCTCGAGTGCTTCGGCGAACCTGCAACAAAACCGAGCCGGGAGGGGTGTCCCGGCGACGGTCCTCCGACTCTCAAGTCAGGCGAGGAATGACAAAAAGGTGGCCTCAAGATGAAGACGTGCATACCTCCGGTGAAGAAATGGAGGCCTTATATAGACCCTTCGAAGAAGCCTGGGCGCGCCAATCAAAGCAACCACCTGCATTTGACCATGCCCAGACATGGGTCTGTCAGAAGGGCCATGCCCAGATATGGATCGGTCAGAAAAGGCGTCCATGAGGCCATACTGCTACTGTATCAACCTTTCCATGATGTGACGGCAAGATCCTCCATCGTGCGATCTTGTGTACGGCCTAATCATCAGACATGCTTCTACCGATATCCCATATCCCGAGCCGAGCGCATAGGCCGCTCGGCCACCTTTTTGTCCCCTCGCCCTTATTTTGTCCGGGCGGGTTGCCCGCTCGGCTCTTTGGCCCCTGCCGTTCGGGCTCCCGGTCGGCCCTTCCATCCTCCTGCCTTGGCGTCGGAAACCCAAACTCATGGATGGGTTAGCTCTAACTCCGCTCGGACCTACTCGGCTGATCGGCTCAGCCATTAACCGCTTAGCCAGCCCTTCATCGGTTCTCAAGCTGAGACCCTTCAGGAAGTGGGTCCCCCATTCTTACTGCCGGCAGTGAGTCCGACTGACTGGACTATATGTGTCCGAGCGGGCGGTCGCGCCATCTTAATCTCTCTTTAGCCGTTCGGCCCTTATGCCGAATCTCCGCTCGGCTCTTCGTTTCGGATGCCTTGTTGTTCAACGTGGATGTTTGCTTGCCTAAATCTTCTCGAAAATCGCGCAAATCCTTCCCATTAAGTCGCAGCATGCGCGGTATGACGCGCATTAATTGCGCCTAGTGGCAAGGCGCCACGTGGCTCTTCTCACGTGGCGGCGATGCTTAGTACGATGGGACGCGATTGCTTTGAAATAGACGGTCGGATGAGGGCCTCGTCTTTCGTGACCTGCATCCGACGGCGGAGGCCAACCAACCTCGGCAGTATAAAGCTTCCGTCTTCTCCCTTCGCCGCATGCTTGCTCGTGCTTCCTCCGCCTGCCTCCCCTGCCGCTGTAGCCTCCGACGATCCAGTCCAAGTTTCCGGCTGCTACCTTTTCCCCGGTGATCTTTTCCGCCCGTTTCCTTCTCAGTGAGTCTTCTTCCTTCACTTACTAGGTTTTCCCTGCCCATTTCACCTCTTTCGCTCCCCTTCTTTCGATTTCTTGCTATCCTCTTGCCCCTCCGAGATGGCAAGTTCCTCTGAACCCGCCACCAACGTTCACGGTCCCTGGTATATGACCATGGAGAGTCGGTTTGATGAGGAGGGTGCTCGGCGCCTTGTTCGGACGTATGGGATTCCCAACAACTATGAAATAATTATAGCCGACCCGACTGACCGACCACATGATCCGCCGATCGGCACAATCTGTTTCTTTTTAGACCAATTCCAGGGTGGCCTTAGATTTCCTACCCATCCCTTTATTTTAGAGGTTTGTAACTACTTTCACATCCCGCTCGGCCAACTTGTGCCGAATTCCTTTAGGCTACTGAGCGGGATGGTCGTCCTCTTCAAGCTGCACAGTATCCCTCTTGACCCTAAAATATTCCACTTCTTCTTCTACCCCAAACAATCCGAGTTGGGGACTTTTATTTTCCAAAGTAGAATAGGCTTTAAGTTTTTTGACAATATGCCGACCTCCAACAAGCATTGGAAGAATTTTTCTTCTACATCCGACTTCTGAGCGGCCCCTTTCGAACCAAATGGCAAACCGTCGTGCCGACTCAGCTCGGCAAATTCAGAAGCAACCCGGCATATCTCCATGCGGCGAACTGGTTGTCCGGTCAGCGGTACAAGATCGACCAGTTGCTTCTCAAGGGGGTGTTGTACATTTTCGGATTATCTCCCGTTCGGGCCAATCTCCCCTACCGCATGGGTAAAAGACTCTTTACTCCCTTCGCCTCTTTTATCTAACTGATTTTAATTTCTTCTATTGCAGCTGAAGTCATGTGGCGCTCCAAAGCTACCGCTCATCTGAAACTGAAGGCCGTGGAGATCGAGGCGGCCACCAAAAAGGAGCTCGCGAGCGGGTCTCATCCCACCGCCCGACGGACGCGGGAGAGGGGGCGCATCACCGAAAGCAGTCTCCCCATCCGCTCAACAGAGGTTGAGGCGATCCTGCTTCTCACCGCCGAGTCGGGGTCCCTCGATCGAGATCCACTGGAAGTTCGCGAAGCGTCAAGGGACTCCGGCCTCCGCCACCACAAGAGGGAGCCCCACGGATGCCGATCGGCGTAACCGCCTCGCCGCACGCCGTCACAGATCGACTGGCTCCTCGCCACATGCCCTTCCGGCTCTCCTCCCGGACTCGTCGCCACGTCGGTTGGGTGAAACTTCCACCATAGGGGAGTCCTCCGCCAGCGATCGCAAGAAGCGCCGACCGGCCACCCTACCATCAGACCACCCTCCGATTCCCATCGGAGGAATATTCTTGTCACCGATCGGCCCTCAAGCCCGTTCACGAAATAACCTTGACGGGCCCGCTTGCCAAGCTTTTGAGGCCCAGATTCAGGGCCCTCATGACGCCCAAGCATCTTGACAACAACAGGCCACTCGGTATTCATTTTCTTCCTGTTCCATGCCACTATTTGATTCCCGATTTCATTATTTCCTTTCTGGTGGTGAGCAAATCGCCACTAGCCATCGGCTAGCCGAGCTGGAGGGTCTCCTGGAAAAACTTCAATTGTCGGGGGGTCCGTCGGCCGAGCGGGAGAAACAAACCCTCGAGGCCGAACAGAAGAAGGCTGCCGATCTGGCTGCGGAGGTGGCCCGACTCGAAGACTTGGTGAAGAAGCGGGACGGGGACTTGAAGCGCGCCAGTGGCCGGAAGAGGCGAGCGATTGCTGATCTGGATAAAATGAAAGTCGAAGTCCGGGCCTTAGATCAGCAGTCTAAGAAGCTAGAGGCTGAGCTGAATGCCGAGCGAGAGATCCGTTCGGCAGAGCGCACAAAGGCCGAGGTGGACTTGAAGGCTGTTCAAGACACCTTAACCGCTTCCCGAGCGGCACTCAGAAAATATAAAGAGGGAGAGCCGAGTCGCCTAGCAGCCGCGCGCCAGGAATACCTCCACTCGGAGAGGTTCGGCCTAAAATTCGGTGGCAACGTCTCTTCCACTTTCGCCGAAGCGGTCAAGGTCACCGTGACATACTTGAAGAAAGGGGGCCACCTTCCCGAGGGAATGCATATTCCCGCCTCCGACCTGGCGGCCATGATTGATGATATTCCTGACGCCTTCTTCAACTTTGAAGACCCTGAGTGAGGCGGGTTATTTCGAGTACCTTCTGTATTTCATCCGCTCGGCGGATGTAAAATTTTTGTGCGTGCCGTTCGGCATAATTCTTCTTCTAAAGAAACGCTGCTCCTTTGCTTGTTTTCCTACTCATTGTCCATAATATTCTTCTGTTTGCTTAACGTTGATACTTAGAGTCAGTCCTGCTCTTAAGGGTTCTCTTTCACGCGTCCGATCGGCTTGGCACATTGCATAGAGTCCGAGCGAGGTAGCCTACTCACTTTGCACGTATCCTGCCTGCGTGAAGTCCACAAAGCCGAGTATCGAAGGACCAACTCCCAATCGGGCCTGAATTTTTTAATATTTATAGTTTCCACGGTTTCTTACTTTGATATTCGTTCTTCCGTTCGGGATGTTTATAGCCGATCGGCGCGGCTCTCGATTTTTAACGGTGCTCGTCGGCGCGGATGTTTATAGCCGATCGCGGCTCTCGATTTTAACGACGGTGCTCGTCGGCGGATGTTTATAGCCGATCGGCGCGGCTCTCGATTGACGGTGCTCGTCGGCGCGGATGTTTATAGCCGATCGGCGCGGCTCTCGATTTTTAACGGCGCTCGTCGGCGCGGATGTTTATAGCCGATCGGCGCGGCTCTCGATTTTTAACGACGGTGCTCGTCGGCGCGGATGTTTATAGCCGATCGGCGCGGCTCTCGATTTTTAACGACGGTGTTCGTTGGCGCGGATGTTTATAGCCGATCGGCACGGCTCTCAATTTTTAACGACGGTGCTCGTCGGCGCGGATGTTTATAGCCGATCGGCGCGGCTCTCGATTTTTAACGACGGTGCTCGTCGGCGCGGATGTTTATAGCTGATCGGCGCGGCTCTCGATTTTTAACGACGGTGCTCGTCGGCCGTTAGGCTAATTTTGACGCTTCCGTCCGGCGTAGCTCTTTGCCTTTCACCCAGCTTGGATAATGCCCTCCTAGCCGAACGGCTCAGGGTCTACTTCGTCGAGCATTTTGGCTCGGATAATATACCTCCGTCCGAATGGTACGGGGCCTTCGATCCTCGAGCGCTTGGCTCGACCAATTTACCTCCGGCCGAACGGCGCGGGTTATTTGCTTACAAGTAACCATATAAACCTCTCGGCCGGTCGGCTCGGGGGCCTTCGCGTTACGATGATAATGCCTTATATTCGCTCCTTTGACTTTTCATCTCTGCATTTCAAGTATTTAGTCGAAAAATGAAATACACAAGGTGATTTACAGTGATACACCTTTCACCCCGCCCGGTAAGGCTGGAGGTGGTTCGCGCTCCACGGCCTATCTAGCTGCCGTCCGTCCTCGTCCTCCAGATAATACGCGCCCGAGCGGAGCTTTTCGATGATTTTGAAAGGGCCTGCCCATGGAGCTTCAAGCTTGTCGACGTCGCCGACCGGCTTGACTCTCTTCCAGACAAGATCGCCGACTTGGAACGATCTGGGAATTACGCGCCGGTTGTAGTTTTGCTTCATCCGCTGACGGTATGCCATCAGCCGAACGGACGCCTTTGCCCTCTCCTCTTCTACCAAGTCCAGCTCCATGTTTCTTCGTTTGGCATTGTCATCATCATAGCTCTGGATCCGGGCTGACTCAACGCCGACTTCGACCGGTATAACAGCCTCACCGCCATATACCAAATGGAACGGTGTGACTCCCGTCCCTTCTTTTGGCGTCGTTCGGATGGCCCACAAGACGCTCGGCACTTCATCCGGCCAACTTCCTCCCAAATGGTCGAGCCGAGCGCGCAGAATGCGAAGAATTTCCCGATTGGCGACTTGACTGACCGTTGCTCTGAGGATAGGCCACGGACGTGAAATGTTGCTCAATGCCATAGCTTTTGCACCAATCCTCTAACATCTTCCCTGTGAACTGCCGCCCGTTGTCGGACACTAGTCGGCGAGGGATGCCGAACCGACAAATGATGTGTTGCCAGATGAATTTTTTAACCATTTGTTCAGTGATCCTCGCCAGCGGCTCGGCCTCTACCCACTTGGAAAAATAGTCTACCGCCACTAGTAAAAATTTCCTCTGCCCGGTCGCCATCGGAAATGGACCCACAATATCCATTCCCCATTGATCGAACGGACATGAGATGGTTGATGCCTTCATCTCCTCTGCCGGTCGGTGGAAGAAGTTGTGATACTTCTGGCATGAAAGGCATGTAGATACTGTCCGAGCGGCATCTGTTTGTAAAGTTGGCCAAAAGTATCCGGCCAAGAGGATCTTCTTGGCCAATGAGCGTCCGCCCGGATGACCCCCGCATGATCCTTGATGCACTTCCTGGAGGATGTAGGCCGAGTCCTCCGAGCTTACACATTTCAGCAAAGGGCGCGAGAAAGCTTTCTTGTAAAGCTGATCTCCGATGAGTGTAAACCGACCGGCTCTTCTTCTGAGGAGCCGGGCTGCATATTCATCGGATGGTGTGGTGCCCGAACGGAGGAATTCTATAATAGGTGTCCTCCAGGTCACTTGGAAACGTGAGGCCTTGCATCCGCGACATGCGCCACCAGCGCTTTTTCAATTGGTTCTTGAATGGCGACCTGCTATTGAGCTCAGCGAGTTTGGCTAACTCATCCAGCCCGGTTCTCCGTTCGGGATCTTCAATAAGCATCTCTGAAAGTAGCTTTGAGTTTTCAAAGGCCTCGCCAGAGTTTGAGCCGAACACGCTGATTTCAAAGGTCTGAAAGTTGCCGAGCTACCAATTGTGAATCGAAAGAGTGTCACCCGACCGCCTCCCACATGTCGTCTGCAATCCGGCATGAGGGCCTCATACTCGCTTCATTGTTAGTAGCACTTTGTAATCTAGCCGACGGATAGGTGCATCTTTTCTTCCCGAGGTGAGAGTAGTAATATTCGATCCCACTTCCGAGCCGAGTGGAGGATCCATCCACATATATTCTCCACATAGCTTCCGGCTCTGGCCTTTGCACTTCGATGACAAAATCAGCCAAGGATTGGGCTTTAATCGCCGAGCGGGGCTGATATTGGATGTCAAATTCACTTAATTCTGTCGTCCACTTGATAAGCCGTCCGGACGCTTCTGCAACAGCACTCTTCCGAGTGGACTGCTCGTCCGGACAATAATGGTGTGAGCCAAGAAATACGGTCGCAGCGCCGAGCGGCTAGAACCAAAGCAAAGGCCAACTTCTGAGCCCTGTAAAGATTCACATCTTTTAAATGTGGCTTAGAAAATACACCTGCTGTTCTTCGCGCTCGCCCTCACAAGTGCTGAGCCTACAGCATGCTCAGTTGACGATAGATACATATAAAGTGACTCACCCCCGACCGGCTTGGCTAACACTGGCAGAGAATTAAGATATGTCTTCAACTCTTCAAATGCTCGGTCACATTCTTCATCCCACTGGAACTTAGTGGCCTTGCGCAGGATCTTGAAGAATGGCAGGCTCCGGTCGGCGGTTCTGGAGATGAATCTCGATAGAGCAGTTATCCGACCGGTCAACCTTTGCACTTCTCTTGTATTTCTTGGGGGCGGCATGTCTTGCAGTGCTTTAACCTTGCTGGGATTTGCTTCGATTCCCCGCTCGGTCACTATGTACCCCAAGAAACGCCCTCCTTTGGCTCCGAACAGGCACTTTTGGGGATTTAGCTTGACTCCATATTTGCGCAGCGTTCGGAAGGTTTCTTCCATATCCTTGAAAAGATCGGCCGCTCGGACGGATTTGATAAGAATGTCGTCCACATAAACTTCCAGATTCCGCCCGATCTGCTCCTTGAACACCTTGTTCATCAAGCGTTGATAGGTGGCCCCGGCATTCTTCAATCCGAACGGCATCACATTGTAGCAATATGTGCCGTCGGCCGTTACGAAGCTTACTTTTTCTTGATCTTCCCGGGCGAGCGGCACTTGATGATATCCTTGGTAGGCGTCAAGCATGCAGCCGGCCGTGGAGTCCACCAGTTGATCTATCCGGGGCAGAGGATAAAAATCCTTGGGGCATGCCTTGTTTAAATCTCGAAAGTCGATGCACCTCCACTTGCCGCCCTTGGAGACCAAGACTACGCCACCACTCGAGAACCACTCGCGATGTGGTGGCCTTCAAGTTTTTCCACCTCCGCCGGATAATGGCATTCTCGGCGCTGAAGTCCCTTTTTCTCCGCTTCACCGCCGAGGCCTGCCTGGACATGCAATTCATGCCGCTAGGCTCGCGAAATTCCGTAACTCATGTGTCGACCAGACGAAGACATCATGATTTCGTTGGAGGCATTGGATCGGCTTCTCCTTTCCTCCCGATCGGAGGCGATAAAAGTCGTGGCCTCCGATCGGGTCGGATGGATCTGGACTTCCTCCTTTTCATCATAACTTAAAGCAGGAGGTTCGGTTATGGCGTGTACCTCAATTCGGGGCGCCTTCCGAGAACAAGCTTCGCTCGGATCATCTCTATATAGCACCGCCGAGCGGCCAGCTGATCTCCCGCACTTCTCCTACTTTGTCCTCCACGGGAAACTTATCTTCGGTGGAAGGTTGAGACAACCGCTCGGAATTCGAGTACCGGTCGTCCCAAAATGACGTTGTAGGATGAGGGAGAGTCGACCACCACGAAGTTTATTGTCCTGGTCCTCCCGAGCGGCTCTTCTCCCAGCGAGGTGGCCAGCCAGATTTGTCCGACCGGCTGAACTTCGTTGCCCGTAAACCCGTAGAGCGGGGTCGTCATGGGCAGCAACTCGGCTCGATCAATTTCGCCGTCTTGAATATGATGTTGACCGAGCTCCCTGTGTCAACAAATATGCGGTGAATGGTGTAATTTGCTATTACCGCTTTAATGAGCAGCGCGTCGTCATGGGGCACTTCTACTCCTTCTAAGTCCCCGGGTCCGAAAGTGATTTCCGGTCCACTTGCCCGCCTGGCCGCAGCCCGACCGGATCCTGCCGGACGCCCGCTGCTCGCCTGGAGTCGCCCCGATCGCCCACCAAGAATAACGTTGATCTCGCCCCGGAAGTATTGCTCCTATTTTCCTCCTCCCGAGCGAATGGCCTGATTCTCTCGATGCCCGCGATTCTCCCGCCTCGGAGATCGGTGCCGATCGGGTGTCTCCGATGTCGCCCCTGCAGTGTCCCGGCCACTTCATGAGTCCCACGCCTCGTCGATGGGAGGCGACTGTCGCTCGGCTTTCACGGAACAGATTGGACACAAAGGGAAGACTTGGCAATCCCTCGTGTTGTGCGTATCCGTGCGGTGGAAGTGCGAACGAGGGGTCCACCTCTTCTTTGGCTTGAAGCGGCCCACTTCTGACGCTGCGATCCGGCGTGAGGATCAATTGCTTCGCCCTCGGTCCTCGGTGGTCACGAGCGGCGGTCGCTTCCGCTCGGCATGAACAGAAGGCCACCGAGTTTCCTTTTTCCAGCGGTTTGCGCTTCTTCCACATTTATATATTCGTCCGATGTAGCATGTGATCATAATCTCGGGGCGCTTTCGGATGAGCGACCGGAAGAAGTCCCCATCCACAAGGCCTTGCGTGAAGGCATTCATCATCGTCTCTGGTCGTGGGGATATCCATCGCCACTTGGTTGAATCGCTGAATATAACCTCGAAGCGATTCTCTCGGCTCTTGCTTGATGGCGAATAAGCTGACACTTGTCTTTTGATAACGCCGACTACTGGCGAAGTGGTGGAGGAAAGCCGTTCGGAATTCCTTGAAGCTCGTGATGGATCCGTCCGGCAACCTCCGAAACCATCGTTGAGCCGATCCCGAGAGGGTGGTAAGGAAGACTCTACACTTTACTCCATCTGTGTACTGATGGAGCGTGGCTGTATTATCGAACTTACCCAGATGATCATCCGGGTCTGTTGTTCCATTGTATTCGCCGATCGTTGGAGGCACGTAGTGCTTGGGCAGAGGGTCTCGTAGGATAGCCTCCGAAAATTGACGATTGATCCGCTCGGGGGAGGAGTCCGCTCGGGGGAGGAGTCCGCTCGGGGAGCTTTCCCCTTCCTGTCATCCCGCCTCGGCATTTCATCTGAGGAAGATCCTCTATCTCTTCGGGCTGGTATGGCTTCAGGGGTGCGAAATAAGGCCCGATGGAATGCGACGGTGGCTGGAGGTGCTTCCGCTCGGCCACCAGACGCAGATGTTGCTTGTTGCTCCGCCCGCTCGGCGGATGCTTTTTGTTTTTGCTCCATGAGTTTGGCGGCCCTCATCTCGACCAGAGCATCGAGTTCTTCTGTTGAAAGCGTCACCGTGTGTTGTCGTCCAGCCTCGTCCATTGTCTCCGATCGGATGCAGGAGCGTTCCCACAGACGGCGCCAATTTGATCCTGTCCGAATCAAGAGTCAGCGGACACTAGGCACGTGGCGCTCTCTGCTGGATCCTCGAGTGCTCCGGCGAACCTGCAACAAAACCGAGCCGGGAGGGGTGTCCCGGCGACGGTCCTCCGACGCTCAAGTCTGGCGAGGAATGACAAAAAGGTGGCCTCAAGATGAAGACGTGCATACCTCCGGTGAAGAAATGGAGGCCTTATATACACCCCTCGAAGAAGCCTGGGCGCGCCAATCAAAGCAACCACCTGCATTTGACCATGCCCAGGCATGGGTCTGTCAGAAGGGCCATGCCCAGATATGGATCCGTCAGAAAAGGCGTCCATGAGGCCATACTGCTACTGTATCAACCTTTCCATGATGTGACGGCAAGATCCTCCATCGTGCGATCTTGTGTACGGCCTAATCATCAGACATGCTTCTACCGATATCCCATATCCCGAGCCGAGCGCATAGGCCGCTCGGCCACCTTTTTGTCCCCTCGCCCTTATTTTGTCCGGGCGGGTTGCCCGCTCGGCTCTTTGGCGCCTGCCGTTCGGGCTCCCGGTCGGCCCTTCGATCCTCCTGCCTTGGCGTCGGAAACCCAAACCCATGGATGGGTTAGCTCTAACTCCGCTCGGACCTACCCGGCTGATCGGCTCGGCCATTAACCGCTTAGTCAGCCCTTCATCGGTTCTCAAGCTGAGACCCTTCAGGAAGTGGGTCCCCCATTCTTACTGCCGGATCATAGGACATATGGGAAAATGTGCCCATACTTTGAGATGCATGCACAAATGCTACAGGACCCTTTTAAAGGGAGGTTCCTTCGTCGTGGAGATAGGCGGAACATCTTATGCTCTCACGCTCCAGCTATAGCTTTTTTTACTATTCTCCGTCGGAGACTGACTTGAGCGTCGGAGGGCCAATACCGGGCTCGATATTGACGTTCCCCTTTGATTTCAGGGAGCGCGCTGAGTCTCCTGGTGGACGGCAGATCCTCATGGAGTCTTCATCGAGTCAAGCCGTGATCTTTATCATCAGGTCGTCATCTCCTCATATTTTGGACATGATCAATAATAATAATAGTTTCATTTTTTTAAATTTTAATTAAATCATTCTAATATTAACCTAAATTAATTCCAACTTATTTTTTAAATTTAATTAAAATTATTTAACTTTTTAGAACTTGAACATTATTTGATAATCTAATCATAATTTTATGTTTATGACTATATAGCTTGTAGTTTCCAGTTTTATCCATAAATTCATTTTCTTAAAAAATTAATCTTAACACCAAAAAGAAAAATTACCTCATTGATGTGAAATGAAATTAATGAAAATTCTAGGAGCACAAGACATTTTTATAATACGATACAGTGCATAAGAGTCGGATCCAATCGTTGGGAGTCAAGCAGACGTGACAATCAGAAGTCAAGGAGACTTGACAGTCAGAAGTCAAGGGTAAATGACAGTTAACAATCAGGAGGACATGCCAGTCAACCGTCGGGAGGACGTGGCAGTTAGCAGCTAGGGAAAGAAGAGGTAAGACCACCTGATGTCGTCAGACGCAGGATGCCCGGTCAGGTAATTGCAGATCAGGATCCTAGATCTGAATCAGGATGTGCAATCAGGGTAATGTCTGACCTGCTCCGACTGGTCAGGTTTTCACAACTCGATTATATCTAGGCTTGGTTCTCTCGGTAGGCCAACTCCCGGACAGCTCTTGAGTGATCTCACCACAACTCTCCTGGCCCCTCAAGACTTAGGCCAGATGTTACACATGACAGATCATCTCGAGCTACCCTAATCATACTCGGGCGGGACAGAAGAAGCTACACAACAACAAGGTCAGGGAATCATAACTGCTTGTGAGAGAATAACTGCTGTATGTCAAGGAATATTCCAATGGTTTGTGGTCATCTATGAATAAAACCTTCTTCCAATCCATAAAAGGGTGCCACGCAGTCTCCATCACTAGACAGGTCCTGACACCAGACATTCTCTGATATCAGTAAGACTCTAGAGGTACACACTATCATATAAAAAGGGATGTCCTTTTCCTTGCGCAGGTATGCACTCTCGCACATTTGCACTTGTCTTTTACTTTTCTTTCTCCTTCGTATACTATTTTTTTGGGGGGAAAAGTACCTGATTTGAGTGTCGGAGGACCTGCTCCGGGGACTTTTCCCTGGTTTTTGGCCTCTAACGTTCCGTGTGCTTGTCTTAGTGTGCGCAGAGCTCAAGTACCACCGGCTCAGTCATCTTCGTCCGTTAGCGCCACATGGGGCTCCGTTCTTGTGGGCACATATGAGAAGGATGTCCCAGTCGCCTCTTCATCAACGTTAGCAACAGTTCATCCGATTTTTGTCTGACTTAGATCCCGGAGAGGATCATAATAGAAACCAAAGATAAATATTATTGTTTTAATCAAGTTCTTATTTTTTATTTCACACAAAAATAGAGATTAAATATTTATAATTTAATGAAAGTTGCTTAAATTGTTTGGGAAACTACACAATAGTATATAATTATAATGCTTGACTTTTTGATTGCTAGTGAAACCCTAGGTTAGATCGATGTTTACTATTCCATTCAAGAGAATGTGTGCTCACCTACTCCTTTCAAGAGAGTTTACCTAACTTACCAAATATTCAATTCTTTAGACCTATTTGAACTTACTACTCAGCATTCGATCGTCTGAACCAAGGACTTCCATCGATGTCCAATCCTCATTGACCCATTGACCCACTAGACATCCAGTCCACTGACTTGTTTAGATTTTCCACCTAGTATATTTAATTTATCAAGTCTTCTATCTAGTATCCTATCTAGTTGATCTGTTAGGGCATTTTCTTGCTTAGTATCCGGTCCAAGTGACCTATTAAGGTTTTCTCTTATCTAGTATCCGGTTCAATTGATTTATTAAGACTTTCCTAATTGAGTTAGCTGCTTAGTCACTCATTATTAGATCACAAAATATTTTAAGTTTAAACCTTTTTCTAATATTAAAACTAAGTCCGATTATCTGATGTTTCCTATACTATCACAATTAACTAAACTTCCACCATACAAGACATGGGCTAGAAATGGGAATGCACATGCAGGGCACGTGCTATTTGATGCTAAAAAATATTCAATAAATAAATAAATAAATAAATAAAATGAGATAGAAAAGTAGGAGAAATTTAAAATGGGCTGCCAAAAGTGTTTTATTCTGAAAAAGAAACTGTATTTTAATATTATAAATTTTAATTAAATTAAATAACTTTAATTAAATTAATAAAATTTTAAATAACTCTCTCCCCTCAATAAATTGTGCTAGGCCAATATCAATATCCCCTAAACAAATTGGATTAGTGACTTGGCCCATATCAATAGTTATTATAAACGTGAGATGTCCTTGGGTTTGACATCTTGAGCACCGAGCTTTCATCATACTCGACATCTCAACCACCCATAATAATTCAAATTTTAAAATTATGCAAAGGCCAATATCAATCTGTGCGGCTCCTCTGTTGATTATCCCACACCACTAAAGAAAGTAAAACACAAAATTAAAATTAATCATCATATGAAATGTTAATTTCTCGATCTCTATTGGGATTTGATGCTGGCTTATAATTTAAAGAGTTCTACATCAGCGCCCATAATAATTTCCTAACTACTTACCTTCCCCGCACCCAACTCAATTTTCGAAATGCCCAACATCCCAAGCACCTACCTCGATCTCGAAAGTGCTTGGCATCTTGAGAACTCGCATGGGGTTCCCAAAGTGCACGGATTCCCTGAGGTACTTCGACTCGAGGCTACGATCAAGCTCCATAAAGTCCATCCCTCCATGCGACTTTACCTTTTGAAATAGATTTGGGGCTCTCTAATAGTTAGAGTTTTAAATGATTTTTTATTTTTTAATTTTTAATATTCCACATGAGAGACATTAAAACTTATTACTCTTTTCATTATAAAAAAATCTCTCTATAAATCTCAAATTTCATTATTAATTAATTACTAACCCCACTCATACGTAGAACTATTAGACAAGTCGACCCGTGATCATTTGATAGGACGGAGTGAGTTGACTCGTCATCTTGATGGATTGAAAATCCCTAACCTAATCCTACTTAAAGTGGATTACGGATTAGACGGATTAACCCATGGGAAAAAAAAATTAGATTAAAAATTTCCTAAAAAAATCAAAGAGTGTGATGATGATAGGAATTGAAAATTTGAACAATATTACTGCTTCTACAAAATAAATATTGCTATTAGCTTTCACCTGTAACCATCTATTACTTGAACCGATGAGATAATTAGGTAGATCAAAATAGTATTTGATCTATTAATTTTTATCGTAAAAAATAACTTCACCTCCAATTTGTAATGTGCCCATGTATCTCCTCACAAAATCAACCTTGGCATAGCCCAAAGTTGTAAAAACACCACTGATCCTGTCTGAAATCTGCGAAGACGTGCGCTGACTCTATTGAACGATGATCCTTGATGAAGATAGCCTCCTGGAGACCTAAAAGAATTTCTCCACGACCCTATACACAGTGAGACAAACTAACAAAGTGTTAGTGACCTAAGACCGAGGTGGGGATCCCTGGCTAGACCCTTCGACGCTCAAGTTAGTTTCTCACTCAAAAGTAGAAGGAAGAAGAAGAAGAACAATAACTGAAATATTTAAAAAGAGAGTTTAGATGCTAGAACTTACGTACCTTGGCAACGGAGAGGATCCTCCTTTTTATACTACCTCATGTGACCTCCATAGTCGTGAAGTAATCCCCGGTTTGTTAGGGTTTGTTAGGAGATGAAGTCATCTCCTGAACTTTGTGCAATAATCTTTTTAAGAAATCTTTTTCGTATCCCAGATGTATCTCTTTTATCGTTTGTGACTCATATTTATGATGAGATATGCATATGAACATGTCATTATAATTGAAGAAGATTCTAGAAGATATTTCCTGCTAAGTTTACTGGACTGTCATACTAATATACTTTTGTTAAGCATATTTCGACCGATTGTTCAAGTCAGTCATATATATATATATATATATATATATATATATATATATATATATATATATATATATAGAGAGAGAGAGAGAGAGAGAGAGAGAGAATGTTTCTTGATAAGCATGTTTCGGTAGAGAATGTTTATGAACTTTAGGAGGCTAAGTGCCCTTACACTTGGTCAGACTTTATCCAGGCGAGTGCATATTGGCCATAAGCTGTCGGCCGATAATATACCATAAGCTGCTATAAAGTTAAGTACTTTTACGCTTGGTCGGGCTTTGCCTGACTAAGCGCGTGTAGGCACTCATTGGTGCTTGCTCGACCTTCACTCGATCGGTAATATATATATTAAGAGCTTCTTATAAGGTTAAGTGCCTTTACACTCGGTCAGACTTTGCCTCACCGAGCATGCGAAGGCACATTGGTGCTCAATCGGCCTTCACTCGGCCGGTAATATACTAAGAGTTTCCATAAGGCTAAATGCCTTTATGCTAAGTTGGGATTTGCCTGACCGAGCACGTGCAGGCACTCATTGGTGCCCACTCGACCTTCACTCGATCGATAATATATTAAGAGCTTCTTATAAGACTAAGTGCCTTTACGCTCAATCGGGCTTTGCTTGACCGAGCATGCGAAGGTATATCGATGCTTACTCAGTCTTCACTCGGCTGGTAATATACTAAAAGTTTCCACAAGGCTAAATGCCTTCACGCTCGATTGAGCTTTACTCGGTCTAGCGTTTATGAGCACATGAGTACTCGCTCAGCCTTCGATCGACTAGTAATGTATTAAAAGTCATACATAAGCTTAAGTGCCTTTACTCTCGGTCGGGCTTTGCTCAGTTGAGCATATATATGAGCACATTGGTTCTCGTTCAACCTTCAGTCGGTTGGTAATATGCTAAGGACTATCTACAATGCTAAGCGCCCTTACACTCGGTCGGACTTTGCTAGGCCGAGCGCATATACGCGCACTAGCTCTCGCTTGGCCTTCAGTCTGCGGGTAACATACTGAGAGCTATTTATAAGGCTAAGTGCCTTTATGCTAGGTCGGGCTTTACCTGACCGAGCGCGCGAAGGTACTTTAGCTATATACCTATCTTATCTTTCTTGATCTTGACTTCTTCTTCATTTGGCAGGCATCTTATCATAACCCGTATCACTAGCCTCACCTTCAAGTCTAGTCGAAGGAAGTATGACCGACTAACTGGACACGAGTTTCAATTTTGTTTGTTTGCTCTATTTGCCTAGGTCATTATTTTTTTCTTTTTTTCTCTTTTTATACTTTGAGAATCAAGCGGTTTTTCAAAATTGTCTCTTTGGTAATTGGTCCTTCAACGAAAAGAGAATGTTAGAGGCACTCGAAAATAGGGTGTCTAGGCATATGATTTGGTCTACTTTGTCTATCATAAATGCCTCTTTATGGGTGATCGCCACGTGAACTTTTTTTTCTATTTCTTCAAGTAATCTTTAACATGCTTTTTTATTGACGTCCTATCACATGCCCTTTAGCAAATCACCACCTTTCCCATCGCGAGCCGTTTCATTTTGACGGAGATCCTTATACCCTCTTAAACCCTAACTCTTTTTTTATTTCTTTACTCTCGTCTCCCTTAACTCATTTTCCGACGCTTCTCTTTTTCGACCTTCTTCAACATTCTGCGCTTTCCCCTCTTCCTCGACCTTCTTTTGTTACCTTCCTTTCCTTAAGGATCCAGTAAGTCACTTATTTCTTAAGCGTTTTTGTTTTTCACCATGGCTGAAGAATCCTTAACCCCTTGGTATGCTCAAATTCATTCTTCCTTTACTACTGTCGATCGAACATCCATCCGCTTTCAATATGAAATCCCTAAAGAATATCGTATTAAGGTCCCGCAACCTGACGCTCATCCCTATCTCCCTCCTCTGCATTACTTTTTTTTCAAAGATCAGCTAATTGCAGGTTTACGCTTTCCTATTCCTCCATTCTTGACAGATATAAGTCAATATTTTGGTATTCCCTTATAACAATTTGTCTCAAATGCTTTTAGATATCTATGTGGGGTGTACATGATATTTCACCTCTTTAGTATTCCTCTTACTCCTCAAAATTTTTTTCATATTCTCTTATCCTAAAAAATCGAAGACAGGAGTATTTTTTTTTCAATCTCGCCTGAAGATGGTGTTCTTTGAAGAAATGCCTTCATCCATTAAGGGTTAGAAATTACGTTTTTCCTTTATCAACTTTCCTAGGCTTGTCACATGGTCTACTAAGTGACAATCTTCTTTTCCCCCTCTTCCTGACATAAGAGAGCTTTATCAACAACCAATTTTCTCTGAATATTTCAACAAATTATTGGGTCATCAATTTTACATTCACGAATGGATATGCGGTGATCTTTTATACCTTTTTGGACTAATCCCTATTCAAAGAGCCTATAATGTTCCTTTGGTAAGTTTTGACATTTTAACTATTACTCCTTTACTAACTAAAATACTCTTTTATTTATTGTAGTGGATGCTGTATTCAGAGCTTTGGTTGACAAGGCAATACGCCTAGAAGAGGATGCATTATTAGCTAAGGAACGAGAGCTCAATGCGGAGCTTAACATTGTATCAACTCAAGCTTCTGATGCTCCTTTACCTGAGCCATCTACCCAACCTACGCTCGCTTCTAGTTCTTACACCACCTCTGGGGAAGCATCCACGAGTTTACCTCCTTTACAGGAGGATGCTCCTTTGGTGCCACTAGAACAGGCGCCAGAAACTACTCTTACCAGAAAACGCCCTGCGCGGAGGTTAACATTAACACCCCTCCCCACGAAACGTGTTATCTATGCTCCTAAGGATATACCTACAGGAGATATTCCACCCCCTTCTCCGAAACCTACCCTCTCTTCCTTATACCTTATGCTTACTTCCCCACCTATTCAACCACCAGAGGATCCTTCTCTTCCAATTGTCAATTTGGATCCTGAGTTTATGATGACCTTTCAAGAACCAATTCCTCTACCTAACCAAGGAACTCAGGGTCCTCCTATTCTTCTCTTCTCTCCTCCTTCACTTCACAGTTGTCTATCATCCTCCTCCTCCTCTTCTTCCACCCTCCCAATATAATTGGGAGGGGGGGGGGGGGGGGTTTCTTTGACCACTGTTTGGGTAGAGGTATGTCAACAACTTTAAAAACTCCCTCTACTGAGTTGGCTGATAAATTTTCTTTCGAAGAAACTAAGGTAACATGCCCTTCGTCTCTTTGTTTTTTCATTAATGCACTCTAACAACAACTTTTCTTTCTATAGTGGTGGGTCATTAATATGAGTGTGACCCGCCAACTATATGATTTATCTCAAGAAAACAGCACACTCAAGCAGCAAACCCTTGGAGTGCCCTCTTCTCATATCTCTAGAGAATTAGCAGAGTTATCTAGCCAACTACAAGAGACTCGCAAATTTCTGGAGGCTGAATCTTAGAATCTGAATCAATGGAAAGCTTCTGCAGAGAATTTTGAGTCTCAACTTAAATCAAAGGTCAATCTTCGTGCTGAACTAACATCCAAACTGGATAAGTATACCGCTGAAAATGCCCAATTATCATCTCAATTACAAGCACTGAAGGACGCTCATGATCTAGAATTGGCTGCTAAATACTCTGATTTACAATCTAAGGATTCTGAGCTAGACCTTTTACGTTCATCTTTAACCACAGCTCAAGCAAACATTTCCTCCAAATAGTCTGAATTAAAAGCCTCTCAAGATGCTCTGGCGGGTTATCAGGCGGGTGAAGATGACATATTTGAGAAGAGAAAAAGAATACTGTTAAAATCTCTTGAATTCAATGCTCCCATTGCTGCATCGATTGCCAGAGCTTTCACTCATGGGGCTAAGGGGAGTATAAAGAAACTAAAGGATAAAGGGCATATAACTTATGATACTCCGGCCAATTTTCTTGACTATCGAAAATTGTTGGATACTATGCCCCCTGACTTGTTCCCTAAGCTGTTCTAATCCTAGATCTAATTTCCAAGATGTTTCTGTAATGAAGAATAATTGTTAACTTTTTTCATATTTCTTATGATGTTCTAACTGTTGACACCATTCGTTGCTGTTTCCATTTGATGAGTACTCAAAAATTTGTATGATTTTAGGTTGACTTTAGTTGATTTAGTTTTATTATTGAAGGGTTAAATTACTATTTTTAATTAGGCTTTGCATTTATTTAAGTTTCATCATTCGCTCAGATTTGTTTCATTGCCTTTATGTTTATTATTAATCTTCCTATAAGCAGATTATCCTTATTTTAATTCACACATCATTCTTTGATAACAATTTTTGTCTAACCTTTACCGGCAAGTCCACTTCTATATTTAATTTTATTCAAACTTAATACTCAACCTATCTTTAATGACTAGTCAAGTTTATATACATATATCTTTAACTTATTTTCAGACTCGATCAGCTATTAACAGCTCACCGATCTTATATATATATATATATATATATATATATATATATATATATATATATATATATATATATATATATTCTAAACTAGTCCTAAAATTCGATCAGTTGGTAATAACCGATCGAATTCATAATACAAGAAGTATATAATATTTAATCTCTTTTGGGATCTCAGAATTTTTAAGTTCAACCTTGGTAATGATTTTAATATCTCGGGAATGTAACCTTTTATATCAGCTAGCAATACTATTTCTGAATATGAAAAGGAATATAATATCTGAACGTGCTGATGATCATAGTCGTCAAGCTACTACGGTCAGTTTATGATTAGACTTTCTTAATTGGTAACCACAAAATATAACCATTTTGTTATTCTATTCAGCTATATGCTTCAAGCCTACACTTAGCAAGCTAGTTGAGGATTTAGAAAGGACTAACCGAACTTTGAAAGACAAAGTGGAGGAATTACAAGCTACTTCCAACCTCCCTAATAATGAACTTATTCAGTTACAAGATAAAGTGAAGTCATAGACTGAGTTTAACACTAGCCTAGAAAAAGCCCTATAAGATTGTTGTCAATTGCTACAATCTCGAGAAGAAGAAAGAAAAACTTAGAGTTACAATTACAATGACTTAATTCTAAGCTTGATGTTGAAAAGGCCTTAAAGGATAAAGCTCTCTTGGATACTGCTCACAAAAATGCTCTTCTAGACCAATTACAATTGTCATATAGCTCGAAGTCTCCTGAGTTAGCCCCAGAGTTAGCTTCTAAAGATTTTGCCTTATTTCAAGAATAGGAAGGATTACAAGCCTAGGACTTGCAGAAAAGCTTGCTTTTGAAAGAACAAGAGGAGGCTAAGGCAGAGAAAACTACTTTACAGGGGGACAAGGAATGCCTACAATCTGAGCTTCAAGCATATAAGGCAGGTGAGGAAGAGCGCTGAGAAAGCAGGCGCAAATCTTATTTAAGTTCTCTTGAGTTTGGTAAGGAGTATGCTAGGCATATTGTAGGAACTCTCACCCACTCAGTTGAAGGAGTAATCCAACAACTAAGAGAGGGGGATTTCCTATCTGGAGAACCTCCTCCCCTATTTATAGACCGCCGACGACTTAACCAGGAACTTCCAAAAGACCTCCTAAGCAAATTTGAGTAAACTTCGGATCTTGTATCTATATTTTCTTATAATTTCATAACTACTGTATACTACTTGTTGTTTATCAAATGTTAATAAAAAATCATAATTACTTGTATTTTCTTGTGTAGCCTTCATTGTCTTCAGAACCACCCAAGTATTCATATAAATGAACTTTTTCAATATATTCACCATATGTAGAGAAATCCCATAGAAAAATTATAATCGAAGTAGATCTCATAGTTATCTTTTGAGTGATATATAATGTTGAATGAACTTTTTCTGATGGTCTCTGGGCTTGTATGATAAGTTAAATGTCTTGCTTTTACATATGTAAGGAATCCCCGACCTGTCTAATTGGTTGGTCAAACGTATATTTCCGGATGAAATAACCATACCTAGTATAAATGCTCCTTTGGACTATTTTCGATGATATAATAGATCGATCAGATTTATATACTCGGGCGAGATTAAACATTTGCAATATAAATGCTCCTTTTGACTGTATGATGGATCGGTCGGCTTTGTATGCCCAAACAAAATTAATTTTCTGCACAATAAGTAATGTTGATGCTAAAACCCATGGTTGATCCTAAGGATGATTTAAAGTCTCCAGTTCCCCTTAAGGAAGCTTGTCTGGTCACTCCTTAAGGTCCCCGATCAATTGTATGATGGTTTAAAGTCTCCGATTCCCCTTAAGGAAGCCTCTCCGGTCACTCCTTAAGGTCCTCGATCGGCTATGTGATGGTTTAAAGTCTCTGGTTCCCCTTAAGGAAGTCTGTCTAGTCACTCCTTAAGGTCCCCGATCGACTGTATGATGGTTTAAAGTCTCTGATTCCCCTTAAGGAAACCTGTCCAATCACTCCTTAAGGTCCCTGATCGACTGTGTGATGGTTTAAAGTCTTCGATTCCCCTTAAGGAAGGTTGTCCGGTCACTCCTTAAGGTCCCCAATTGACTATATGATGGTTTAAAGTCTTCGGTTCCCCTTAAGGAAGCCTATCTGGTCACTCCTTAAGGTCCCCAATCGATTGTATGATGGTTTAAAGTCTCTGGTTCCCCTTAATGAAGCTTGTCCGATCACTCCTTAAGGTCCCCGATTGATTGTGTGATGGTTTGAAGTCTCCGGTTCTCCTTAAGGAAGCCTGCTCGGTTACTCCTTAAGGTCCCCGATCGACTGTGTGATGGTTTAAAGTCTCCGGTTCCCCTTGAGGAAGCCTGCTCGGTCACTCCTTAAGGTCCTCGATCGACTGGATGATAGTTCAAAGTCTCTAGTTCCCCTTAAGGAAGTCGGTCCGGTCATTCCTTAAGGTCCTCTATCGATTGTATGATGGTTTAAAGTCTCCGATTCCCATTAAGAAAGCCTGTTTGGTCACTCCTTAAGGTCCCCAATCGATTGGATGGAGGTTTAAAGAGAAGTATAGGACCCTTCCAAATAATATTTCCTTTACCTTTTCTGTTACTCATATCAACAATGTTTGTACAAAATATATGAATGACTTACAGGCATGTCGTTTGAGTTTTTTGCCTTCTGCATCTTGGAGGTAATAGGAGCCCAATACAAGTTTCTGTATGATTTTATAAGGTCCTCCCCATTGAGGTTCCAGCTTTTTAACTTCTCTAACAGGTTTGATGCACTTCCATACAAGATCACTTACCTGAAAAAAAATCTTGGAATAACTCTTTTATTATAATTTTGTCTCATCCTTTGACGATATGAAATGATCCAGATTGCTGCTTTGTCCCGTACTTCCTCAATTAAGTCAAGTTCCATGAGACGTCGATCCGCATTACTATCATCATAAAGCCTTCTTCGATCGGATTCCACTCCGACTTCAATCATAATCACTGCTTCGCCCCCATAAACCAGGTGAAAAGGAGTAATTCCTGTGGCTTCTTGAAGAGTGGTACGATATGCCCACAATACACTGGGTAATTCATCTACCCAGCTACCACCAATATAATCCAATTTGGTTTTGAGTCCTCCGATAATTTCCCTATTGGTTACATCGGCTTGTCCATTACTCTGTGGATACACCACAGAGGTAAAAGCTTGTGTGATGCCATAATCAGAACACCATTTTTTAATTTTTCTGCCCTGAAATTACCTTACATTATCAAAAACTATTTTGTGTGGAATATCAAATCTGTAAACAATATGCTGTTGGTGCGGGAAGCATCCGACGATCGAACTCAAGTTTTGATAATGGCAAAGGGATTCAAAGTTAAGTTTAATTGTTATCTAATGTGGATGATTGAGTGTTTCAGGAAAATCCTAGCTGTGGTTAGGCAAAGGGAAAACCCTAGGGGGTGGTAACCCTAGGTCATAGGGGTGGTAACCCTATGCGGAAAGTCTTGGCGGGTCAGAGCTTTGGGCAAAAGTCCTAGGGGCGGTAACCCTAGGTTGAAATCCTGGTGTCGCGAACCAGGTGGAAGACTGGACGGGTCAAGGACCGGACATCCAACATGAAGACCGGAAGCATCTGACCGGATGCTGAGGACGCATTCCCCAGAAGAGGGAACAGTAGACGTCGGTTCGACCTAGGGTTTCCGGTTGGAAATCCGAAGTTAGAACTGGACAGTCTGGAGACTGTCAAATTTATTTCTATATATTATCGTTTGTATTCTAACTCTGTTTTGCAGGAAACTAATATTTTTATGCAGGGTTAGGACTAACCGGGATCAGTCGACCGAGCCTTGGGATCGGTCGACCGAACCCCCAAGCCAGCAGAACGGATTTCCAGAGGTTGGACTGGGCTCGACCAGGGGATCGGTCGACCGAACCTAGGGATCGGTCAACCGAACCAAGGTTGTGCATCGACTGGATAAGGTCTGCTGGACTGAGTCAGAGCAGCTGATCGGTCGACCGAACCTCGAATAAAAGTTGACAGGATCGAGGCGGAGCGAGCAGATCAGATGAGGTGGTGGTCATCTGATCGGTCGACTGATCCTCCTCGGGTTAAACTTGATCCCGAGCCTTGGGGATCTGGATCAATTTTTGCAGAGCTATAAAAGGGAGTCTCGGGGTGCAGCTTCAAGACAGATCTCTTGAACAGAATAACCTGTGCTCTTCCGTCTGCTGCTTGATATTATTCTGGTAGTGCTCCGTGGTTAGAGCACTGCTGACTAGTTCTTCGGTGGTTTGTGGCCTATGAACGCCGCCAGCTATGTTCATTGCTATTTCCGGCCTCAGCATCTTGAGCATCAACCGGACTCGTTCTTTTTCTGTGCTGACTAGTTCAGGGCATAGACAAGCCAATCTATTGAATTTCTTCATGGCTTCCTCAACTGATAGGTTGCCCTAACGAAACTCCGTGAACTCATCGTAGTGGCGGTTTGTGACCCGCATGTGAAAGAACTCCTTGAAGAATTCTTTCTCGAAGTCAGCCCACGTCATCTGGTTCACTGGGCGCTTCGCTCTAACTCTCTCCCACCACATACGTGCATCTCCTGTCAAGCAGAAGGAGGCACACTTCACCTTTTCATGCTCTGGCCAGTCCAGAAGCTCCATCGTGCTCTCCAGTGTTTTGAACCAGGCTTGAGCATCCCATGGTTCACTGGTGCCAGAGAAGTTCTCGGGCTTGACTCTCTGCCACTGGATCAGATAGGCTTCTCTTCTTGCCTCTGTTGCTGGGGCTACTGGTGCTGTAGGCTGGACTGGTGAAACCTCTAAGACTACTGGCGTTGCTAGGTTTGGTTCCGGGGTGACTGTGGGAGTATTCTGCTGATTAGCCTTTAAGGTGGCTATCTCCTGTTGCTGTTCAGCTAGCTGCTGCTGTAACTGAGCCACTAATGCTGTAAGGTCTGGGGGAGGCACTGAACTGCCTGCCTCGTGCTGGGGCTCAGTAGCTGGTGCCCTTCTAGCTGGGCGTCCTCTTGCCATTTCTAAAGGAAGAGAGGACATACATAACTAAAGCATCATGTTTACATAGCTAATACTATCATGTTAGTTACTATCACAGATAAGCATACTTTAGTTATCTACAAACAGGAAAGCAATAAACATAACAAAGTGAGAGGTATTCTTACTTGGAAGCTGCAGGTTCAATGCTGATGTGTGTGAAGGAAGTATGGAACTTGCTCTGATACCACTCTGTAACGACCCGCCTTCTACTGGCTGGGCTGTAAGGCCAGACCGTCACACTATGCTGTGCTAAGCTGTATCCATGACCACTACTAAGTTTAGGTGCGGAAAACTATACCAATTTAAAACTTTACTAAGCTAACACAAGTTCTGGGTTCTACATGTGCTAAGGGATGCAATCTAAGGTGTACATGGCATATCCTACATCCCCTGTGGTCAAGGAGCTGAAATACAAGGTCTCTTGGTCGAAACCCAACTTCCCAATCGATCCAGACTGAACTCGATCGATTGCAAGCTGTTGGATCGATCCATGGATCGATTCAGATGGCTACTGTGCTCGGGTAATATTCGGGATCGATCGGCTGATCGATCCAGACTGGCCAATCGATCCAACGATCGATTCCAGGGCTCTCTGTTCGCGGGAGCGATTTCTCGATCGATCGAACGATCGATCCCCAAACTCCCTGTTCGCGACAGAATGCGACTGGATCGATCGGCGGATCGATCCAGAAGCCTACTGTTCGCGGAACCAGGCTCCCAGTCGATCCGCTGATCGATTGAGGGCCCCCAAATGATCCATTGATCGATTGGGGTTTCTGATTTCGCAGCAAAACTCTGATTTCAGTACTGTTTCATGCCAAACGCAACTACAAGAGTTCTATAACAGCTAGAAACATACTAATAACACATAACTAGAATTATGAGCATAAATACTAACAATCTAAGCAAGTCTTTCATGATTCAAGGCATTAAAATAACTAGAGATGCGGAAAATAACATTATATGAAAACTAAAGTCTTAGTTTGATAATTTCTCCAAGATCTTTATTCCAGGTTCCATCCACACACATCTTCATCATTGCATTGACTTCCAGCCTCCACTAGTCTATTTTTCCTTTACCTTTATCTGCAGTATAAGGAAAATGGTATCTGTAAGCTTGAGAGCTTAGTAAGAAACCATCTACCTCACTAAAACATTCATACGATGCAATTTATGTTTTTAAAACATGTTATTTGAAATACGTACTGAAAATGCTAAGCATGGCATGACATACAACACATAGGACCAAGAAACTGATCATGACAATAAAAACTAATCATAAACTATCATGTTGTATCAACAGAAAACTAAACTGATACAAAAGATGAATTAAGCTAACACTAATCTGATGTTAAAGCTGTACTGAACTCACATAACTATTTTGTGATGTTTGAAAACTATATTCATAGGTAGATTAAAATAATAATCATGCTGCTGTTTGGGCCCGGCAACTATACTTGCTATGCGCGCATCCCTAACTAGACCCGGGTTTGCAAGTCCCGAATTTAGTAGGGTTACTAGGTTATCTGAACCTAGGGATGACTGTGGGAGTCCAACCCAATGGATATCTAATCTAGTACAGTGCCACTGAGAAAGTAAAATACTGAACATAGCTAATTATTGCTTGTCTTGCTCTTTCTAGGTTATCTGAACCTAGAGCTAGGTTGTCTGAACCTAGAGGCGACTGTGGAAGCCCACCCATTGGACATCTAGTCCCATAAGAGCTGTAGCAAGACTAAATAAGCTGTAAAAATGCTTCTATTGCATTTATATAAGCTAATAAAATGCCTAAGTTGCATTTTAACTGTGTTAATAATTTAATCGAACACTTGGTATGCGCTAGTTCGCATCCTTTGTGCCGAAAGTCTACATACTATTAAACTGAAGCCTAAAATTCATACGGAAGCTACTTATACTGCAGGTGAGGGGTTTCTTACCTCCTGTTCGGATTTTCTTACAAATATAATCGCTAGGTTTTCCAGAGGAGAGATATATTCGACGATCTTCTCGCGTCTATGCGTTCCTCTCGCGGAGGGGAGCGTCCTCATGTCGGAGTCATCGCCGGAAGGTGCTCCGGGTAGCCTAGGGGTGGAACCCTAGCCTTTGCTTGGTGCGCCGAGAGAAGGAAGGAGGAGAAGGGGTCGGCGTGTAAGGGTTTGAGGGAAAGGTTTTCTCCTTTAAGAAAATAACAATTCCTCACTTAAATTCCTTATTTATATTAAGTGGGTAATTCGGCCCAACTCAAATATAAATATAATTGTTCCCCTTTCGTTTCAGCACGACCCTGCTGGGTTCACTTGGTTTACTAAAGCTATCTATAAGTCATAGGGTTCGCTAGGTCTCGGGTTCAATTCCCGCGTAGGGTGTTTTTGTTTTCTATTTATTTTTGCTACTTCCGCTATTCTAAAAATTCCATAAAAATATCCTAAAATTCCAGAAAAATACTAGGATATTTCTAATAATTATTTTGAGAATTTTCGGGCGTTACAGACACTCTGCTCTTTTTAATAAATAGCTCAAAAAATACATAGATAACTATTCCTTTTCTTCCTGCCTCACTAATATACAACCGACAGCATGTTCATTAGCTGATAAGTACATCCACAAGGTCTCTCCTACTACTGGTTTAGTTAATACAGGGACAGTAGACAGATATTCTTTCAGCTCCTCAAACGCCTTGTTGCAGCCCTCATCCCATGAAAAAGAAAGTCTCGATGGACTTCAAAGCTCTCAACACACTGCAATGCGGGCTGACGAGGGAAGAGCTGAATCGAGTGGGTCCACACCAAAATGCGAAGGAATTATGGGACAAGCTGGTCGAACTACATGAAGGAACGAGCGACGCCAAGGTAACTAAGCGTGATCTTCTTCTAAATAAATTATTTAATATTAACATGCAAGAAGGAGAAATGACAAGTCAACTTCATGTGAGGATCAAAGACATCCTCAACGGACTTCATGCGATAGACCACCAAATGGAGAATCATGACTTAATCAGGTACGCCTTAAACACATTTCCTCGAAATACATTGTGGGCATCCATTGTGGATGCCTACAAGATTTTGAAGAATCTCTCTAAATTGAAATTAAACGAATTATTTTGTAAACTTGAGTTACATGAGCAGACGAATGCCAAAACTGAGAAAGGTATTGCTTTGTTTGCAGGTTCCTCCAGAGAAAGGACAAAAACCAAGCCGGAACTTGAAGATGAGTCTGACCAAGATTCTGAAGACGAAGAGTACCTGGTGAACCTAGTATGGAAGATGTTCACCAGGAGGAAGAAGAATTTCAGCAAAAAGGACCTGTAGAAGATCAACTTTCCAACTGAACTAAGGAGCGTGACTTGCTTCGGGTGCAACAAGAAAGGTCACTACAAGAATGAGTGCTCGAAATTGAAAAGCGACAAGTCGAGAACAACCAAGAAGAAGGCTCTTAAATTAACTTGGGATGACTCGTCTTCAGAAGAGTCGAAAGTCGAGGAGCAGAAGCAGCAAAGCCACCTCGCGTTGATGGCCTGCGAGTCAGAATCGGAAGATGGGTTTGAGCCTGAATCGTGCCACGAGTCCGTACTCATTTCCGAAGGCCCCGAAGAGGTATACCTTAGTCTAAATAAGAAAATTTTTAAAAGTCATTGCTTGTTTAAATAAAAAATTAACTACAATTGAAAATGAAAATAAATTGCTCCTTGAGGAAAACCAAAACCTCAAGGAACAAATCATAATTTCTAATCCAACTCAAGATTTAACACTTGAGGAGGAAAATTCAACACTACAAATAGAAATTAATAAATTAAAAGGGTTTTTAGAAAAATTTACAATAAGATCAAAAAATTTAGATCTTATTTTAAATAGTCAAAAAGTCGTTTATAATAAAATCGAACTTGGCTACAAGTCAAGTTCGAATAAAATGTTTATATCACTAATAACTCAACATAAATAACAAACTAAAGCTTGAGTTCCGAAAGCGTGTTTAACCACGCAAGTAGGAATTAATCAATATTATATACCCAAAGACAAAATATATTATGTAAAATCAAATAAACCAAATCAAAATCCAAAACACAAACTTAGACCAACCAAACCAAAAATAAACTATTTCAGAACCTATCAAAAATTAGACTATCATCCAGTAAAATATAATTATAAAAATAATCGACATAAACCCAAAACTAAAACCTAAATCGGATCAATAATTCAGGGGGGCTCCAGAATAGCTGACGCCTCCAAAACTAACCTACCTGACAGGGTAATTACGACAAGTTTAAAAAGGGATAACAGTTTAATTTGACCAACGGTACTGGTGAAGTTTTGGATGATAGTACGTTAGGAAAACTTTCTCTATGCATGTCTAGGAAGATATGATTTCGACCTGGTGCATTTGGCTTAGTGGAACTAATCGAAGTTACCCCTTACGGATCCTAACCAGTTAGACCAAGATTTTGTATTAAGATCAATGGATAGGACTATTTGGAAAATCTCGAAGGCATGGTTACTCTAATGATGTCCAAGTGACTCACCATAGCCCAGAAGTTTATCCAAAGAATGCTTGTTTGTTGAACTCAAAGCTAAACATGAATCTAACACAAAGTTAAAGCAAACCCTAAAAATTGAATTTAACTCATCTCACAAAATTATAGGATTCCTTGATTGAAAAGTTAGATTGGGTGAGATGACTAAGGGTCATAATCAAACTCATATTAAATTAAATTAAATTAAATTAAACTAAACTAAAGTAAATTAAATCAAATTAACTTAAAAATTATTTTAATTTTTTAACTTAAAAATTATTTTAAACCTTTTTAACTTAAAAAATTATTTAATTTTTTTTACTTAAAAAAAATTATTTTAAATCTTTATAAACTTAAAAATTATTTTTAAACTTAAAAATTATTTTTAAATCAATTTAAAATTTTATTTTAGCTCAAAAAATTATAAATTAATTTAATTTAAAAATTATTTTAAAAATTAATATATTGTAAAAATTATTTTAAAAATTAATCTATCCTAAAAATTATTTTAAAAATTATTTTAATTAATCTAAATTAAAAATTATTTTAAATTAACTTTAAAATGAATTTAACTTAAACATTATATTAAAATTTATTTTAAAACATTTTCTAAAAAAAATTATTTAAAATTAAAATTTTCTTAAAAATTATTTTAACTTAAAAATTTTCTTAAAAATTATTTTAACTTAAAAATTTTACCTTAAAAATTATTTTAACTTAAAACTTTTCTTAAAAATTATTTAAACTTAGAATTTTTTTAAAAATTGTTTTTAGTAAAAAAAATTATTTTAAAAAATTTCTTTAACTTAAAAATTATTTTAAACCTTTTTACCTTAAAAATTATTTTAATTTTTTTACTTAAAAAAATTATTTTAAATCTTTTTAAACCTGAAAATTATTTTAAAATCAATTTAAAAATTTATTTAACTTAAAAAATTATAAATTAATTTTACTTAAAAATTATTTTAACTTAAAAAATTATTAAATTATTTTAAAAATTATTTTTTTAAAAAAAATATTTTAAAAATTAATATTTCTTAAAAATTAATTTAAAAATTAATATACATTTAAAATTATTTTATCTTAAAAATTATTTTAAAAATTAATCTATATTAAGAATTATTTTAATTAGTCTAACTTAAAAATTATTTTAAAATTAACTTAAAAAATTATTATTTTAATTATTTTAAAAATAACTTAAAATTTTAACTTAAAAAAAAGGGGTAAAAAACGAGGGGCGAGAGCCCTTGGTATTGCCTTCCGGGGTGCCCGGAAGGCTCTCCGGGCGCCCCACCCCCGCCTCTACTCCGGCCTCCCGGAGTGAGTCCGGGTGCTCAGACCGTCCTATATAAGGGGCGGCGGTAGCACTCCCTCTTCTTGCACCTCACCTTTCCACTCTTGCCAAGGCTCTCACCGAGCTTTAACACAAGAGGGATTAATATTAAAATCTTATTTTCTTCTTCAGTTAGTATGCTGTTGCGAGTCAACCGAGGTCGTTAGTTCTAGTATTTTTATTCACGATACGTCGATAAACTTTCATTCTTCTTCTAAATTTTTAAATATTTCCTATAATTTATTACTTAATATAGTTTTCTTTAATAAATTAGGAAACACCCTAATACTGGTGCTGGGCCCTCGACCGCTAGTACTGACCCTAGGTTCCCTACTGAAGAACTTAGGATTAAGTTTGACTCTATCATTTATATGTCTATCTGGACTAGGTGTTTAGATAGACAGTTTTTCTTGCGCTCCTGCATTCCAACTATAGAGGTCCTTGACTACTACAGCTTGCAGAACCTTGTTTACTATACCAGTTCAGTAAACATAGGTTTATGTGTTGAACTGTACAACAACTTAGTCAGGGTAGATGACTTTACCTATACTACTAGGGTAGCTGGTACTGATATCACGCTATCCCCTACCGTCATCTAGAGCTTTTTAGGGTTACACCCATCTACATGCACTTTTTAGTGATATCCTCCTACGGATCTACCATTTGGTGATCCTTACTCACATATTACCCTTGATACAATTTATTTGTATTTTTTGGGGGGAGACCGAGTACCTACTGTTAATATGTTTAGGTCAGTATCACTTCGAGTTCACGACTATGTCGTCTATAGGGTTTTAGACTCCTACATTTTGTCGTTGACCACTCGCGATATTGCGATGATGCGCCCATTTCATTCTTTCCTCCTTTATGCCTTTTGCCATAGATTAGATATAGACATTAGCCTACATATCTTTTAGGCTATTATCTACTCAGCTAGAGTCACCACCAGCGTATGAGTTCATATGTCGTACTGTCACATTTTGACGACATATATTCCCTCCCTACGTATTGATGTCACCAGAGGTGATGTCCGAGTCTTGACTATGTTTGACGTTGTAGGATCTAGGAACTTCTCTTTAGGAGGTATCCATATAGATGATGAGGGTGTCCTATCTTGGCGGAGGGGGGCATAGCACCAGCCTGACCCAGATGTTGATCCCTTTGGAGGCCGGCAAGAGGGGAGGGGTGAATTGCCCTACAAAAATTAAATCAAAAAACCTTTCTCGGATATTCAACTAATTAACAGACACTTGTAATAATAAAAATAAGAGACTAAATTAAAAGATCAGACACAAGAGGGTTTACTTGGTTTGCAATCAGAGGATTGCTAATCCAAGGCAAAGATGGCGGACTATCTGATTCTCCTCTGGGCGGAGTAGCCTCTTACAGCGTTGATAGTAAAAGAATAGAAAGCACAGAAAGAAATGAATTACAAGTTCGTTAAAAAAGCTTCTGGACCAAGGCTATATTTTTAACCTTGGTCGGGGCGCCCCGAAGGTGTTCCGGGCGCCCTGGGGGATAAACTTTATACCCCAATGATCAGATCGAGTCAAATCTCGATCCTGGTCAAAAGTCTGGTCCGGGCGCCCCGGAGCCCAAAGTCAACAGATGTTGACTTTTTCGTCCGGGACCTCTTCTCCGGTTCAGCTCGTCTCGGTCTGGGTCTTTCGCTCCAGCTCTACTAGCTTGGGTGATCTTGGCCATCCAGAATAGGACTCACCCGAACCCAAGTTTCGCCCTTCTCCTTGAGCAGCCTTCCTTCCTGATTTCTCGTCCCTCGAACGCCGCACACGTTCTTCTCGTCCATCGGTGTACTCTTCCGCGGTCACCTCGTCCCTCAGACGCACCGAGCCCGTCGGCTCTCTCCCGTGCCGTCCTTCTCGCTAGCCGTGTCTTATGCTCGACTTCCTGTGTTCCTAAGCTCCTGCACACTTAGACACAAGGGTTAGACTACACAGGACCTAACTTAACTTGTTTGATCACATCAAAACACCTTGGGGTTGCAACAATCTCCCCCTTTTTGATGTGAGCAACCCAAGTTAAGTTAGGGAAAACATATGCAATAAAAATAATTTATTTGCAATTAAGTCCAAAGATATTTCAATTTAAAAATTATATTCCTCCCCCTAGACTTAACATTTGTCTCCCCCTTTGATCACATAAAAAATGGGGGTTCTTAAACAAGTCTAAAGTAAAAAAAATTTCCGATGGCAAATCTTAAAAACAATTTTAAAAAAATTTCTAAGTCAATTTTCATAAAAAATTTCGAAGGCAGTTATAAAAAAATTCTTAGTAAAAAAAAATTTTAAGGCAATTTTTATAAAAAAAATCCTAAGGTAATAAAAAATTCTAAGTAAAAAAAAAATTCAAAGGTAATTTTCATAAAAAAATTTCTAAGGTAATAATTTCTAAATCAATTTTAAATATTTTCTAACACAAATTGAATAACTCTTTTAAAGCATTAAGTAAATTAAATTAATATTTTTTCTGTAACGACCCGACCCTCTTGGCCCATTTGGCGACCCTCGGGTCGTCGACCGTCGGCCCTTATGTCATCGGCCCATTTGGCGACCTCTCATGTCGTCGACCGACGACCCTTTGACCGTGCCGTTACTCACTAGGACTTTCCACCCCTGGTCAGTGGATTTTTGCCTTCCCCAGGATTCGAACTCTAAACCTCCAGGCTTAAGTATTAGAGTTTATGAATCCTGGTAACCAAGTGAGATCATCTGGTAACCAAGTGTAACCCCTGGTCAGATGATCTTACTTGGTTACCAGGATTCATAAACTCTAATACTTAAGCCTGGAGGTTTAGAGTTCGAATCCTGGGGGAGGCAAAAATCCACTACCAGGGATGGAAAGTCCTAGTGAGTAACGGCACGACCAAGGGTCGTCGGTCGACGACATGAGAGGTCGCCAAATGGGCCGACGACATAAGGGTCGACGGTTGACGACCCGAGGGTCGCCAAATGGGCCGACGACATAAGAGCCGACGGTCGACGACCCGAGGGTCGCCAAATGGGCCAAGAGGGCCGGGTCGTTACAATAAAAAGGCGCCTTTTTATTGTAACGACTCGGCCCTCTTGGCCCATTTGGCGACCCTCGGGTCGTCGACCGTCAGCCCTTATGTCGTCGGCCCATTTGGCGACCTCTAATGTCGTCGACCGATGACCCTTTGGCCGTGCCGTTACTCACTAGGACTTTCCACCCCTGGCAGTGGATTTTTGCCTCTCCCAGGATTCAAACTCTAAACCTCCAGGCTTAAGTACTAGGGTTTATGAATCCTGGTAACTCACTTGGTTACCAGGATTCATAAACTCTAATACTTAAGCCTGGAGGTTTAGAGTTCGAATTCTGGGGAAGGCAAAAATCCACTGCCAGGGGTGGAAAGTCCTAGTGAGTAATGGCACGACCAAAGGGTCGTCGGTCGACAACATGAGAGGTCGCCAAATGGGCCGACGACATAAGGGCCGCCAGTTGGGCCGCCACAAGGATCGCCCAAGAGGCCAAAGGGCCGGGTCGTTACATTTTCAGTTAGTCAATTAAACTTTTCATTTCGATACTTGGCTTCCAGGTCGTGGCGAGGCACTAGGCCTTCTTTGTTATTGAAGCAACAACCACTTCCTTAGACAAAATCTCATAAAGAAATTAGTTGTTTAATTTCCTTGCTGAAAATGCTAAGTCTAATTTTAATTTTAAATTAAACAGGTTTTTAGAACCCAATAGAGGTTTCTACCTACAGGATTAACCAAGTATTTCCTAGGTACATAGACTTTTGATATATTTCTAATTTGACTTTGATGAAATCTATAATACCAATTTAAACCTCTATAATTTCTAAAAGTAGAAATATTTGAACCATTAGATTTTTTCAATCTTTCTATTTCTTCTTTTAGTTTTTCATTTTCAATTTTCAATTTTTCAAAATCCTCTATAAGACATGATTTTGCCAAGATTCTTTTTGTTTCTAAAATTTCATTTTCTAATTTGGTATTTTTATTTTCTAATTTATACATGGATTTTGCCATTGCCTTAATACCAAAGTAAAGTTCATCAGGGGGTAAGAGGCATACCTCACTTACCATATCAGACTTGAAGCCTGAATCTCCCCCTGCTTCGCTACTTCCATCTGAGGTCACTCCCCCTTCATCGATGCTGGGTTCTGATGTACTTTGTTCTTCGTAGTTTGCCATCAGTGCTATCCCGACATATTCTTGAATCTCATACTCAGATGAAGAAGTGTCGTCCCAAGTAGCTTTTAGGTTCTTGTGCTTCTTGGTAATCTTGCCTTTGTCCTTCTTTAGTTCTGGGCAATCTTCTTTTAGGTGTCCTTCCTTTTGACACTGGTAGCAATGCATCCTTCTTCTATTTCTTGGATTCTTTTTACTCTGCATTTCTTTGAATTTATTAGATCTAAAAAACTTTTTAAAATTTCTTACCATGTATGCTTCTTGATCGTCTTCTGAATCTGACTCGGGTTCATCCTTTTTGGTTGTGTTTAGTGCGATCATCTAGCTTGATTCCTTTGTTCCCGCACACCTGGTTTCATGCAATTCAAGAGTGGAGAACAGTTCTTCTAAAGTACTTACCTCCAGATCTTTCGAAATGTAGTAAGCGTCGACGATTGATGTCCATTCTGAAGTTCTGGGAAATGCGTTGAGTGTGTAGCGTATTGTTTCCCGATTTGTTACCGTTTCTCCGAGGTTCTCGAGACCAGTAATCAGTTCTTTTACCTTTGTGTGTAGACTGGCTACCTTATCACCTTTTTCCTATCGGATGTTCATTAGCTTGTTTCGAAGGATGTCTCTTCTAGCGAGCTTCGCTTCGGACGTGCCTTCGTGGAGTTCCAGGAACTTCTCCCAGAGTTCTTTAGCAGATGAATAGCTTCCGATGCGATTGACCTCTTAAGGCGGCAACACGCTCAGCAGGTGATATTCCGCATGGCTGTTTGCTATAGACTCATTTTGCTCATTCTTTGTCCAATGGCTCTCTTCTTTTTCTTCTCCATCTTGATTCATCGAAGCTACAAAACCATATTTCATAATAAACCGAATTTCGAAATCAGTTCTTAGGAATATCTACAAACGTCGCTTCCAGTCTGTGAAGTCCCCCTCGAATTTTGGTGGAACGATGCTTGGTCTGACCATCTCGTTGCTTCAATCGGCGGTTAGTCCTCTTGAAGCGACTTGCTCTGATACCACTTGTTGATCCCTTTGGAGGCCGGCAAGAGGGGAGGGGTGAATTGCCCTACAAAAATTAAACCAAAAAACCTTTCTCGGATATTCAACTAATTAATAGACACTTGTAATAATAAAAAGAAGAGACTAAATTAAAAGATCAGACACAAGAGGGTTTACTTGGTTTGCAATCAGAGGATTGCTAATCCAAGGCAAAGATGGCGAACTATTTGATTCTCCTCTGGGTGGAGTAGTCTCTTACAATGTTAAAGCTTCTGGACCAAGGCTATATTTATAGCCTTGGTCGGGGCGCCTCGAAGGGGTTCCGGGAGCCCTAGGGGGATAAACTTATCCCCGAACGATCAGATCGAGTCAAATCTTGATCTAGGTCAAAAGTTTGGTCCGGGCGCCCGGAAGGGTTCTGGGCGCCCCGGAGGGCTCCGGGCGCCCCGGACTGCTCCAGGCGCCCCGGAGCCCAAAGTCAACAGATGTTGACTTTTTCATTCGGGACTTCTGCTCCGGTACGGTTCAGCTCGTCTCGGTCTGGGTCTTTCGCTCCAGCTCCACTAGCTTGGGTGATCTCGGCCATCCGGAATAGGGCTCACCCGAACCCAAGTTCCGGCCTTCTCCTCGAGCAGCCTTCCTTCCCGGTTTCTCGTCCCTCGAACGTCGCGCATGCTCTTCTAGTCCACCGGTGTACTCTTCCGCGGTCACCTCGTCCCTCGGACGTACCGAGCCCGTCGGCTCTCTCCCGTGTCGTCCTTCTCGCTAGCCGCGTCTTCCGCTCGACTTCCTGTGTTCCTAAGCTCCTGCACACTTAGACACAAGGGTTAGACTATGCAGGACCTAACTTAACTTGTTTGATCACATCAAAACACCTTAGGGTTGCAACACCAGATGCCCAGGAGGAGGAGGTGTTGGTTAGTCATAGGAAAACGTACCGGTTCCACTGTACAAAAATTTTGTACAAGTGTCAAACCTTTCCTTAAATAACCTATTGTGTTCTTTAGAAATTAAATTAGGAATCGCAGACGGAACTTAACATCATTGATTCCAAATTTAACTTATCTGTTCTTAATGGTTTAGATTTGAATCGCAAGCGGAACATAACACTATTGATTCAAATCCACCTATATTATTAATTCCATTAAATATTAATTTTCAAAATTGGCTTCCAGGACTGCATGGCGAGGCACATGGCCTTCTTGGATATGGGAGCAACCACCACCGCCTAGACAAAGCCTTTTAAGGAAAGCTAATATTTAATTTCCTTAAATAACTCTAGGTTAATCAAAAAGAACAATCGAATCACAAATTCGAAAACAAAGAAAACACAAACTCGAAAAACTAATTCGAAAAACTAGATCTAATGCCTCTTGTGTTGGGAATTCATACAAAGAAAAATAACTAGCATGATACAGAAAACAATTGCTAATTATACCTTCTCTTTGTATGCTAATGACCTCGAGATCTTCTGCCATATTCCTCGCCTTGCCTTGGACATCGTGTGGGTGACGATCCTCCAAGATGAACACCACCCAAGAGCTTTCTTCCTCTTCCTCTAAAATCCGGCCACCACCACCACCAAGGAGAAGAGAGCAAAGGGAAAGGGAGAAGAGAGAGGGCCAACCACACCAAGAGAGACTCCTCCAAGAGAATAAGAATTGTATCTCATGAGGCCTCCTCACCACTTCTTTTATAATACTTGTCCAAGGCAAATAAGGGAAGAATTTTTACAAAAATTAAAATCTTCCTCTAGTTTTCCTTTTCCCTTTTATTTTCTTTTTCTTTCCTCTTGATTGAATCAATCACCAAATTAATTTGGATGATGATTTAATAATTTTGTTTTGGCCGGCCACCAAGCAAGGGTGGCCGGCCCCAATAAGAGGAAGGAAATAATTTTTTTTTAATAAAATTTTACAAAAAGAAAAACTCTTATAAAATTTTACAAGCTCTCTTTTCTAAAGTAGGAGTTAAAAAAGGAAAGTTCTAAAAATTAAAACTATGTTTTAAAATTTAAAACTTCTCTTATAAAATTTTCTTTTTTAACATGGTGATAGAAAATTTAAATTTTAAAACTTCTCTTCCTTTTTTTTCTAAACCATGAGGATGGTTAAAAAAGGAAAGTTTTAAAATCGTTTAAACTTTCTTTTAAAACATGTGGCCTAATTCAAATAAGGAAAGTTTTTAAAATTAAAATCTTTCTTTTAAAACTTATAGTTTTCTATAAAGAGAAGATTTTAAAAATTCAAAATAACTCTCCTTGTTTGATTAATGTGGTCGGCCCCTACTAGTTTGTTCATCAAACAATAGGACCGGCCCCTATAGAAGAGGATGTGGCCGGCCCTTGCTTGGTCACCAAGAATTGGACCGGCCCCCTTCTTGGACACCAAGATGGGCTTATATTTGGATGGACTTGAGGTTTTAATGAGGCTACAACAGGGACCTAGAGGAGAAATTGGTTTTGGCCTTCCAATGAGCTTGAGTATCCCGTGCTCGCCCCGAACACACAACTCAAGTTCATCGATAATAACTCATTCCACTAGAGAGTTATTATCGCACTACCGCACCAATCCCAAATTACATTATGGGCTTCTTATTATCATGAGTGTGTTAGTCTCCCTGTGTTTAAGATAACGAATGCCCACTAATTAAGTAAGTTACTGACAATTCACTTAATTAATATCTAGCTCCAAGAGTAGTACCACTCAACTTCATTGTCATGTTGGACTAAGTCCACCTGCAGGGTTTAACATGGCAATCCTTATGAGCTCCTCTTGGGGACATTCTCAACCTAAATAACTAGGACACAGATTCCTTCTATAATCAACAACACACACTATAAGTAATATCATTTTCCAACTTATCGGGCATATTGATTTATGAAGCTAAACCTCACCCTTTGATAAGTCAAAGAAATAAATATTAAATATATGTGCTTGTTATTATATTAGGATTAAGAGCACACACTTCCATAATATCTAAGGTATAGTTCTTTTACTAAGTTAGTACAAAAAGAACTTACTTAAATGGTCCTACTCAATACACTTAGAGTGTACTAGTGTAATTTATTAATCAAGACAAACTAATACTTAATTACACTACGACTATTCCGATGGTTTGTTCCTTTCCATCTTAGTCATGAGCAACTGTTTATAATTTATAAAGAACCGTCAACATGATCTTCTGTGTGTGACACCACACACCATGTTGTCTACTATATAAATTAATTGAACAATTACATTTAACAAATAAATGTAGATATTGACTAATGTGATTCTTTTATTTCAAAAATAAATGTTTATGAAAGCTAGGATTTTAGTATACACTCCAACAGGAGGCAGCAGGATGAGTTTATGATCGCACTATTCGACGAGGCTGCTCCGGCCTCGACACCGCCTCCAGCCCGAGCACCACGTCTCGCTCCTCGCACTCTAGGCGACCGAGTTATCGAACATGAGTTATCTATGACGAGTCTCTGTCAGGAGGTCTCCAATTTTTATTGAGGTATGCTGCAGGAGGTCTCCGACCTACGATGGGAGATGCAACAGGAGGTCTCCGACTTGCAACGAGACATGTGACAGTAGATCTCCAACCTTTGACGTGACCTATCCAGCTCTCGAGAGGATGATCGGATCTGTCATACTGTGCTGATAGAGATGTTATGCTCCTTGAGGTCCGGACCACCCTCCTCCTCATCCCGATAGGCTAGATCGCTACTGTCTATGTGTACTTTATCTTGACTATTATATTTTAACTCAGTTATATTTCATCTCAGATATTGACTTGTCTTGTTCTGATTAATAGACTAGGATTCTTAAATTACAAAAATTGTTTTCAAAATGTTTTTCTTAAATTCTAGGATAAAACTTTTATGTTTTCAAAATTTTTCATTTTTAGAATTTTTGAAAATCATCTTTAGCCTTAGAATAGACCAATCCCTTAGAAAGCATGCTCTTATAGATCTAAGGTTTGAGCATCTCACCAACACACTAGAGCTAACTTGTTTGTGTATTTCTGAACTTAGAAAGGGGTGCGATGCATATGTAAATTGTCTAGACTTAAGATGCTTATTTCAGTGCATCGACATAAGTCTGAGTGTTAAATACAAACCACACGTCAATCATGTTAAGTTATTCAGCTTAGTCAAACACTAACTGATTGAATTAACTTAATCTGATTAACCCAGTGAAAGCTGCTATCCTCTGATAGTTAGCAAGTAACTAATCAGTTAGATAGTTATTTTTGGTGCCAAGTTCAGGGGGAGAATTATTTCAACTTATTTTCATACTTAGTATCAAAATTATTTTCTCCGCTTTGAAAATATCTTTGAAAAATATTTCCTTAAAAATATTCTTTTTAAATCTGACCTTATAAACTTATTTTTACAAATCTAATTTAATAAATCTATTTTTGAAAACTAGTTTTTATAAAACTAAGTCTTTGAAAATTAGAATATTATGTTTCTTAAAAAAATTGATGTTTATATAAAACTTATATACAAACCTAGTTTTGAAAATTCAATTTTACAAACTTAATTTTGAAAATTAGGTATATTTGAAAGTTCAATTTTACAAACTTGGTTTTTTTAAAGTAGGTATATTTGAAAAGTAGCCTTTATAAAAATTTATGCTTGTAAATCATTTTTAAAATTTTTTTAAAAGGCTAGTAGATAAAAATTTAAACTTTGCAAAGTTGGTTTTCTAAGTTAGCTATTTTTTCAAACTTAGCTATTTTTGAAAAGCTAAAAGATAAAGTTTAAAGTAAATTTTCTATATTTTCTACTTTAAACTCCCCCAAGTCAATCTGACTTTAGTTCGGATTCACAATTTCATTTTTCTCTCTCTGACTTAACCATTCTATATTCTTTTTTGATAAATGTCAAAGGGGGAGGGTTAGGTGTATTTAAGTTAGTTAACAAACAAAATACAAAATCAAACCCTAAACCCTAAAAACCATCTTAAGTGATTGCGTACTTTTTGCATATGTTTTCACTAACTTAACCCAGGTTGTCATTGCATCAAAAAGGGAGAGATTGTTGGTGTGGTTAGCACTAATGGTCTAACCGAGATTTTGATGAATGACAAAGTAGGTTAAGTTAGTTTCATCATGATCTAACACTTTAACTAAGTGTGCAGGAGAAGCCTAGACTGGTCGACGTGCTGACCGGATGTCTAGCACGAAGCCCAGCTAGGTTAACGGGTCGACTTGATAGCTAACACGAAGCTCAGACTGGTTGATGGGCTGACCAGATGTCTGGCACGAAGTTCAGCTAGGTCGATATGCTGATCTAATAGCTGGCACAAAGTCCAGATGGATCGACGGGCTGATCGGATGTCTGGCATGTAAGTTAAGGTAAGTCACTGGAGGGGAGTGACTTGGTGAGGACGCGTTCCCGGTTAGGGAACTTAGGCGCCGATCCAACTTAGAATCATTTTGGAACTTTAGTTGAGATCTTGACTAGATTCCGATCTCGGTGAGATGGAATCTAATTACTAGTCTTTTTCTATTGTGCTAACTTTTGTTTTGCAGGGTAATTTAAACTATTATTTTTGCCTCGGACTAACTCTTTCTTGCAAGAGAAGGACATTCTGGAGAAAGGTGTTCCGGGTGCCCGGAGTTGGTCCGGGTGCCTGGAAGGCAAATTCTATCCTCGACAGCTTGGAGCATGTTGATTGGTCCGACGACGTCACGGTCCAAGCGCCCGGAAGGGATCCGGGTGCCCAGAGCCTCCTATATAAGGAGTGTGAGTCCTGAAGCAAAGAACAACAATGACATCTACTCTACCGCGCTATGCTCCTGCGACACTTCTTCTCCGACAACCTGCGGCTCAAGTTCTTTTTATTGTTGTCGGTATTGTTATTTTTTTACAGTTCTTGTACTCAACTTTGTAAACCTGTTTACGAACTATTAGTGATTTTCCAATAAAAGCACTCGATGAGTACGGACCTTGGAGTAGGAGTCGACCAAGGCTCCGAACCAAGTAAATTGGTTTGTGCTAGCATTGCTTTATTTTTATTTTTTCGCTGCGTACTCGCTTCAAATTTTTCGATTGATATTCACCCCCCTCTATCGACTTTTACGATCCAACAATTAGTGTCCACTCAACCTTCACTCGATTTGTAATATATTAAGAGCTTCTTATAAGGCTAAGTGTCTTTACGCTCGGTTGGGCTTTGCCTGATCAAGCATGCGAAGGCACATTGGTGCTCACTCAGCTTTCACTTGGTCGGTAATATATTAAGAGTTTCTATAAGGCTAAATGCCTTTACGCTTGGTCAGGCTTTGCCTGACCGAGCGTGTGCAGACACTCATTGGTGCCCGCTCGACCTTCACTCGATCGGTAATATATTAAGAGCTTTTTATAAGGCTAAATGCCTTTACACTCGGTTGGGCTTTACTTGACCGAGCATGCGAAGACACATTAGTGCTCACTCGACGTTCACTCGGCTGGTAATATACCAAGAGTTTCCATAAGACTAAATGCCTTTACGTTTAGTTGGGCTTTGTCTGACCGAGTGCGTGCAGACACTCATTGGTGCCCGCTCGACTTCACTCGATCGGTAATATATTAAGAGCTTCTTATAAGGTTAAGTGCATTTATGCTTGGTCGGGCTTTGCCTGACCGAGCATGCGAAAGCACATCAGTGCTTACTCGGCCTTCACTCGGTCGGTAATATACTAAAAGTTTCCATAAGGCTAAATGCCTTCACACTCGACCGGGCTTTGGTCGGCCGAGCGTCTATGAGCATATGAGTACTCGCTTGGCCTTCGATCGACCGGTAACGTACTAAAAGTCATACATAAGCTTAAGTGCCTTTACGCTCGATCGGGCTTTGCTTGGCTGAGCGTATATATGGGCACACTGGTTCTCGTTCGGCCTTCGGTCGGTCGATCATATGCTGAGGACTATCTACAAGGCTAAGCGCCCTTACACTCGGTCAAACTTTGCCAGGCCGAGCGCATATACGCACACTGGCTCTTGCTCGACCTTTGGCCATTTGGTAATATACTGAGAGCTATTTATAAGGCTAAGTGCTTTTATTCTCGGTCGGGCTTTACCTGACCGAGTGCGCGAAGGTACTTTGACTATATACCTATCTTATCTTTCTTGATCTTGACTTCTTCTTCATTTGACAGGTCACCTTATCATAACCCATATCAACCACTATCTGTTGAAGGTTAGGATTTGAATGAGGTTGAGTTGTGTGACAAAAGAGGGTCAAGAACCACTAGTCAACCAAAAGGAGGGGAAATGACACATAGACAACTCCGGTGTGCTAAAACATAGTGATGATCACACAATAAAGTGCAAGAGATAATACAACAAAATGGGGTGATAATACTATTGGTGTAAAAAGCACTAAACGATCGAACCTAAGTTTTGATTATGAAAAAGGGTTCATAGTTAAAGTTTCTTGTTCTCTAACAATGTTGATTGAGTTTGCAGGAAAGTCCTAAGTGATCTTAGGCAAAAGAAAGTCCTAAGTGATCTTAGGCAAAAGAAAATCCTAGTTGATACTAGGCAGGTGGAAAGTCCTAGCTGCAGTTAGGCAAGTGGAAAGTCCTAACTGCGGTTAGGCAACGAAGTCCTAGTGTAATAACCCGGTTCTGAGATTCTGGTTAAGTATGACTTAAAAGGTTAGATGGTACTATCCATATCACCAAGGTGCACCTTTCTTTTCGGAAGCCCAAACTTAAGAACTCCAAAGTTAAGCGTGCTTGACTTGAAGAAATCTGAGGATGGGTGACCTCCTAGGAAGTTTTCCAGAGTGTGTGCGAGTGAGGACAAAGCACGCTGAAAGGACCTCCGGTGATCTATGGAGCTAGTCGTCAACCCGATGGGCAATTCTGGTGGCATTCCCGGTTCGGTCCGGGTGGGGCCGCTCGGGCTGGGGCGTTACACCTAGTCTGGGGGACTGGGCGAAGTCTTGGGGGGTCGAGGACTTTAGGTGAAATTCTAAAGTTGAGGACTCTAAGTGGAAACCCTAGGGATCACAAACACCAGGTGGAAGACTAGATGGGTTGAGGAGCCGACGTTCAATATGAAGTCCTGAAGTCTTGGACACTGAGCAAAAGTCCAGACGGTCTGGAGGACCGGTTTGGCAAAAGCTAAACTCTCTTGAGAGGAGTAGGTGAAGACGCATACCCTGAAGAGGGAACAGTAGGCATCGGTCCAACCTAGGATTTCTGAGAAATTCAAAAGTCAGCACCGGACAGTCCAGAGGTTGTCAAAGTTAATTTTTATATATACTATTTTACATTCTAACTTTGTTTTACAGGAAGACTAACATTTTTGCAGGGTCGAATTTTATCTAGTTCAATCGGTCGAACGTCTGGATCGGTCGACCAAACCCCTAAGTAAAAAGATCAGATTTAAGATCGCGATCAAGTCTTGACCAGGGATCGGTTGACTGAACAAGGAGGTTCAGTCAACTGAACGGTGGATAAACAATGAGTTGATCGGACCTGATAAGCTAGCGAGGATAGCGGGACTAGTCAACCGAGCGGTGGGATCGGTAGACCGAATGAAGACTCATCTGAAGCAGCAGAATCTGGACAAAAAGTCAGGGCGATACAGAAGGATCGATCGACCGATCAGAAGGATTGGTAGACTGATAAAAGTCAAAGTTGCGAACAGTGATCCCTAGATCAATGGATCGGATTAGGTTCAACTTGGCTATAAAAGGAGGCTTCGACCAAACATTCAAAAACCATTCAGAACTACTTCAGCTCTTGCGCGCTGCTCCGGAACGATTCGACAACACCCAAACGCTACTCCGACAATTGATGAATGAATGTTAATTCTATTGTTGTCGATAACTTGATTTTATTAATATTGTAATTCAAGCTTGTAATCATTGTTCAAATTATTAGTGATTGCCCAACGAAAGTCATCAACGCTTGCGGGTAGACCTGACCACGGTTTGGAATCGACGATTCGACGGTTCAGAACCGTCGGTTCGACGGTTCAGAACCGTCGGTTCGACGGTTCCAGACAGGTCGACCCTTAACCTTAACCGCTCAAGACGGTTACGGTTCACGGTTTGGAACCGCCGATTCACGGTTTGATTCACGATTCATCACAGTTCGCCACGGTTCAAGATTATTATGTTAAAAAATTAAAAATGATAAATTAAACAGTACAAATTACAAATTAGAAATTAAAATTTATTGGAAAAAAGACTTGCACTTATTTAAGTTGCCTACACACCCCTTTAGGGGAATCAAACCCACGTAGTTCTTTTACATTTTTATCCTTTTATATTTTCACTCACTTCCATTTCCTGTTCCTGTTGTATTTGTTCCTTCAGTATTAAAATCTTCAACTTCGTCATCTGAAAGTTGCATTCCTTGGATTCTTTTCTCCGCTCTGGTCCAATTGTCTAGTAATGCGGCTTCCAATGAGTCGGGAGATAAAGTTGATCGTCGTTCATCTAATATGTTACCGCCGGCACTGAACGTCTGCTCCACAGCAACAGTTGACACTGCACAAGCTAATATTTCTTTGGCGATCACGGAGAGAACGGGAAAACTTTGAGCCTTCTGTGACCACCACTTTAAGATATCGAAATTTTCGCTATCTGCTTCATTAAAATCAAAAGAAGTCGTAAAATAATTTTCAAGTTCCTATGTGGAACTTGAGGATCCTCGTGGACGTTTTGTCCGTTCTTTTAATAAGAGTTGTGCTTTTATAAGTTTTAAATTACTACTAGTAGTTTGTTGTATTTCAGAAATATTAATTTGTGCTCCATATTTTACATAATATTGATTATAAATATCATATAAATAAATTCTAACATTATATATAATATTAACTAGATCAGGGGAAGAAGAATCTTTAATTGGAATTAAAGCGTCATAATATAAAGTTAACATTTCTTATAAAACTTCTAATTTAAATCTAGGATCTAAAGCGAATGCAATTAAATAAATTTCAGGAATTAAATAAAAATATTTTTCCCATTTAGTTTTCATAGCTAAGATGCAAGGAGATAAAGATTCATTATTAATATGTTCATTTAAAACTAATACTATATTAGAAAAATTTTCTAAAACTAATTGAGTAGTGGGGTAATAAACACCGGAAAGTTGTTCGGTTGCATCATTAAATACTTTTAAAATTTCACAAATACTAATACAAATATTTCATTGTTGTGAAAATAAATATATATTAGTATTAGTATTTTGTGCAAAAAAATGAACATAATAATTCTTTATATTGAAATGAATCTTGTAATAATTGGTATGTTGAATTCCAACGTGTTGGTACATCACGTGGAAATTTTTTAGGTCTCATTCCATTAATTTTACAAAACCTACCCCATTGTTTCATTATAGATGGATGAGACCATAAATAAGAAATTGCAATTCTAATTGGTTTAATATAATTTTCTAAAATTTTTAAACCATCTTGAACACATAAATTTAAAACATGGCATATACAACGAATATGAAAAAATAAACCGCCAATAATAGGTTGACAAACAAATTTTAGATCATCTATACAAGCGGTATTGGAACTAGCATTATCTAATTATATTAAAAATATTTTATGAGTTAAGCCATATTCTTCTAAAATTAAACATAATAATTGTGCGGTGTTATGAGTATTATGTGATTCATCAAAAACTCTATAAGCTAATAATCTTTTTTGGAGGTTCCAAGAGTTATCGATCCAATGGCAAGTCACACCCATATACGAATGTGTTTGCCAATGATCACTCTAAATATTGGAACATAAAAAAATTTTATTATCTAATTTACTAAATTCATCAATTAAATTCTTTTTTCCTTGTTTTACTAATTTTTTAATTGTACGAGTAAGTGTAGTCCTAGGAATACGTTTAGCATATGGATTAATAGATTCTTTACAAAAATCTTCAAATGTGCATTTAGATCCAAAACTAAAAGAAAGATGTTCTACGGAAACAAATTTAGCTAATGATTCTCTTAATTTATTATCCGAATATAAAAATAAACCGGAATCGGTACTACCGCTAGTTGAAGAAAATCTTGATAATTGTGTTTGAGAACGGTCGAGTCCATATTCCGTCTGGTACTTCGTTTCTACATGTCGTTTCAACGACCCATAGCCACCGTCGGCTTGGAATTTGTAGGAAGCATTGCAGTGCTTACATTTGGCACGCAATTCTCCCGACGGAAGAGTGACCTTCTCAAAATGTTTAGTGAAAATAGAAGACTTTAGAGGAGGAAGTTCCCGAACCTTAGAAGTAATTGCATCGGTACTTCCTTGTGTTTCGGGTGTCGGATTCGGAAGATGCTCGATCTCATCATTGGTGGATTGAATGTTGGGGTCCTCCTCCTGCGGATACATTATTTATTTTCCCTTCCGAGCTCGAGATGATATACCTCCGCGGCCTCCTTCCATTGTAATTGAAAATTAGAAATGAAAGCGTGTAGAGAATACGAAATTGAGATTAAGAGTAAGAGTAAAGAAGATGTGCGTGAAAATGATGAAATGAGCTCTCTATTTATAGAGTTTTGATAGTAACGGACACTAAATCATAGTCATTAATCAAAAAATGGTTAATTGATCCTAACCATTGAAAAAAATAACCCAAAAAACACCCCCAACGGCTATGAACCGCCGGTTAACCGGCGGTTCCAACGGCTATGAACCGCTGGTTAATCGGCGGTTCAAGCCGTTACAAAAAAAATTAAAAATTACGCATGAACCGGTGGGCTGAACCGCCGGTTAACCGGTGGTTCGCCGATTTTGCAACAATTGAACCGGAACCGGCTTGACAACTTGCCGGGCCGGTTCCGGTTCGACCCGACCAACCGGGTCAATGGGCAACCGACCCGTTGACCCGGTTACGGGCCCGAGCGGGTCCGGGCTAGACCCGGCTTGGGGTCGGGTCTACTTGCGGGCATTAGAGTAGAAGTCATCAAAGGCCCCAACCAAGTAAAACTCTACCTTGTTAGTGTTGCTTTTGCTTTCTTCTGTTTATCCCGCTGCGTTTTACTCCGAAGTTTTAAACGAATGTGAAAGCCACGAGTGCTATTCACTCTCCTCTAGCATGTCTCGATCCTACAAATACTATAGGACCATTAGTGGTCGGCTAGAGGGGGTGAATATCCCTAAAAAAGAGTTGGAAGAATCTCTTATTTTTTGAACTTAGCAAGGAGACAGTATTAGATAATCAAAAATAACATTAAAGAGAATAATATAAGAAAAATAGCAAGAATTCTTAGGAGTTTATTTGGTTACAACTTAGGTGGTTATAAATCCAATGCAGTTAAAAAGGATCCACTAAAATAAATCCTTTATGAAGGCGGAGTAGCCTCTCATAGATTTTGAAAGCTCAGAAACTAACTAGGAATTGAATACAGTGATCGTTAATTAATTCCTAGCTCCAAGGGTTATTTATAGTCTCATGGGAAAAGTTATCGTTGTGCTAACGTGGCTTGGATGCGCCTCCAAAGCCATCCATGACGTCTCCAAGTGGATAAAGTTTTATCCACGTTACAACGGTCAACCAACAATGCTGCTTCGTTGGAGGTGCCCTCAATGTGATTGGAGGTGTCTCGATACTATTCATCCGAGGTGCCTCAGGCACCTTAGAGGCACCTCGCGTCCTGAATGCGATAGCTTCACTGCCAAAGCTCGAGGTGCTTCCAAAGCCATTGGAGGTGCCTCGAGCATTGTTCATCTGAATGGCCAATTGTTGTATTGACCATTCTTTTCCATATGCTCGCTTGGGTGATGCTCTGGCCGTCTGGAATTGAATTCACTAAATCTAATTCTGGCCTTCTCCTCAAGCAGACTTCCTCCCTGGTTTCTCGTTCCTTAGATGTGTCACACACGTTCCTTCTTGTCCACCGATGTACTCTTTCGTAGCTTCTCGTTCCTCAGATGCATCGAGCTTGTCGACTCATTTCTCGTTTCATCCTTCTCGCTTGCTGTGTCTTCTGCTTGACTTCTTGTGTTCCTAAGTTCCTATACACTTAGACACAAGACATCAAAATAACTCAGGATCTAACTTAACTTGGTTGACCACATCAAAACTAATCCAGAATACTTACAATATTTTCTTTTTTTTAAGTCCATCAACCCGAGTTAAGATTAGAGTTAAACTAACAATAAATTTTAGTACAAGAAATATTGCAATTTAGTACCAGAAATAGATTTGCAATAAAATAATGTAAACACAAATTTTGCAATCTCCCCTTAACCCCCTACAATTTCTTCACATCACATAAAAAAAAATAAGGGAAAAAACAACATAAAACATGAGAAATTTTTTGAGGGGGTTTGCTTGCAAAGTACCTAAATTTCTATATTTTTACAGAGATAATTTTTCAGAGAAAATAATTTTTAAGAAATAATTATTGCTAAAAATAATTTAACTATGTTTAAGTTGTGAAAAATCTTGAAATTATTTTTGTCAATGTTACATAGTATCATTCGGATTAGAACAAAAATTTTCATGAAAATACTATTTTTCGTCATAACCAAAATAAATATTTTGGAACAAAAATATGTATTTTTTAGATTTAATGATTATAAATATTTTTAGACTTTGAAAAATCTTGTTAATTTTTCTTAGCATATAAAATATAATATTTATCCAAAGAAAAATTAAGTTTTTTAATTTTTTGAGAATTTTTAATTATAAAAATATTATTTTTGGTGAATATAATAATTTATATAATAGTTAATAAATTTTGAAAAATTTTATTACAATAGTAAACATAATCTTTTATCACATAAAAATTATGTTTTTCAAAAATTTATTTTCTAAATATTTTAATTTTTAAATTAGTTTTAGTTTAAAATATTCATAAAAAATAATATAATAGTTAAAAAAAATATTTCAATTTTTTTTTCTATTGATAGATAATACCTTCAATTTTTTACAGAAAATATTTAAGTAAAAAAATTTGAATAGAAGGTTTACGAAATAATTAATTTTCCTAACTACTAAATTAAATTTAAGCATGCATATAAAATTAATTTAACTGACTAGAATAAATTTTGGTATCCAAAATAAATTTTTACTTATTGGATTTATCAAGTATTTTGTAAGAATATTATTTTTTGATACTTTTTTAATTTGACCCTATGATTTTTCAAATATCAACTATACCCTTTATAATTTCAAAATTTTGAACTATAAGTAAAGTCTAAATTTCCACATGCCGAATTCTTTTCTAATAATTTTATTTTATCTTCTAAGTTTGTATTTTCAGTTTAAATTTTGTAAAGTGTTTTAATGGACATACATTAGCTTATGCTAAGTTAACTTTTAATTCAATATTATCCTTTTTTTTAAATTAACATACTTGTTCTTAATTTGCATAAAAATTTAGATAACATTTGTATTATATCATAAAGTTGATTAGGAGATAAGAGTTATATCTCATTTACCATATTAAATTCATAGTTCGACGCTTTTCCTTCATCGATGCTCTCGATGCTCATATCAGATAAGCTTTTGTCGTCTTCTTCTTGGTAACTTGCCATTAATACAAGTCCGGCATATGCCTCAATCTTTGACTTTGATGATGATTCATCTTAGGTAGCTTTTAAAACAATCAGTCACGGTTTGAAGGAAGGAAGATATGCTTTATCTTTGCAGTTGTAGTATCTGATTTTTCTCTTTCCTCAAAGAATCTTGTTGGCACATTGCTTATCAAAATTGTTAGACTTCAAGAATTTTTTAAAATTTTCTTACCATGTACGCTTGTAATTCATTTTCATTGAGCGATAATTCGAACTCCGGCTCGATCTTCTTAACTTTTAGGATGATGTTGTCATTTGATTTTTCTATATCTTTAAGAGTTGCACATCGAGGCTCATGAAGTTTGAAAGTCAATAATAATTTTTTTAACGTACTTACCTCGAGGTCCTTTTAGATATAGTAAGAGTCTACTATAGATGCCCATGTCGGTGTTATCGGAAATGCATTTAAGGCATACCTCAATGAATCCTAATTTGTTACCGTTTCTTTGAGGTTGTTGAGTTCGGTGATCGGTTCCTTAATTTTGGTGTGCAGTTGAACCATCTTTTTTTTTTCTTTCTTCTATCTGAAGGTTGATTAGTCGATTTCGGAACAGATCTCATCTTGCTCGCCCCCCTCCCCTCCAAAAAATATTCCACTTTAGTTTTAAGTTTAGGATTTTTCCCTCAATCCACGGGCTAACTCAAATACGCCATGGGACGACTTGCACGGGTTGCGGGCCCAGATGGGTTGGTTCGCTTGGATCCATCTTTAAATGAGTTGATAAAATTTTAACCTAATTCGTTTAAATTATTTGACAGGACGGACTAATCCGATAGGTCCAACTCAAATTGACGATTCTACTCATATCATTAATTTCATATTTTTTTAAAAGAAATTTACACTACTATTAAATTAAAAATCTTAAATTTCATATCCACAATAATTTAATTTTTTTTATTCAACTTTTTTATTTCATAAATCTCTAACATTATGTATACTCTCAGCTCTTGATAAGAGGACAGGATACTCTAGACGTAACTCTGGATCTACTTCTGAACTAGAGGTTACTCATAAATAGGATCATATAAATTCTACCTATATCACACATGGAGTCCAAAAAAAAAATTCCCACCAACACGATCCAAGGATCCAGCCTCCTTTCAACAAGCGATGCATCTCGATCGTACTTCCACATTGTTCTAACAAATGTGGCTGGGGACAGCAGGGTACAATTATAACAACAAAAAATAATTGAAGCGACAACTCACGAGAAATTAAAGGCCACAACAGTTGGACAGCCCACCCAAGCTCGTAGGGCATGGCCTAGGCAATCCAAAGTCATTAATAGGCACAACCTCCACAGAAGTCGTAGCGTTGTAACCACCTGATCCGCTTCTGGATAAAGACAAAGGGATTAATAGAAGATAATGACCCCTATCTATTAGCTAGCTCCCATAATGTAAAGACTGGACACTTCTAGTGCACTCCAATGTATGTTAATCCGTGCAGTTCAACATTAATTGATAAAATACTAAAATAATTTTATTCTATCTCTCTCTGCCACACAAACTGTTTTTTCCTTATTTATCTCTACAGTAGAAAGTCACAGATTAAGTGAATCAATTAGGTCAACAAAAGCCCCGCCCCACTCACACACTATATATATATTCATCTTAAAATTTAAGATAATTTTCTTTTCGTAAAACTCTTACAAATTTGTGAAAAAAAAATTTATCAAGAAATTTCGTGATCTTAAATCTATGATGAAAAGGAATATTTGTCATACATCTGTGATGAAAAAAATAAGTTTATAGTATATTTGCGATGATTAAAGATTCATCACAAATTTACAATGATCTAAGGCGCGTCGTAGATTCAGAAAATTTATGATGAATATATTTTTTCGTCATCATAATTGTTGCAAATTTATATGGAAAAAAGTATCAAATCTACAACGAAAATGATGATTCGTCGCAAATCTGCGACGAATCAAAATTCATAGCAGATTTGTGATAAATCAGAATTCATTCCAAATCTATGAAAAAAACATATTTCGTCGCAAATATGTGACGAAAAAGGGATTTTGTCGCAGATTTGTGATACACAAGTTTGCGACGAAAAATTTTGTCACAATATGCAAATTTTTTCTACAGTACCTATCCATTTGTGCATTTTATTTATCGTGTATACAAATCATATTTAAAACTATTTTTATATAAACACAACAATAAACATTCCAAACACATCCTACACAACAATTAAACAATCCAATACATCCTATATGCACAATTCATCGGAACAAGTCATATTTATACAAGTCCAAATATCCAAAATGAAATCATACAAAAATAAATCAAAACAAACATATTCATACAAGTCATATGCATACAACAATCCATCATATCCATAAATATATAGATATCATAGTTCAACAAGTCTCATACCAAATGGTATTAAAAGGAAGAAAAGATACAAATAGAAATCATCGTCCTCTTCTACCTCGGCAAACACTTCCTTTTTCTTCCATTCTTTTTCTTTTCTTGCGTGAAAAAACAAACAAATTAAAAGTAACATTTATGTCTAACTTATCAATTTATTTATATGTCAACAAATAAAACTTAATTCATCATCATAACATATCAGTTGTATGTCTAATATTTATAATATTTATAACATTTATAACAAATAAAACTTAATTCATTATCTTAACATATCACTTATTATTAGGACCGGTTGAGCTAGAAGGGGGGGGGGCATGAATGACTCACTTCGATTTCTTCGTTGACTTGATTTTGTGTATAGCGGAAATTTGAAGGCAATGCTAACTCGTGTATTTACTTAGTATCCACCTCCTCAAGGAGGTGACTAGTCCAAAGATCCACACCACAGTCACTCTTCCACTATGAAACTTCTTCTTCTCGGAACTATACCGAAAGTGGAGAAACCTTACAAGGTTTACAACTCTCTCTCTCTCTCTCTCTCCAAAGAAATAGCTCACAACAACTAGAAGGAAGGAGAAGAGAATGTTTTACAACCTTGAAATAGCTTCTTCTTTGTAGAGTACAACTTGAGAATCTAGTAAGGAGGAGATCTTGAATTTGTTCTTAAGCACTTAAGAGATCTTGAGCACATGGGAGCACTTGGGAGCAATAGACCAGTATATTTTCGGAGAGTTGTGTCTTCGTTTCGTTGTTTTCGACCTTTTAAACACTTCGAAATATAGCCATTTCTCTCGTGGACGTCACCGTGAATCGATTGGGGTACATCTCCAATTGATTCAAAAGTGTCCGTTGAGCACCATCAAGTCCAGATCAACGGTGTATATTATTTCGTTCGAATCTCAATCGATTGGGTCAGTATTCCCAATCGATTGAACTCATCAATCAATCAGTAGATTGATTCAGAAGCACGTTGAGCTTTTGCGCAGAAGCTTCTTCAATCGATCGGCTGATCGATTGGTTTCCTCCAATCGACCGGCTGATAGATACAGGAGCGCTCTGTGTTTTGTACAGAAGCTTGTTCAATCGATCGACCGATAGATTAGTTTGCTCCAATCGATCGACTGATTGATCCAGGAGCGCTCTGTGCTTCACACAGAAGCTTCTTCAATTGATCAGCCGATCGATTAGTTTCCTCCAATCGATCGACTGATCGATCCAGGAGCGCTTTGTGCTTCGAGCAGAAGCTTCGGCTGATCAATTGGTTTCCTCCAATTGATTGGTTGATCGATCCAGGAGCGCTTTGTTTCACAGCTGTGCGTCTCAATTGATTAACTAATCGATTGCTGGCTTCTCAATTAATAACAAGTGGATTAATACATATTTCTTTCAATAAATACCTCATGCTAGATAAATGTCTATTCCCTGGACTTTCTTGCCTTGCATCCGACCTTCTGACCTGCAAGGGCTTTTCTTGCCAAGAATCCGGTCTTTGACCTTCTTGAACTTCTCTTGCCATACATCCAGTCTTCTGACATGCAAGAACTTCTTTTGCTAAGAATCTAGTCCTCGACCTCCTTGGACTTCTCTTGCCTTGCATTCTGTCTTCTAACCTGCAAGGGCTTTTCCTACAAACTTATAATACATGTTATATTCAAATGTATTAACCTAAACTTAAATAATTGTCAACATATTGAAACTTCCAGGTTATGATTATACCAACAATCTCCCCATTTTTGATGTTTGGCAATTTATTTAAATTTAGGCTAATTTTCAACACACTTTAATAATAATGAAATAATAAACAGTAATAGAAACCACACACTATCATTAGCTAGGCATGAACTAACAGTAATAGCAAAACATATACTGTTATTAACAATGCATGAAATTCATCTTAATTAAGCATAAGCAGTAATAGCAAAACATATATGACTGAGCATGAATTTCCTTCTTAATTAAGCATAAACTTCAACTTATATCTCCCCCTTTGTCAAATATAAAAAAGAAACTAGAAACACTCCCCCTCAATGGATGCATTAGGCAATACTTGAGGGGACTCCCCCTAAACCAAAGGACAATAGGGTAACCCCCACGCATCATGCACATAGACACCACGATAATATGACAAATAGAAATTCATAAAGGGGATATATTATAGAAATAGATATATATCACACACCAAAAGGAAAGTCTGAAGGTCACACTATAGACTACGCGATAAACAAAAAACATAAAGTGCAAGAGCATTGTGTCATAAAGATATATAGAAGTCAAATGAGTCATCTCCAGGAGGAGTGGAAGTTGGGTCGCAAGCAACAACAGTATCAAAAATAGAAGGAGGAGTAGAATCAGGAGCAAGAGTCGCAGCAGGAGCAATAACAATCACAGAGGCATCCACATCAGGCGGGACTGGACTTGCGGGAGGGAGAGACTGAGACGAGTGACCTGCCATCCAAGAGCGCACTAAATTCGCCAGAGAATCAAGGCTCGTCTACATCGCAATCTGTCGGTGGCCAATGGTGGCAACCTCTGCGCGCACCTCAGCGATCTCCATGTGCAGCTCCTCAAAATGAGTATCCATGGACTCCTCGAGTGTCTGAGGCTGAAGGTCGCCAGGAGGAGTAGGCGCCTCAATATCCTCCTCTTGATCAGCTGCCGCAGGAACTGGTGCATGTGCAACCCCCTTAGGGTGAGCCCTCGGTCCCTCACCAAGCACGCTCCAGTCGATCCATCGTACTCCCTCCAGACCAACCTCTAATCCAGTCTTCGTGAAGGATCGTGCAGATATCCTGGAGTAGGCGACAGTCATGGGCTCCTGCCCCCCTCCCCCCGAGAGACATCGATATGCATAGAATCCAGCCAGTCGGTGATGACGTGGCCAAAAGGCATATGGACTGTCTGATGCACCGGCTAAATGAAATGGATAATGCAATGAAAGATGTTCAAGGTAATGTTGATGTCAAGAGATTGTCGCATGGCATATGTGTGTGTGTGTGTGGGGGGGGGGAGGCCAATGAATAGCTAGGGCACACAAGATAATAGGTAAAAGGTAGTTAATGACTACCTTGAATAGTGTGTTGTCCCTAGCTGACAACTCAAGAGAGGAGAATGTGGTGATCTGCACAATTGGACCGTCCAGACGACGATGACCAAATAGACTTTGATGCATAGACGCGATGCTAATATGCTCGAAAGGTGGAGGCAAAAGATCAGGCAGTGTGGGGTAAAATACAAAATCACTGGTAGATGGGCGACACCCCAAAAATGTCTGAAGGATCTCATATGAGAAATCCAGACTCCATTTTGCAACACAAGTGCGATACGTAACACCATCAGAGGTATGCAAGTTGTTGTAAAATTTAGACACAAGACCTACATTCACACTCCTTTCATAGGAAATAATTGACTCAAGTTTGTAACACTCAAAGATAGTGTAGACATCAAAGCGGGAATCTTTATAAAACTGGAGATCAATAGACTGAGGAGGGATGAGCTTGAAGGTGTTCCAGCTAAAAGTTTGTTGCAAAGTAGCATTAGGAAAATGTTGATCAGTGGGAGGTAGAGGGCGGGACTACAGCCGAGACGAATCCTCACCCGACTCACTGACCTTTTGTTTCTTCCTAAACGATGAGGAATGAACCGAAATGCAGGCAACACAATGCAATGAATGAAGACGTTGTGCATATGATGCATGAATGGAATGTGCCAAAAACACAACAATATTAGAAACTTAAGGTAACACTCAGAACATAGAAGTGAAATCTAGAAAGAAAGTAGAGAAAAGGTGTAGGGTTTACTTAGGATTTGGATTCTGCATCCAGGCGTGTGAGTTGTACGACGAGGAGACGAGGAAGACAGTGAACCATGTGTTGGTTGGTCCTAGGAAGATCGTACCGGCTCCACTGTACAAAAATTATGTACAAGTGTCGAACCTTTCCTTACAACCTATTGTGTTCTTTAGAAATTAAATTCGGAATCACAAACGGAACTTTACATTATTGATTCTAAATTTAACTTATCTGTTCTTAATGGTTTAGACTTGGATCGCAAACGATGCTTAACATTATTGATCCAAATCCACCTATGTTATAAATTTAATTAAATATTAATTTCAGAAATCGACTTCCAGGTTAAATATGGCAAGGCACTAGGCCTTCTTGGATATGGGAGCAACCACTACTTCCTAGACAAAGTCTTTCAATGAAATCTAATATTTAATTTCCTTATATAACTTTAGGTTTAATCAAATGGAACAACCGAATCACAAATTCAAAAAGAAAAACAAAAGAAACACAACTTCGAATATCTAATCCGAAAATCTAGAATCACTAGCCTCTTGTGTTTGGAATTCATACAAAGAAAATTAGTATGATGCGGAAAATAATTACTAGCTATACCTTCCTTTGTAAGCAATAACCTCTTGGTCTTCTACCATATTCCTCTTCTTATCTCGGACGTTGTGTGGGCAACGATCTACCGAGATGAGAACCACCAACACCTTCCTTTCTTCTAATAAGATTCGGCCACCAACCAATGAGCTCCAAGGGATGCAAGAGCAAAGCCTCCTTTCTCTTCTTCTTCTCTAAGCTAGAACCGGCCACCAAAAATCCCCTCTAGTATTGATGCCGCCGGCCACCAAGGAAGAAAAGAAAAGGAGAAGAGCAAGGACTAGGGCCGACCACCACCAAGGAAGAGAGGGAGGAAAATAGAATAGAGTTATATCTTATGAAGGCACCCCCTCCCTCTCTTTTATAATCTTTGGTCTTGGCAAATAAGGAAAATTTAAATAAAAACTTTCTTATTCTCTTTGCTATGAAAATAAAATTTTAATTTATTAAAATCAATTTCCTTTTCTTATATTAAGTGGTCGGCCACCTCATAGCTCCAAGCAAAGAAAGTTTTAATAACACAAGAATTAAAACTTCCTAATTTGCTTCCGAAATTTTTAATAAAAATTTCTCTAATCATTTTTCCCTTCATGGTTGATTATAAAAGGAAATTTTATAAATTAAAATCTCTCTATTAAAACATGTGGATGATTTACAAAAAGAAAAGTTTTCTCTAAAAGTAAAATCTCCTTTCAATCTACAAATAAGGAAAGATATCAAATCTTAGCTTAATCTTTTGTAGAAATTTATAAAAGGAAATATTTAATTTAAAACTCTCTTTTTAAATCATGAACATGGTTACAAAAAAGGAAAGGTTTATTAAAAATTAAAATCTTCCTTTAATCTACAAATAAGGAAAGATATCAAACCTTTCACTTAATCTTTTGTAGAAACTATAAAAGGAAATATTTAAATTTTAAACCATGCTTCCACATAAGAAAAGATTTTAAATAAAATCCCTTTTTATTTATCTAGTGGCTGGCCACCTAAGCTTGGGATCCAAGCTTTGACCGGACACCTTAAATTGGCTCCATCCTTAGCTTTGGTCGGCCCTAGCTTGGGCTCCAAGCTAGCTTGGTCGGCCACCTTAAGGTAGGTAGAAAGGTAGGTATGCGATGGGTATAATTCTCTATATACAAGAGGCTACGATAGGGACTGAGAGGAGGAATTGGTTTTGGTCTCCCAATGAAATTAAGCTTCCCGTGTTCGCCCCGAACACCCAACTTAATTTCATCAATAATAATTCATATCACTAAATAATTATTATTGAACTACCGCACCAATCCCAAATTATATTTTAGGCTCCTTCTTATTATGAGTGTGTTGTCTCCCTGTGTTTAAGATGTCAGATGTCTACTAATTAATTGAGTTACTGACAATTCATTTTAATTAATATCTTAGTCTAAAAGTAGTACCACTCAACCTTATTGTCATGTCGGACTAAGTCCACCTGCAGGGTTTAACATGACAATCCTTATGAGCTCCTCTTGGGGACATTATTAACCTAGATTACTAGGACACAGTTTTCTTCTATAATCAACAACACATACTATAAGTAATATCATTTCCCAACTTATCGGGCATTTTGATTTATCGAGCTAAATCTCACCCTTTGATAAGTCAAAGAAATAAATACTAAATATATGTGCTTGTTATTATATTAGGATTAAGAGCACACACTTCCATAATAACTAAGGTCTTATTCTTTTATTAAGTCAGTATAAAAAGAACTTTCCTTAAATGGTCCTGCTCAATACACTCAGAGTGTACTAGTGTAATTTTATAGTTAAGATAAACTAATACCACATTACACTACGACTATTCCAATGGTTTGTTCCTATTCATCTTAGTCATGAGCCCCTGTTTATAATTTATAAATAACCGATAACATGATCTTTTGTGTGTGACACCACACACCATGCTATCTACAATATAAATTAATTGAACAACTACACTTAATATATAAATGTAGACATTTTTGATCAATATGATTCTTTATTTCAAAATAAATGTTTACAAAAGCTAGGCTTTCAGTATACACTCTAACACCATGAGCCCTTTTTACCAAGAGGAGAAGAGCGGAAGTGGGAGAAGAAGAAGAGGGCACTTGTCGCAGGAGAAGACTGTCAGAGAGGGCGGCCGACGAAGTCAGGAGAATCGCCAAGGAAATCGCCTAAGTTAGGGCACGGGATGAGTCGAGGAGGAGAAGTTTGAAATGAGAGTAGACTTAGGTCAACAGTGTTAAGTAAGTGATTTGAATTTTGGATTCCCTAATCGATCGCTCGATCGATTGAGAGCAATTGAATCGATTGAACGATCTATTCATGAAGCCTCTGTGCGATTCGGACATGCAACTCAATCGATCGACCGATCGATTGAAACTTGCTAAATCGATCCAGTGATTGATTCAGCGACGCTCTGTGGGTGAGATGCGAGCTTCCCAATCGATTGACTAATCGATTGGGATTGCTGATAATGCTACAGTTCTGATTATTTTCAGAGCCGAGTTTCATAAATGCACAAATAATTATACACTAATTCAAAAATCATAAAATTTGGGTAAACACTAGGTATGTCTTATATTACCAGGGAAAAATAATTTTTGATGAAAATGATCCTTGTTTTCGAAGATTAACACATAATTGGAAATCGTTTAAAACTTCAAAAATTTTCGCAAGTTCATATCTACCTATGCAATAGTAATTTATATCCAAAACAAACTTCAATAGGGTTTTCAAAAATGAGTTTGATATGTATTCCAAAATAAAATTTCCAATCATAATATTTGGGCTAAATGCACATGATTTATACACTTGCTTTCCCTATGATTGGACAAATGAATGTTTCATATGAAATTCAATTTTCTTGACAAAAAAAATGCATCATAACAAGCATTATGACCAAGAGAATTGTCCCTAACCTCTCACCCCCATCTAAACATTATCAAGAGAACAAAAAATAGGGAAATCCTGCCTTTGTGAGAGGCAAAATAAAGGTTATGAGAACTTCAAGAATTTTACCTTTGAGGTGATCATGGAGGATGTGATTTAGTCAATACAACACATTCCCAATTCCCTTCAAAGAAAACTAAATTCTACTTCGGTAAGAGGTTTAGTGAAGATATCGGCTAAGTTTGATTTTGACTCAATATAATTTAGAACAATATCACCTCAAGTTACATGATCACGGATAAAATGATGCTTAACCTCTATGTGTTTTGTTCTTGAATAGTGCACGGGATTTTTTTGTCAAGTTGATTGTACTCATATTATCACAAAGAACTTGGACATTTTTATAGGTATGTTTATAGTCCTCTAGAGTATGGGGCATCCACAATAATTGTGATACACACTCTCCCATAGCAATATATTCTGCTTCAGTTGTGGAGAGAGCTACACAATGTTGTTTCCTACTTGACTAACTTACTAGAGAGGATCCTAGAAATTGACAACCACCACTAGTACTTTTACGATCCAATTTGCATCCAGCATAATCGGAATCGGTATATCCCACTAGGTTAAAAGTTTCGATTCGAGGATACCAAAGGCCAACATTTTGAGTTCCCTTGAGATATCGAAGAATTCGTTTAACGACACTCAAATGTGACTTCTTGGCACAAGATTGATACCTTGCACACATACCCACGGTAAAAAGTATATCGGGTCTACTGGCCGTGAGATTAAGAAGACTTCCTGTAGCACTACGATACACCTTAGAGTCAACATCTTTTCCCTCAAGATCATTATCTAATTTAGTACTAGTGGCCATGGGAGTAGATATATCTTTTGCAATTTCCATTCCAAATTTCTTAAATAGCTCTTTGGCATATTTAGATTAATGAATGTAAATTCCCTCTTTGGTTTGCTTAATTTGTAAACTTAAGAAAAATGTCAACTCGCCAACCAAACTCATTTCAAACTCACTCTCTATTTGATGAACTCATTAAAAAAATCCTTGTTTGTGGATGTAAAATACCGAAAAAGGGAAAATCACCATAACGGAATTTTTGAAATTTTTAGAAATTTTCTGAGTATTTTTCGAACATCGTATGAACGAATTCACGGGGATAAAACTGGGCCCCGGGAAAGCCGGTTTAGGCTACCCCACTCAATGAGGAAAAGTTTAATTTATTTATTTATTTTTCTTTCTTTCTTTTCCTATTTTCCTTTTTCTTTATTTTCTCTCCCCCGCGTGCCTTAACCTCCCTCCTCCTCGCACCGAGCCGCCGACCCCTTGCCAAAACTGCCATGCGACGGTTCCCTCTCCTCTTCCTCTCCTCTGGCCGACGCGACGCTGACCCCGATCCGTCAGCATCTGAGCCCTAGCGTCGTTGTTGTCGCCACAGTCAACACGGCCGAGACTCCCCTCTGCCCTAGCGTCGACGCCCCACTCCCGACGCCACAACCGTCGTGGCCGATCGCTAGCCACCCGAGCTCTTGCCTCCGGCCGATTTCCTATGCCCTAGGTTGGATCCATAGCCAGCCGACTTCCTCCTCCCTGGGCTCGCGACACCGTCGTCCTGCTCCGAGCCCTAGCTTTCGATCGCAACCCCAACTGTGCCTCTCTGCTTCGCCGACTCATTCCTCTTCGATCTTCGCTGTGCACGTCCTACCGCCGGGCATAGTTGTCGCTGGAAGGAGGAAACAGTAGGGAAGGGCTGAAGGCAGAGCATCGCTGCCACTTGAAGAGTTCTCCAGTGGATTTCACCAGTGGAGAAGAAGAGGTAAGATGAATAGATTTGGTTGGAATTAGGTTATGGTTGGACTAGTGATTTTCATTCCTTGATTTAATCCGTAAACTCCACTGCTTGATCTTGTTCTTGATCCGTTTGATTCCAACAGTGAGGTTCTTTTCTGAAGGATTGTGGGATGGCCTGGAGAGCTTCCTCTTCATCACAACAGCCACTGGATCCTTCACGGAGTGGCTACATGGATTGGGGTAAGAAGTGTGTAGAATTTCATTTCATTTCTGAAATGATAGATTGGATTAGTTGATTCGGAATTATTATGTTAGCAGGAAAAGAGTGGACAACAGTAGATCATCTTTCAATGGTGAAAACCCTTTTAGTCGTGAGCCACCATTAGCTACGACAAATTTGGTGAGTTTGTAGGATTATAAGGGTTCATGGATTGAGTTAAATTTAATTGAACTAACGAGAATGGATCCGTAATCAGATTAGGGTTAAGTTAGCTATTTGGTTCATGATAGATTTAGCTCACTAGTTCATATTTGATCTAGTTGTACCATGCGTTATGTGGTTGCAGGACTTTGATAGGAGACAAGCATCTCGACGTCGGATTTGGACTGGATTGGACCTTCCTATTGGAGGCGGGTACCTTGACTTATCTTTGATAATGTCATGTTGATATGTTTAATAGGTTATAACCTTTAGTAATGATTATGTTCATCTTTGCTTCGGTTGGTCACTACCCGATACCTGTTACATGCTTGTTTTGTTTACTTATTATGCACTTCATGTTAGTATCTACCTGATTATACATGCTTATAGGGGTAGTGACACAACCATGTGTTTATTATGTTCAGGATCTAGGTTTTTATACCTTATCTGATCTGTGTACCTTTGATTTGGTTTATTGTCCTATGGTACACATTATATATATATATGGATATTGCTATGCTACTCAGGATATTGTCATGCTTAGTGTCATGCATCATCTCGCATGATTACATGTTGTGTGATAGTCTGCTCCATTATTGTCGAGAACATTGTCAGTTATATAGATCTGCACACACCACCACTTATGTGTTAGTGGTATATCAGGCAGGTGTGTGGCAGTTCTGCTGTTAGGCTCCGTTGGTCCGGTGACTCAGCGTGGTAGTCGGCAGACAGTTCTGCTCTGTTAGGCTCCGCTGGTTTAGTGTAGCAACGTGGTAGCTGACAGACGGTTGGACTTTGTTAGGCTCTATTGGTCCGCTCATGGGTAGTGCAACGCAGCGTGGCAGCCGACAGAGATTCCTCCTCGTCATCGTGTACCGGGAGATGAGAGCATTGTGCTCCCCCACTTATGATTTGGGGTAGGAGGATATGTGTATTCCGACAGCATCCCATCTACTCGGTCACTCATCAGGAGCAGTGATGGCAGAGTGCACGGTTGTCACAATCCTACCCACTCAGTCTCACCATCGTGTGTGAGATGGCTGACTGGCGTCAGGGGTGACCATGACATTGGCGTCATACGCATTTGTGCATTTACTGATTATGTTTGCTGCACTTATATGCTACATTTGGATGGATGCATATGTTTGACATGCATACAGGATTTATGATACTCTCGGTCTGACGACCTGACTATTCTAATAGGAGGCCCTAGTGAGTACAGTTCTCTTCAGCCTTTTCTATTGTGCATTTCCATATTTTGTCCAGGAGACTGTACTCCATAGTTATTACTATTTGTTATAGTTTACTATACATGTCAACTAGGTATCTGCTGAGTTGTTGAACTCACCCCCGTGGACACTATATTTTTCAGGTACCAAGTTATTATGGAGTTGCTTGGAGTATCCTGCCTACCGGTCCCCACGTCACATCAGAAGACCTGTCTTCGTTTTTTTTTATTTCTATTTTGGTATATGTGAGATTTGTGTATTTAGTTTTGTGTTCCGATTTTGTTTCTGGAATGTTGTTTTGTTGTGTGGTGTAAGCCTAGCCGGCTAGCAGTCTTCGTTTTTAGTTTGTATGTGTTGTCCATTGTATTGCCGCTGTGTTTGGTTCTGGTACAGCTGAGTGAGCTGTTAGTTTTACATATAACTGTGTGGTTGTGTTTTTATTGTATCAGCCGAGTAGGCTACATATAAACTGCGTGGTTGTCTGTATATTCCAGCCGCCTGTGGCTGATGTATATTGTGCATGCAGAAATGATTCAGATTGTCACCCATATAGGGGAGATGCTGCCGGAATTTCCTCTGGCAGGGACTCCTTTGGGGCGTGACAGTGGAACCACAAATAATGTCATCTACATATACTTGGGCCACAAACATATCATTATCACTATTTTTCAAAAATAAGGTGGGGTCAATTTTTCCTCTATGAAATCCTTTTGATACTAGGAATGTTGACAATCGTTTATACCAAGCCCGGGGAGCTTATTTTATCCCATATAAGGCCTTTTAAGTTTATATACATGGTTTGGACACTCCAAAGTTTCAAACTCTGGTGGTTGCTCAACATATATCTCTTCTTTTATAACACCATTTAAAAATACTGATTTTATATCCATTTGGTACAACTTAAACTCCTTATGGGCGGCAAAAGCCAACATCATCCTAATAGACTTCAATCTCTCTACAGGTGCATAAGTTTCATCATAATCTAACCCTTCTACTTGATTGAAGCCTCTAGCAACTAATCTAGCTTTGTTTCTCACAACCATCCCCTTATCATCAAGTTTATTTATAAAAACCCATTTTGTATCAATAATTGAGGAACTAAATCCCAAACTTGACTTCTTTCAAATTGAGATAGTTCATCTTGCATTGCTAAAATTCAATCCGGATCAAGAAAGACATCATCAATGGTTTTTGGCTCTATTTGAGAGATTAGGACTACTTGACTTTCTTCATTTCTACAGTAAGATCGAGTTTTCATTCTTTGAGTGATGTCTCCTACTACTTTATCTAAGGGATGATTTGCATGAATCCTAGTAGATCTTGATTCTTGATTTGTTACAATTTCAGGTTCAAGTGGTAAAGTTTCAATTTTCTCATCATCACTCTCTTGGTTTTCTCCCCCTTGATCATTTCCTTCGTTTAGTGTTAATTTTTCTAACTCAAATTGTAATTCTTCATCATTTGTTCTTATAGGGTTCGAAGGAGGATTTTCTTCAAACACAACATTTAATGATTCTTCAACTAATTTAGATCTTTTGTTGTAAATTCGATACACCTTGCTATGACTTGAGTAACCTACAAGAATGCCCTCATCCGCCTTAGAGGAGAATTTTCCTAAATGATCTTTGGTGTTTAGAATATAAACCTTACATCCAAATACTCTAAGATGCTTAATTGTAGGTGGTTTACCAAACCACAACTCATGAGATCTTTTTCTTAGAAACCTATGTATTAAAGTTTGATTTTGTACATAACAAGCCGTATTAATTGCTTCGGCCCATAGGAAACTATGAAGTGAATATTCATTTAATATGCTCCTAGCGGCCTCTTGCAAAACCCTATTTTTCCTCTCAACAACTCCATTTTATTGAGGAGTTCTAGGGGTGGAAAATTCATGTTTATAATCTTTTCCATGCAAAAACTTGTGAACATATCATTTTCAAATTCACCTCCATGATCACTTCTTATTTTGTTTATCTTTTGATTCTTTTCATTTTCTACTCTTTTACAAAAAAACAATCAAGGTATCTAGAGTTTAATCCTTATATTTCAAGAAAAACACCCATGTATATCTAGTGTAATCATCCACAATCACAAAGCAATACCTACTACCATTTAAATAAATATATCTATTACTATCAAATAAATCTATGTGAATGAGCTTCAAAGCATTTGAGGTACTTACAATGTTTTTACCTTTATGGGTAGCTCTAGTTTGCTTACCCATTTGACATGCATCACACATTTTGTGTTTTTGAAACTTTAACTTTGGCAATCCTTGCACCAACTCTTTCTTCGAAAGTCTTTTGATATTCCTCATGTTGGTGTGAGCAAGTCTCCAGTGCCAAAGCCAAGTCTCCTCTTCTTTAGACATGAGGTACGTACTTAGCAAACACATTAGTAGCACCAAATAACTCAACTTGATAAATATTTTCTCTTCTATGCCTATGAGGATAATGGTGTTTAGTTCACTATGCTTGATTAGGCATTGAGATGAGTTAAACTCAACTCCATAACCCGAATCACATAGTTGACTAACACTTAAAAGATTAAAGACCATGTCTTTCACTAATAACATATTTTTTATCACAAATTTTTTAGAAATTCTAATATCTCCCATTCCCATAACTTTTAATTCACCACTATTACCAAAAGAAAAGATACCTTTACTTTTGTGTCTAAACGATGAGAATTTTGATTAGTCTCCTGTCATGTGCCTAGAGCATCCACTATCTATGAACCATGTTGTTGGATGCTCCCCCTCAGCGCATGCCTGTTTAAACACGATAAACCAAATGTTTTGGTACCCAAATTTTGGGTCTGGTAGCAATAACAACAAATTGCTTGGGTACCCAATCTTGCACAATATTAACCCTTGAAGCATGAGTTCTACTAACTAGAGACGTGAATTTGATTTCTTTATGTTATGATTTAAACTCTAAGCCCGCTTTGTTGTACACACCTCTTTGAGCTCCTAGAATCATGTCCAAATATTTTGAGCTTGAAGTAAACTTTTCTAAAGCACCTCTAAGATCATCAACTCGTAATTTCAAAGATGCATTCTCATTTTTAAGATCATCAAATTCATTCATATCATTTTCATGAAGCATGCAAGTTTCACATGACACAATTTCATTCTTAAGTGATTTCAATTCATTTTGCAACTTTTTAACCTTGCCTTTTAATTTAGCTAGTGCATTAGCTAAGCATGCAATGATGGCATTGTTTTACCCCCATATTGAGAGCTGCTCCTGCCGGTCTTCGGGTGGCGCTCGGCCCCCCGAAGCTGATGTTGCTTGCTGCACTGCCCGTTCGGTCTGAGCTTTCTGTTGTTGCTCCACTAATTTCGCTGCTTGCGCTTGGACGAGTGCTTCGAGCTCTTCAGGAGAGAGCGTTACCAATAGTTGACGTCCAGCTTCTTCCATCTTCCTGGCTCAGATTCAAGTGCGTTCCCACAGACGGCGCCAATTTGATCCTGTCCGAGCGCTGAGTCGACGGACGCTGGGGACGTGGCACGCTCCGTTGTCTCCGACTGGTGTAGCTCTCCGACGATCCTGCAAAGAAGCCGAGTCGGGAGGGATTTCCCGGTGATGGCCCTCCGACGCTCAAGTCAGGCAACGAACGAGGTAGAGTAACGTGGCTACAGTAAATAGTTTTCGCATACCTTCGTCGACGCCTGGGGTCTTTATATAGGACCCCGGGGAAGTGCGGGCACGTTTCTCGATGCGTGCACGCCTCCCCCAAACATACCTTAACAAGCCCGTGTCAGAAAAGTACCTCTGGCGCCATTCCGCAATCGTCCAAGCATATCCCGGATGTGGCGGTGGAAGCTTCCACCGTATGATTCTGTGTACGGCTCGGCCGCCAACTCTGCTGCTTGTCGGCGGCAGGTGTCTTGAGGATGATGTTATCCCCTGTCTCCTTTGTCCTTTTGCGCTTCTTGTCTGTTCCAGGGCCGAGCGGATCGACCGCTCGGCAAGCACATTACTCCTGCATCGGTCATATGCTCGGCTGAGACTGCTCCTGCCTGAGTTGTCTTGTGCCCCGGCCGAACAGTGAGCCCGCTCGACCATTGAAACCTTTTTACCTTGAGTATCGGAAACCTGACCCCTAGTCAGGTTGTCTTCCATTCGGTTCGGAGAATTCCCGGCCGATCGGCTTGCAGGGTCCTGTCGGTAGGCCTGCTCCGTCCGGTCGTCCAGTCTCCGGGCTGACTATCTTGACCTTTGACCTCCCCGTGCCGTTGACCCCCCGCTGACGAGGATCCCCTGTCCTTATCACCGGATCAAACGGGTTGGTTTTAACTTGAAGCGTTGATTTGTTGTGTCAAAGTCATAATCAATGTGGATAGAGGTGAAGTTGAGTGATATGCATTTGATGTATATTTGTTAATATGTTAACAACCCAATGTTTATGCAAATATCAATTAGTTGTTAACTTAATGTGATAGTTGTATAAAAGCGATATGCAATTGGTAAATTTGTTACCTACCGCTATAGCTAAGAATGACTTGTTGGCCGAAGGCAAGGTTGTTCTGATCTATAGTGGATATCAACCCACTTGGAGACAATCTATCATCTCCCAAATTCATAATAAGGGCTCTTGAATTTGATAAGCAAGTGGATTTCGTATTTATATGTAAATTGTTTACATTTACGAAATAAAATCATCTTTCTTAAATATGCTCAATTGTGTATTTCTAAATTATTAGAGTTAGAATGTTTTCTTTAAATTTGTGCTCAACTATGAAAACAAACAAATTGATCGGGCTAACTCCAAAGAACTCATATTACCATTGTGGTAAAATGTGACATTAATGGAGAAGAAACGACAATATTTATCTGGAGTCCATGAAGAACAGAAAAAGGCATCCAATGTCCTATCTCCTATCTTCAAGATTGGATCTCACACTATTTCTTTAAGCACTTGGTATTGGATACTGAGTGTACCTTACATATATGTAATGACATAATTAAGTGATCTAAAGAATAGTAGACAATTAGATAATCAATTAACTTCCTACACGTGGCAAAGCAGTTTCCTTGGTCAAGTAAGAAACGCGTATTCGAATTACACTAGTATGTAATCTTAGAATCATTTGAATTGAATTCATTTGATACGTGTGCTTCATGCTTAAAAGGCAAGATGACATAGTTATCTTTTATTTAAAAGGATACAATAGGAGAATGACATATTGAGTCTTATACATATCGATGTATGTGGACAAATGTCAACTCATGCACAAGGAAGTTATAACTACTTCATGACTTTCATCGATGATTACTCAAGATTAGGGTATATATATTTAATGAAATACAAGTATGAGGCTTGTGAAAAGTTCAGACGGATTCAGAAATTAAGTAGAGAAACAACTTGGCAAAAGTATTAAGATACTTTGATCCGATCGAGGTGGTGAGTACTTAAGCCAAGAGTTTCAAGATTATCCAAGAGATAATGAAACATTGTCTCAATGGACTCCGCCTTACATACCACATGTGACAGTATATTTGAAAGGCGAAACCAAACTTTGTTAGACATGATTAGGTTAAAAGTAAATCATGCAAGTCTTCCCAAAGCCTTTTGGGACTACGTGATAGTGACAGTTGTTTACTTGCTAAACAAACTCACAACTAAGGCAGTCTCGACTAATTCATTTGAGACATGGACTTGTTAAAACCCTTAGTTATCTTATTTGAAGATATGAGATTATCCTTCTTATGAGAAGAGGACTGTATCAGAAAAGCTAGATGCTAAGTCTGATAAGTGTATATTAATTGGTTACCCTAAGGAAACTACTGGTGACCAATTCTATGATCCCATGAAACAAAAAATGTTCGTTTCGAGGCATATTGTATTTCTAGAGAAATTGTTTCTCTGGCAAGAAAACAAGTAGGAGTGAGGTTGAACTTAGAATAGTTCAAGTGACTCTAATAGACACAAAAGAGATGCCTAAATAAGACCCACAACTGATTACTCATTGGGATGAGGTAACAGTTGAACTTGTTAATACACTGCCACTTCATAGATCAAGTAGGGCACGTCTAATTCCCAAGAAATATGAATTTCTCATAAGTGAGTCAAGATGTCTGTCACTCATTGTGGATGAGGTAGTTATGAAAAAGTTCTGACAAGTTTAGAAAGGGACTCGTGGTTGAGAATCGTGAAATCGAAAAATAGATTCCATGTATAACCAGGTTTGGAACTTTGTGCATCCACCCGAAGGTATAGTACCTATTGGGTGCAATGTGAGTTTTTAAGATGAAAAATAGACATGGATGAGAGTTTGATTTCTTACAAAATTCACATGAACCTTGAGTGTATATAAAGGTTAGTGGAAGTGTAATCATGTTCCTAGTATTATTTGTTGTTGACATATTACTTATATGAAACCATGTGCTCCTTCTGTTCTTGTCGAATGAATCAAGTTATTTGCTCCTTATAAAAACGACCTCGTCTTCCTCTCATTAGTAGATCCTAGGCACTTTTATACTTGTTGAATGAATTGAGTTATTTGCTTCTATTCAAAATTAAGTATAGTCATGTGTTGTGTGTGCTTGATAACATGCTCATGGCCCCCAGGGCGTAACACAGATGTGGGCGCATGATATCTCTGGCGTAATGGGTAGGGGTCGATTCTCAGGAACTGACGACCTGGGGTTTATCCCACCATGCGTCTGACGCTTGTGTACTTATATGTACCTCCCTCCATATCCGTGGGGCCAACACTAAGGAGGTCATTAGTTAATGTAGTGGATCTCCATTTGATAACATGCTTGTGTGAGAATTTTTCAGCTGAAGTATGCCACCATCCACAATTTCAGCCACTCGTTTTGAGAAAGAAAATTGTTTCAGCTGAAGTATGCCACCATCCACACACCCACTCGTTTTGAGAAAGAAAATTGTTTCTTCTTCCTTCATCTAGATTAGTAGATTGTAAAAAAAATCATGGGTTTTTTTTCCAGCTGAAATCTACGATATTGGGCTTTATAGTATCCAGTTTGTCTACTCTTCCGAGTTAAAATGGGAACTAATTGAGATGAAATTTCTGAGATTCCAATATAGAGTGAGCATTTAGTCGGAGAACTTTATTTCATCAGTTGGCATAGCAAATCTCTTGTGTTCTATTTATGTGATTGTGTAACCTAAGACACATTTTATGTCTGTGGACAAGCAAAATTGCAGATTAAAACGTTATATATCATGAAAAAGAGCTAGTGATGAAAATAAGTGTATGCCCAAGTAAAGCAAAATAAGCACAAAGATAGAGGATTATGTGGTTTGGCTAGGGCTTTTAGCTCAAGGCAAATGCTCCATGAAGTGTTTTTGGTTAGGTTTCTATTTTACATCCTACACCTCACAATATTGTTCTGTTAAACTCTTGATAATGGTTGGAAGTGAGCAACTGTTACATTCCCTTTCAATTTTACTTGAATTGTTTGTCCCTAGGATTCTCTAAGCTCTACATTCACTTTCTTAGAGGTTGTTCATTCATTTCTTTGACACTGAAATAGTCAAGCTCAATAACTTGGAATCTTTTGCAGGAAAGGTTGTTGAGGTATAGAAGGAAGAAGAGTACTCTAGAGGATTCATCGATATTGATCAAGAGAACTGATCGAGACAATTGTATTGATTGTTTAATTCTTTGTATATGATATGCTTGTATAGAGTATAAATGAATATGAAGAGAAAAATGATTGTTGCATCAAATGATATTATGATGATAAAGGCAAAATTATCACTCAAACAAAAAACAAATATTCATAGACATTTTAAAAATTCAATGAGATACATCTTAATATTCCATCAATTTTTTATACTCGCTATGAGATATTATTTATTATGAAACTGAAAATTTTAAAATCACAAGTAGAGACTTACATAACCAAGCCAGGATACATGATGCAAGATACTAGTTGTTTTTACAATTTAATGGCTTATTATGATCATAATAATTTCAATCATACCAGTATATTAGGTAAGATTTTATGTTCTTTAGGGCACAACACACGAGTGCGATATTCTCCGAGAGCCCATATCGGAAATATATTTCGAAACGATGAATAGCTGCTCATACAATTTTTGTTGAAGACTCCCATAATCTCCTACACAAATAAAAAGAAATGATTGAGTATTACTTTTGATATTGTCAAAATAAATGATCCTGAATAAATGCAATAAATTCAGACCAGACAACCAAAGAAGAGTGAAATAAACAAGTTCTTGAGTAATGCAATAGCAAAAACAGAAAACTTTTTTTTTTATTTCACTACAGAATTTATCTTAGTTTTTTTTCAAATGCACCTAAGAGGTTTAAATTTATAGGAATATGTTCAATATTTTTAAACTATTATCATTTGATTAATAATTGACCTAAAGGAAATGAGGAAGTGAAAGAAGGTTCCATATATGTAATACATTGTTTTTCTATAGGGGGTGTTTGGCTAGTAAGTTTGAGAATGAGGAAATGAAATGATAGCAAAAGACAGTGTTTAGATTGTGGGTTTGAGAATAATAATTTGAGGATAATAGTAAAAGATAGTGTTTAGATTGTGAGTTTGAGAATAACAATTTGAGAATAATTTCTACATTTATCAGAACTAGTCAAGCTCATATAACTAGATGAGTTTCATTTTCATTTCTATTCTACTTTACTATCAAACTCATATCTATAGTTATTCCAATTATTTAATCAAATACCACCAAGTAATGATAAATAGCTTGAGTTTTTTTAATCTATTGAATGGTATTTTGGCAATTTTAAGATTTTAAAATTTTAAAGGACATTTTGAAAAAGAATAAGAGGGTAAATTCTAAGCGCTTCAATGAAAATTTTCCATCAAAGAAAAAAGGAACAGTAAAACAAATCGCAAAAATTAAACAAGAATAACATTATTACTTATCACTACACATTTCACGTATTTTCACTTTATTCCTTTATATCAAAATATTAATAAGTAAAATAAAATTGAGAAAGTCTAAAAGGAAAAAAATTACAATCAAAAGATTGACAAAAGAATAAAAAGAAATAGTGAAGCAGTAAAATGTAGAAATAAAAAAATATTGCTCAAAACTAAAGAACGATTAACAAACACCAGCATAAAATAAAGTAAAATAGAAAAAAAAATATTGTTAAAATAAAATCCAAAAATTTAGAAATGTGTAATAAAAATGCATTGCTCATTTTCTTCCTTGCTCGAAATAGGCCAATTTCCTTATGAAGAATTTTTTTTTTCCACAATTTGAGTTCTAAAAACCAAAGAGCAAACAAAAATATATCAATAAATTCATAAGTTTGATGCTCAACTGTGGCATGTGTTCATCTAAAGCATAAAATATAGACATAAATCTATAAATCTTACAACGATCTCCCGAGACAATCTTGATGTCCGCTTGACATTGGAAGAATGATCATGACACAAGGTCGAAAAGCTCTCCTTTGGTTCATAAACCAAATCCCAATCTCACTAGATGTTCTTTTTGTCGATTGCTTCGATCACCTCCAACTCTTTCTTTTTCTGATTCCTCTTGGACGCATTTTAAAGGAGGATTTGCTTTAATTACACATCATGGAGGGAGATGAAGGTGAATGAATACCCCTTCATTTTCCTAATACTGCAACTATTATAATGTCCAACATCTCTCACTCGTCCAACTTAATTTATAAAGGTTATCTTGTCATAAAGACTATGTAAGTCACAAAGACTATATGATGATTAAGTCTCGAAGACTAGAGCAAAAAACTAATTAGTCACAAAAATTAAATAAGAACATCTAATCCATACTTTAGGGAAAATGGTTCGTGCGACAGCAATCACACTAAACAATTATTACTAAAAACATTGTTACACTTTACATAGTTGCTCCATAGAACGAATCAAAGACATCAATAACTTGCGTTTACCCCAAATTAAATCATTTACATCATTATGAACATCTCTAATCCCTCATAATGGCTATTATGTCGAGAGTATGTTCAACATTTCTAATTCAATACAATTATTCACAATTATATTTTATATATTAAACAAAAATATAATTGGTACCAATAAATAAATGCGAAAGATGTAAATCAATCTTAATATTCCTTTTTAGCTAGAATCTATTCATTCTAATCAGTCATTTTCCTAGTTATGCTCCATAGATCGAATCATCCATGGCCAATAAAATACATACTAATGTAGTAGACACTGATTAGAACTCTAAGTAGACAGTTAAATAGTCGCATAGGGTAAAATTGAGATTAACTTATAATCTCAAGGGTCTCACATAGTAGAGAAGCAGAGATCCATTCTCATACTACCTTTCTTGTGGTCATAGCACATGTGGTATGAATCACATGCTGCGATGTTATTCTCTTTACTAAAAAAAGTGCATGTTCTTCTCAAAATTTAACATCATACAAATTTCGATCTAGTCATACCTAATGTTTAATCCTGAATTCTAATATGACCTTAAACAGATTTAGTAAATAGTGAGCTCATTTACTCTAATCATTACACAAATAATCTCATCTTGACACAATTATCAAGGTGACCTTAACTTATAGGTATGTCTCTATTCACAGCTACATAAGTTGTCTCATAAGTAATAGTCTTACCATTATTTATACTTAATAAATAGAGATGATTGTCCATGTGAGTGGACAATCTCAACCTGCCAACATGCTTATCAAGACTTTATTCAAATGTAACAAAGATATATACATTAAATAGATTATGACATTTTCATATATCTAATTATCTTTGCAATATGTTACATTTTTCGAAGTCTCAAAGACTTCACATGTCCTTAAAATGACTCTTTAGTCAATTGCTTAGTAAAAGAATCTCCAAGCATAGTATGTATAGGGATGTACTTAAGAACTATCTTTTTCTTATCAACAATATTCCTTACAAAATTATACTTAATTTTTATATGCTTACCTTTGCTGTGATATTTGAGACCTTTGGAAAAACTATAGTAGTTTGACTGTCACAGTATACTGTAATAGGACTTCCACTATTCTCGACAATCTTCAGATGCTTTAGGAACTTTCTTAACTAGACAACCTCTTGCACAACCGTTGCACAAGTCACATGCTTAGCTTCTATTGTCGACAACGCTACATAAACTTGTTTCTTGCTATTTCATGAGATGACACCACAATTTAGAAAAAAGGTATAGCCATATGTGAATTTTTTGTCATCAAGGTCTTTTGCCCAATCTGTATCTATGTAGCCACTCAAGCTCATATTTGATCCTTGGAAATATAAATAATAATTCACTGTCCCTTTGAGATATCTGAATATCCTCTTCTTCGCTTTTCAATGTCTCGATCCTAGGTTTGACTGGAAATGACTAACTAAGCTAACAACATAGCTTATATCAGGACGAGTACACAATATAGAGTACGTTAAACTACTAATAACACTGGTATATGGTTTTTTCTTTATTTCGACTATTTTTCAAAAGTCTTGGGATACATACTTTTACTCAAAATAATACCTTTCTCTGTAGGTGTTTGTTCAATATTGCAATCTATCATATTGAAGTGTTGTAGCATATTAGTAATATAAGCTTCTTGAGACAAACTCAAAATATTTTTCGATCGATCTCTAATGATCTTTACTCCTAAAATGTACTCATCTTCTCCCATATCTATTATGTCAAATTATGATAAAAGCCACGATTTAACTTCTATCACACACTTTATGTCACTTCCAGCTATTAGCATATCATTAACATATAATGATAAGATGATAAATTTTTCCTTTTCCTTTCTTAGGTAAACACAATGAGCCTCATTGATCATTTCAAAATCATAAGATAAAATGACTTCATTAAATCTTATGTTGCATTATCTTGACATTTGCTTTAGCCCATATATAGATTTCTTAAGTCTATATACTCTTTTTTCTTGACCTTCAGCAATGTAACCTTCTGGCTGTACCATATAGATTTCCTCATCAAGGTTATCATTAAGGAAAGTCATTTTTATATCCATTTGATGTAATTCTATGTCAAATTGTGCTACTATAGCTAGGATGACACGTATTGATACAAACATCACAATTGGATAGAATGTCTCTTCAAAATCAATACCCTCCATTTGGGTATATCCTTTTGCAACTAAGCGAACTTTGTATCGATTAATCAATCCTTCTACTTTCTTCTAATAGCCCTTCAACCCGGAGGAGGATCGATTAAATCCTAAACTTGATTCTTTCTCATAGATTGTCTCATCCATTGTAATTTTTCATTTTTCTCTAACTGAGCATCTCAAGGCTTCCTCAACCGTTTGAGGTTCCTCATCATCAATTGGAAGAATCATTAATACCTTATTCTCAATGTCAAATCTTCTCCGAGGAATAATCTGATGACTATTTTTTTATAGGTTAGATTATTGAGAAACTAACTCATTCATCAACAAATCACTCACACTAGGTTGACTAGATTCAAGCATCTCTCGTGATACCTGATTTGTTGATAAAGAAACATTTTCCTCTTCCTCTATTACAAATAGAGGAATTATCTTATCAACTGCCCTTGTGTTGGGAACTCAGTTTTGAGAAAAGTAGCATCTCTTAACTCTATTTCAGAGATGATTCCATCTTGTTGCTCACCAATGAAGACATACCCCTTAGAAATCTCAGAATACCTTATAAAGATACACTTCTTACCTCTTGGTCATAATTTTCCATAATTGTGAGTCTTATTATGAACGTAGGCAGCTGACCCCAAGGTCTCAGATTGCTTAAATATGGTTTTCTGCTCGTCCAATGTTCATATAGAGTGGATGGAACAGATCTAGAAGACACTTGGTTAAGTATATAGGTTGGATCCAATAACGTATCTCCCTAATACGAAATTGGCAAATTAGCTTGAACCATCATAGACCTAACTATATCTAGAAGAGTTTGATTTCTTCTTTTAGCAACCCTATTTTACTGTGGAATTTCAGGGATAGTTAGCTACATTACATATTACCTTAAACTGATCAGACAAATATTCACCTCCACGGTTAGTGCGCAAGGTTTTAACCTTACGTTCCAATTGATTCTCAATTTTGTTCAAGTAATGATTGAAGCAATTTAACGCTTGATATTTACGAGAAATTAAATACACATGGCCAAAACGTGTGAAGTCATTAATAAATGTAATAAAATAAGAACTTTTATTTCTAGTCTTCACATTCATTGGACCACAAATATTCGAATGAATTAATTGCAATGGTGACTCAGCCCTAATAGCCTTATTTAATGGTTTCCTAGTTGTTTTTTCAACAAGACAATGCTCACATATAAACAAGATAACTTTAGCATAAGCACCTAAAAGACCCTCTTTAGCTAATATATTTATTCGTTCTTGTCCTAGTCTAGTATGCAAAACTCATCATTAATATCAACATCACAAGTATGAGTAATGTTTGAAAAATAAGCATCATTTCCATAATTATTATTTGGTTCTACATCAATAACCATAAAACTATTTGTTACACAACCATTCTGAATTAACACAGAGTTAATGCGAAGTTTCACACAACGATTATAAAAGTTTATACAATAACCTAAATCAAGAAGACTAGTAATAGAAACCAGATTTCGTCGAATCTCAGGAGCATACATGACATTTTGTAAAAAAAAAAGTACATCTGCCACGGAGATTGAGTTTGCAAGTGCTAATGCCTTTGACTTCAATCCTTATATTATTTCCCACATATATCCATTTGTTATCAGCTAATACCCGACGATACTCCACGTATTTAGCTCGATCACGAGCTACATGGTTTGTTGCTCCTGAATCTATGATCCACAAAGGATAAGAATCAGATAACAGCAGTAAACTTCTAACATAATGCTCATGGATCTATCTTTTTTAGCTCAGTACAATCCCCAGCAAAATGACCTTTCTTGCCACAATTGTAGCAACTCAGCTTGCTTGTACATTTTTGTCCATATTTCTTTTCTTTCTTCTTGATTCAGTCTTGCCCAGTAACAGAACCAGTTTCTTTTCTTTTTGCCTTTCCTTTCTTAAACAACATTTTCTTATTCTTGGAATCAGAACCTTCAGCTACAAAAGCTTGGCGAGAAATCCTTACAGATTCTATTCTCTCTGCCTCTAGTTCAACATAGCGTGAGACATCAGTGAAAGTCTTGATACTTTCACTATGAGTCAACTTCTGTTTTATCATTTTCTAAGAGTCAGGAAGGGAGCGGATAACTGCCTAAACTTGTTGTTTATGAGTCAACTCATGACTGACAACCTTTAAGTCTCAAATCATATTTGTCATTTCCCTCAGATGCTAGGTCATGGCAACATTCAGACATTTTTTATAGCTGTCAAACTTAATTGTCAGCTGACAAAACTTACTCAGACTTAGTCCATGCACTTCTCTCTAAAGGCTGCCCAGACAACATGAGTAGATGGTAATAGCTCATACTCAAATATCATGTCATTTACCATTGAACTAATTAATATCCCCTTAGCAGTGAAGTCCTTTTTTTCCATACCTCATAAGCATCAAGATCACTTCTATGTTGTGTTCTAGAACCATCAGCAAGTTCATCTATAAACTGATTTATGGCCTCTAGAACTTCTTGTTCCTTAAGAACATATTGTATCTTAAGGTGCCAGATTTTATAGTTATCCCTATATAATTTTTCTCTTTTATTGAGTTAAGTTATGATGTTCTTAATTGTCATAATCTACAATAAATAAACACATTATTTATTATTTTATTGTAATTCATATGCGTGTAATTAATTATTGACTCAGTGTAAATTAGAATTGATTTACATAATCAAGTGATAACTATGTTTCGACTAATCATTTGTATATTCCAATTTAATCAACATTGATCAGTTATATTACACACATCTCATCAAATGAACTAATCATGCAATGAACATATTATTAAATGAATTAATCATTCTTTCAAGACTGTTAACACATAACATTCTTTTTCAAGTGTGTTAACGCATAACATAATTTTTTATTAAAATAGCACTATTTGTGCAAAACAACAATTTCTATTATATAATTTTATTAATATAAGCTTAATACTGTCCCACATAGTTATAGTGATAACAACTGAACTCTACTTTGCGAGATAAATTAACACCACTCCTACTAGAAAAAATACTAGTGCAATGGGCAATACTATCCCGTTCATCCCAGACTCGATAAAGGCAAAATCAACTTCAGTATCATCTATCAGATCCATATTTAGATCCATTTTTGAATCTTCCACACATTTTTTCAGATCCTCCTTTCAGGATCTTCCTCCTCAGATTCTTCGGCATCCATTTCTAGATCCTTCTCAGATTCTATGAGATCCATTTCTAGATTCTCTGTAGATTATGTGGGATCCATTTCTATATCCTCCTCAGATTCTACAAGATTCATTTCTTCGAGATATGAATCCTCTTCTGATTCTTCAGAATCTCATGCTAAATGAAGTAATTGCTTGCACATATCTGAATATGATTTAGAAAGATTCCATAGTTGGTGTGCTATATCACTAAGATGTTCTGGTAGTGATTGAACTAGAGCTCATCTTCTGTCTTTGTCCAAAATTGGAAACTCTTCTCGTTCGAGTTTCCAAAACAACCGATCAAGCCGACCAATAAGCCATCCGACTCTATGAACCAGGTCATAATCAAGCTCCTCTCTCAAAGCTCATGTTATCGTATATTGCAACTAGTCGTCGTGTATATTATCTGTGGTATTTGGAATTGAAAATAATAATGTTAATACAAAATCGACATACCAATAACAAAATCGGTTAAATCCAATTCTCATATATGTTTGGAACAATATACATACAACATATATAAGCAAATAAGAAAAATAAATTTTCTTATATCTGGAGAGTTCCAGTTGATTGACACACTAGATTGGTCGATCAAGAAACTGAACCCTAAATTCCTTGTCCTCATTAGAACTAAACCAATTGGAATATTTAGTTGTTTTGTTTAATCTAAGTCCATTTAAGACTAACTCAAACTAATTGATCTAGTTAAACCAACAAATAGTTTGAACCGTATTGGGATCTGTTTGAACCAATCTAATATGATATGATTTAGTTCAAATGAACTAGATAGATTAGAATTAGACCATTAGGTAGCCATGCAATTCCAAACAAAAATAAGCATAATTAATTGAAAAATTAAAAAACACAAAGTTTTATTATTTTTCAATTAATTTTATAAAAGAAACTAACTGTTTCAAAAAAAAAAATCTTTGTCGTGAGAAACTTTCACTTTTTTTATTTGTATTTATTTTTATAATTTTTAAAATCTAACTTTTTCTAAAAAAATATTGTTTTTAAGGAGGAACAGTAAATAATTACTGTTCTTTTTCTTTGCCAAGAACAAGGTTGTCATGATGGTCGATTGTCGATCGTCGGCCTCTCAACGCTATCGTCGGTACTCTCCGACCACGGAAGCAGATAGTCAGCGTCCTTTTGGGGCTTGACAATGGCGGTAGATCGCAACTGCGTCGCGATCTTACCTAGTGACAATTGACACAATTGAGGTTTCGCCTGGCGACGGCCACATATGCTCTTGATCTCGTCTTGACGTCGGAAGAACGATCAGAATACAAGGTCGAAAAGCTCTCCTTTGGTTCACAAACCAAATCCCAATCTCACTAGATGTTCTCTTTTGCTGATTGCTTAGATCACCTCCACTTCTTCCTTTTCCCGATTGTTCTTGATGCTTTTTAAAGGAGAATCCATTGATCTTATAACTGGTGCTTTAATTGCACATTATGGAGCCCTTCATCTTTCTAACATTGCCAACAGCATGAATGTACACCATCAAATAAATTGTACAGATAATACATTCATATTATATGTGCACTTTTTTAAAATCAAGATATGCATGAGCAGTAAACTTGACATTAGAAATAATTAAGCTTGGTCTTTGAGTCTTAAAAAGGTGTCTTACTTGTTGAGGAAACTCGCCATTCTCCATTTGCATATTTATTAATATCTTGGCTGCTTTGTGTAATGGTTTTGGATCTCTGTCACCCTGTTCCAACACAAATTCGAAAGAAGTAATGTTACTTCATCTATTACATCATTACGTTCAAGAACATTTTATTAACACAAAAACTAAGACAACCTAACAATAATTGAGGAAATAGTTAATTAAGGAGAATAGATATATATGACTAAATACTTGGGACTAATGAGGCTTGCTGCTGCGGCTGATTATATGACTGGCTTTAAAAACCTTCAGTTGTGCCTTTTTTGTTTGTTATGCCTATTGCAGCTTAGAATCCTCATTACAGTGAAAGACATCATATTATTCTCTAGCCGTTGAAGTTACAGCTGAACAAAGATATAATATTTCTTATGCTGGCCCTTTTAGCAACCCCCAATATCCAAATTCAAACCTTTTTCCACATGTTAATTTTGAACATTTGAATTATTTCTAGTTCTTTCCAAGATCTTAACACAAGAATAATGTTCATTGAATATAGCATTTGACTCATTTTGCATTAACTTGCACACATTATTTTCTTTCTTTGCTTCCTATAAACCTTACTTCCAATCTTTCTCCATAGGGAAAAGGTATGTTGTGTCATTCACTAGATAAAAAATTGTTTGTGAATTTATAATCCTAGGAAATCCTAGCTCTCATAAGATTTGTGATCATAAAAAAAACTGACCTGTCCAGCATCAATTAGAGCTAGCATTGCCCAGCTTGTATTCACTGCATGAACCCTGTTGCCCTCAAGATTTGTGTAAGCCTGCTCAAAGAGAACACGAGAAATATTTAAGTCACTTACGATATATCTTGATAATGTGAAATATAAAGTGGTCCAATCAAAGATCTGTGACACAATTATAATTGTAGGGTACACATTGGAATTGGAATGAATTTATTTAGTAAACTTATATAAAAAAATTTGAATTTGATGAATTCTGTATAATAAGATTCAGATACTCAAGCAGACTTCCACATGATGCCCCAACTATCTGAGGACTACTGCACCAATATTGTGTTGAACAGATAATAAAACTAAAATATAAAGATGAATGAACGAGAAGAAATCAGTGTGTTATTTCATGGATAAACATCTTTGCTAATTCAAAGACATCAAAAGGTCAAATGAAACTCTCTGTAAAGGCATTGCCTTGTGATCTGCTGAAGATGCCTTTCCTGCTAAATTTGATATCTAATTATAACATAAAAATGTTATAAGGAACAAAGAAAGGGAAAATGACAACAAATAATCATGTTACTGGCTACTACTCCTGATTTGACCATAAACATTCAAATAATCCAAGAATATTGCTTCTTTTTTTTTGATAAAGAAGGATTTATTGGATTTTTTATTATTTTAAATAAATTATTCTTTTTTGTAACTTAAGGTTTTTCTGGTATTTTAAGTATTTTTAATATTTTCTATCTTTTGTATTTTTATATTTTAAATCAGTTTAGAGATTTTAAGATTATGAGTATTTTTTCTTTCTAATAAGATTTTTTTCCTTTCATTACAAGTTAGAAATTGAGGATCTATATATTATGATGTTTTTCCTTTCTTTTGTGTTTTAGGATTTGGAATCTGTAAACATGTATTTAACTGTTTAAAGAATTAACCTCTATTCTTAATAAAGTTTCTTTTTTTTTAGTAAAATTTCTCTTTGTTTTTGGCAGATTCTCTTTTTATCTTCTCCATAATTCCCTCTTCTCATCGGCCTGAAGATAATCACTGTCTTTCCCAATGTGTTAGTATCAAAGCAAGGAGATTCCGATTGAGGAAGTCATCATATCCAATGGAAAATTATTATGGTCATGGTCACGGTCGCATCAACAGTCAGGTTTAGATTGAAAAAGTCGGGCACTGTGATTGTAGCATTCAAGATATGATGATGATTGAGGATTTACAGAGGCAAGTCATAGATTTAATCCTGCATCTAGTAGTGCGAGATCTCGAGGATTGTGAGATCTTATATCATGGATCTGAGTCTTCCTTCGAGAACATTTATCACCAATGGACTACATACTAGGAACGTTGTGGTCAAGAGGAGCCCTATGGAAATCTCGATTTTCAAATTAATCTGCACATATTTTTTGGTACATTACTAGTAGAGAATGGATTTTTTATTGAATGGATCAATGAAGTGAGGATGATTTTTTATTATGAGGAAATTTTTGATCAGGTGAAAGTAAAATTGATTACCTTTCAAACTCAGAGGTCTAGCATCAGTAATGTAGGAGCACTTGTGTTGCTCACGAGACCAACAAAGCCCGACTAAGATAAGGGATTGGGAGAAGATGAAAAAAAAGATGAAGTGTCACTTTCTTCCCTTTGGTTACACTCCAATCTTGTTTCGAAAACATCATGCGTTAAGATAAGGTGCAAGATTGATCAATGATTACATCGAGGAGCCTTACCAGGTGATTGAGGAAGATGTGGAAGACACAACCAAGGTGATTAGCGAGCCAGTGCATGACAATGAATCTATTGATGAAAGTATGGCAAGGGATGAGGATGAAAAGTTCGACCAGGGTGGCAATGGTGAAGAGATATTTGATTCTGCTGCACTGACTTCTCTACTTAAAGCACTGGCAATATTACTCTAATCTTCCAAGGTGGTAATAAGCTCTTCTCGGCTGATCCCCCTTACCGGACTAGGTTCTTCAATTTCATCTTTAAAATCGATGCCACAACGTTCTTTATGTTCAAGCATTTTACTCCCGCTGATTTATCAGTAGTTGGAGATTATGAGATAATGGATGAGGCGGAAAGGAAACATTATGATAAGTTTGAGCATATAAGGGGGAAATTCCTTCGCCGTGTTTCGAAGCGGGGGCATTCTCCTGATGATGTACAGTTGCTACTCAAGTTCTACATCGTCTTGGTCATACAGAAGGCATCAAACGTGCAAGGCAAACTGGTCGTGCATTTATTGCTGAAAGTGCAAAGAGAAAGGCAATGCAACTAGAGGCTAATGACAAGGAGGGTTTGGACTGTTGGATATAATTATCTCTATTCGATGGACTTATTTGTAATTTAGTTGCACATGTAAATACTATCCAAACCCTTTAAAATGATCTAACTTATGTTTAGTGGGTTTCAGGTTATTAGATGTGAGTTGAATGTGTAAAACCCTTCCAAAATGTTATCATTTATGGGTTGATAACAGATTGGTTGCCTACATAAGGAGAGGTTCCTAAGGATTTAGGGTAGAATTTTGACTTAGTTTCTTATTTCCCATTGACAAGAAACTTTTCTGCGCCGTCATCCCCTAAGCCCCTTGGAAGATCCTCCTCATTTGCTTCTGTTTCTTTTTCTTCAGGATCTTCTAGATGACGCTAAATGATAAAGATATGATTCTTCAATCAAGTTCTTTGTCATTATGTTTATATATTTATTTTCTTATACTATGTTCTCGATGAAACGAAGATTCATCGAAGATCCATGCTCATATGTTTTTATTTTTTCTATTCGAATTTTTATTTCGGCCTTCTAGAATTCATACGGCTTAGGTTTGATAAGAACTATCATGGACTTCTCTTGTAATATTCTTGTCCTTGGAAAGAAGAGTGCTGCTACTAATTCTATTGTTGGCCATCCGAAGATTAAGACAAATGCATTTAAGCTGGCCACAACTTATTTGAGACAGATTTCAGGAACTTTAGGAGGGATTAAAATTAGAGTTGTTGATACTTCAGGACTCAATACTTCTGCAATAGAACAGTCATCAAACATAAAGATACTCATCTCAACAAAGAAATTTATCAAAGGATGTCCTCTTGACATTGTTCTCCTTGTAGATTGCCTTGATACTCAGACACGTAATCTGAATAATTTGCCTCTATTACGCTCAGTTACTAGTATATTGTGTTCCTCCATCTGGTTTAATGTTATTATCGCTGTCACACATGCTACCTCTACTCCGCCAGAAGGACCAAACGGTTCTTCTCTTAGCTATGAGATGTCTGTAGCTCAGAAGTCAGATGTTGTTCAACAATGTATTCGTCAAACAACTGGAGACATGTGCTTGATGAATCTGGTTGCTCTTGTTGAGAATCAACCTTCGTGTCGAAGAAACAAAGTTGGTGAAAGGGTATTGCCTACTGAGAGAGGTTGGAGAACAGAGATGCTCCTTTTGTGTTACTCTTCAAAGATTTATCTGAAACTAATTCCCTTTGAAACTTCAAGATTCTTCTGGGAAGCTCTTTAATTTCAGGTTTCAATCTCCACCTCTTCCATATTTGTTGTCATCACTTTTGCAGCCCAGAGCACACACAAAGTTACCTGCTAAGCAGGGTGGTGAAAATGATGATTCGGATATTAATTTGGATGATTTATTGGATGTAAACGAAGGAGAAGATGAATATGATCACCTTCCACCCCTTTAAACTCCTTAAAAAGGCTCAGCTTGCTAAGTTTACTAAGGAGAAATGCAATGCCTACTTTGACGAATACGATTACCAGGTTAAACTTCAGAAAAATCAATGGAGGGAAGAATTAAGAAGAATCAAAGAGATGAGAGGAAAAATCAAGCAAGATGATCTTGGTTATGATTATGGAGATATGCGTGAAGTTGTTCAAGAGGGTTCACCTGCAGCTGCAGCTGTGTCAGAAACTTTATCTTATATGGCTTTGCCACCTTCTTTTGACGTAGTGATGAACTTCGACCGGGTTGAGAAGCCTCTGACTATTGGTGCTGATGCTTTAAATACGTAGGTTGCTGACACAAACGATCAGAGGATTGAAGCCGATGAAGCAACCAACTTGGTTGAAATACAGTTTACTGATGAAATTGATACGTGTGAAATATAGTACCTAAGGTGGCATTTGGTTCTCTCTTACAAATCGGAATGAGAATGAGTATCATAGTATTATGGAATGAGAATGAGTATGAGATTCGATATCATTCTTAAAAATAATATTTAGTTAGTTGAATATTTTCAATCGGAATGAACCTAAATTTTCTTTTTTATCCTTAGAGAAAAATAAGAAAAAAAAATAGATAAAAGAGAAAGCTGAATGTGAGAGAAACATACGATGAGAGAGAATGATAAGAGAGAAAATGTGATGGGAAAAAATTAAAAGAGAGAAAGTGTGATGAGAGAAAATGAGGAAAGAGAGCGTGATAGGAGAGATTGAGAAGAGAAAAAGTATGATAAGAAAGAAAGTGTACTGAGAGAGAAAAGTGATGAGGAAAAAATGAAGAGAGAGAAAGTATGATGAGAGAAAATGAGAGATTAAGGAGAGAAAGTATGATAAGAAAATGTGATGAGAGAGAAAGTGTGATGAGAAAAAATGAAGAGAGGAAAAGTGTGATCAAAGAAAATGAGAAGAGAGAGTGTGAAGGAAGATAATGAAGAGAAAGAAAGTGTGGTGAGAGAAAATGTGGAGAGAGAGTATGGTAAGAGAGATTGAGAAAAAAGAAAGTATGATGAGAGAGAAAGTTTGATGAAAAATGGGGAGAGAATGAAGAGAGAAAATGATATGAGAGAGAGTGTGTGATGAGAGAGAATATAAAGAGAAAATGGTAGAAAATGTGTGATGAGAGAGAATAAGGAGGGAGAAAGTATGTTGAGAGAAAAAGTGTGATGATAGAATGAGGAGAGAGAAAGTAGGATGAGAGAGAATAAGGAGAGAGAGTGAAATGAAAGAAAAAATAAACAAATATACTAAGGGTATTTTCGTCTAAAACTTAATTCTCATTCTCATTCCATCAAAATCCAAGGGAAAGTGTGAGTTTCATCCATATCCAAGTTTTTGGGTTTCATTCCAAAATCTTGATTCTATTCCCATCAACTAAACATAAGGTTTGAAAATAAATCTATTCCCTCATTCTCAAACCTCTAAACCAAATGCTACCTTGATTTCTAAAGTTTTAAAATAAAGTTCCATTGGATTGTTGTGGATTCTGAAAAGCATATAGCTATTAATAGATTTTTCAATTTAATACAGATAATCCTCCTCTTGGGCTACCACCCGACATTACTCTGAATTCAAGGATAAGTTCTTTTCAATCAAGGCGATTGATACAAGAGAATTCGTTGGATTTGTTTTATTCTTGATAATTTCTATCATTTTTTATATTTTTAATTTTGAGTATGTCTAGAAATTTTAAAATTATGAGTATTTATCTTTATGATAGAATTTGTTTTTTCTTTATGAATTAGAAATTCAGGTTTATATGTTTTTCTTTCTTTGTGTCTTAGGATTTAAATTCTATATAAATATTATTTAGCTATTTGAGAAATTATCCTCTTATTAAGTTTTCTTTTTTGGTAAAATATAGAGAACATGAGTTTATCTTTGTTTTCGTCAGTTTCTCTTTTTATCTTTTCTTTAATTTTTTGTTCTCGTCAGTATGTAGGATAATCATTATCATATCCTATGTCAATTTCCTTCTCACAGAGAATATTATACGCAAAAACGAACTAGAAGCAATAAATTCGTGCTGATTCTGGGAAGAAACTTGAAAAGATAAATGGGTAATAACTTAGGAATTAACCTTATCTACACAAGAAAGGTAGCTCTCTCCCCAACCACCAGAGTCCAGTTGTTTAGATAACAGAAAGTTGCATGCCTTTCGAATACAAGAGTTGTTCTCGTATGTCCTTCCAGCAGCAAGCAGTCCCCCCACTCCAAACCATGTGCCATAAGTGAAGCAAACACCCCAAGATCCATACCTATTAGGAGTAGTTAACAGTTTGTCAAAAGTTTAAATGCCTAAATAGCAATTTTGTAATGAATGACCGTAAAGATTTTGTTCTTGGCAATACCAAAATAAGACTAGTTGAGAGAGGAAAATGATAGTTCAGTAAGATGGATCTTTAGGAATTAGTAACCACAGTTGCAGACTATAACACACCAGCTTGATGAATCTTTGAATGAAACAGAATATTTAGATTTTCCAAATATGACTTTCTAACTCAGCATTAAAATTGAATTGTCAAATTAACTTTGCCAAAAAAGATGAAGTATTGAAGTATAGGGATAAATATCTCGAAGAGAAAATAAAACCTCTTTACTCTCACCAAAAGAAAAAAATAATATCTCACCAACAAAATCCCACAACCCCAGAAAAAAAAACTCATTAAATGAACCAAAAAAGAATTTTATTAATTCAAAATATTGTTTTTATATATGGTGATCCGGCGATAAGAATGGGAGACCCATTTCCTGAAGGGTCTCAGCTTGATGACCGATGAAGGGCTGACTAAGCGGTTAATGGCTACGCCGAGCAGCTGAGTAGGTCCGAGCGGAACTAGGGATAACCCATACAGGGGCTTGGGTTTCCGACGCCAAGGCAGGAGAATCGAAGGGCCGAGCGGGAGCCGCTCGGCTGGAACCAAAGGGCCGAGCGGGCCGTCCGTTCGGCCAAGATAAGGGCGAGGGTACAAAGGTGGCCGAGCGGCCTATGCGCTCGGCTCGGGATATGGGACATCAGCAGAAGCATGTCTGATGATTAGGCTGTACACAAGATCACACAAGGGAGGATCTTGCCGTCACATCATGGCAAGGTTGATACAGTAGCAGTATGGCCTCATGAACATCTTCCTGACAAATCCATATCTAGGCATGTCCCTTCTAACAGACCCATACCTGGGCAAGGTCAAAGGCAGGTGGTTGCTTCGATTGGCGCGCCCAGACTTCTTCGGGAGGTCTATATAAGGTCTCCATTTCTTCACCGGAGGTATACGAGTCTTATGAGAAATCTTGATCTGGAGACCACCTTCTTGTTATTCCTCGCCTGACTTGAGCGTCGGAGGGCCGTCGCCGGGACACCCCTCCCGGCTCGGTTTTGCTGCAGGTTCACCGGAGCACTCGAGGACCCAGCAAGGAGCGTCGCATCCCCAGCGTTCGTTGACCCTTGGTTCGAACAGGATCAAATTGGAGCCGTCTGTGGGAACGCACCTGCATTCGAATAGGAACAATGGACGAGGCTGGACGACAACACACCGTGACGCTTTCAACAGAAGAACTCGATGCTCTAGTCGAGATGAGGGCCACCAAACTTATGGAGCAAAAACAAAAAGCATCAGCCGGAGCAACAAGCAACATCTGCGTCTGGTGGCCGAGCGGAAGCACCTCAAGCCACCGTCGCATTCCATCGGGCCTTATTTCGCACCCCTGAAGCCGCACCAGCTCGAAGAGATAGAGGCTCTTCTTCAGACGAAATGCCAAGGCGGGATGACAGGAAGGGGAAAGCTCCCCGAGCGGACTCATCTCCCGAGCGGATCAATCGTCAATTCTCGGAGGTTATTCTACGAGATCCTCTACCCAAGCACTACGTGCCTCCGACGATCGGCGAGTACAATGGAACAACGGACCCGGATGATCATCTGGGTAAGTTCGATAACACAGCTACGCTCCATCAGTATACAGATGGAGTAAAGTGCCGCGTCTTCCTTACAACTCTCTCGGGATCGGCTCAACGGTGGTTTCGGAGGTTGCCGGACGGATCCATCACTAGCTTCAAGGACTTCCGAACGGCCTTCCTCCACCACTTCGCTAGCAGTCGGCGTTATCAGAAGACAAGTGTCAGCTTGTTTGCCATCAAGCAAGAGTCGAGAGAATCGCTTCGAGCCTACATCCAGCGATTCAACCAAGTGGCGATGGATATCCCAACGGCCACATCGGAGACGATGATGAATGCCTTCACTCAGGGCCTTGTGGATGGGGACTTCTTCCGGTCGCTCATCCGAAAGCCGCCCCGAGATTATGATCATATGCTACATCGGGCCAACGAATACATAAACGTGGAAGAAGCACAAGCCGCCCGGAAAAAGGAAACTCCCACCGAGCGGGCACCTATTCACGCCGAGCGGAAACAGCACGCCGCTCAGCAGCCACCTAGAGGACCGAAAGCTGAAGCAATCCGATCCCCCCACGCCAGGTCGCACGTACAAGAAGTGGCTGCCGCTCGGCCCAAGCCAAAGAAGAGGTGGACCCCTATGTTCTGCTCCTTCCACCAGACGAATACGCACAACACGAAGGATTGTCGAAGTCTTCCCTTCGTGGCCAATCCCGTTCCCAGGAATGCCGAACGACGGTCTCCTCCCATCGACAGGAGACAAAGGACCCATGAAGCTGACCGGACCCGCACTGAAAGGCGACATCAATAGACACCCGATCGACACCGATCTCCGAGACAGGAGAATCGCCGGGCGTCCAGAGAACGGTCACGACCGTCCGCTCGGGAAGAGGAAAACAGAAGCAATACTTCCCGGGGCGAGATTAACGTTATTGCTGGCGGGCCGACCGGAGGAGACTCCAACCGAGCCAGAAAGGCGGGCGTCCGGCAGCTACAGATCCACGCAGTTGGTTGTAGCCAAGAGCGGGCAAGTGGACCGGAAATCACTTTCGGGCCCGGAGACTTAGAAGGAGTAGACGTGCCCCACGACGACGCTCTGCTCATCAAAGCGGTAATAGCAAATTACACTATTCATCGCGTATTTGTTGACACAGGGAGCTCGGTCAACATTATATTCAAGAAGGCGTTCGATCAGCTGCAAATTGATCGAGCCGAGTTGCTGCCCATGATAACGCCGCTCTACGGGTTCACGGGTAACGAAGTGCAGCCGGTCGGACAAATACGGCTGGCTATCTCATTGGGGGAAGAGCCGCTCAGGAGGACGCGAACAGCAAATTTCGTGGTGGTGGACTCTCCCTCATCATACAACGTCATTTTGGGACGACCGACGCTCAGTGAGTTCCGGGCGGTCGTCTCCACCTTTTATCAGAAGATGATGTTCCCCGTCGAAGACAAAGTGGGAGAAGTACGGGGTGATCAGTTAGCAACTCGGCGATGCTATATCGAGATGGTCCGAACAGAATCTAACTCTGCTCGGAAGGCACCCCGAATCGAGGTAAATGCCATCACCGAAAAGCCGCCCTCTTTAATTTATGAAGAAAAAGAGGAAGTACAGATTCACCCGACCCGATCGGAGGCTACAACTTTTATCGCCTCTGATCTGGAGGAGGAACAGAAGAAGGAACTGATCCAATGTCTCCAACGAAATCATGATATCTTCGTCTGGTCGACACATGAGTTGCCCGGGGTTTCGCCAAGCCTAGCGCAGCATGAATTGCATGTCCGACCGGATGCTCGGCCAGTGAAGCAGAGAAAAAGGGATTTCAGTGCCGAGCAGAATGCTATAATCCGGGCGGAAGTAGAAAAACTTCTGGAGGCCGGCCACATACGCGAGGTGCAGTTCCCGAGCTGGCTGGCCAACGTGGTATTGGTCTCCAAGCCGGGCGGCAAGTGGAGAGTCTGCATTGACTTTCGGGATTTGAACAAAGCATGCCCCAAGGACTTCTATCCTCTGCCCCGGATAGATCAGCTGGTGGACTCTACGGCCGGCTGCGAATTAATTTGCATGCTTGACGCCTATCAAGGATATCATCAAGTGCCGCTCGCCCGGGAAGATCAAGAAAAGGTAAGCCGACGGCACATATTGCTATAATGTGATGCCGTTCGGATTGAAAAATGCCGGGGCCACCTATCAACGCTTGATGAACAAGGTGTTCAAGGAGCAGATCGGGCGTAATCTGGAAGTCTATGTGGACGACATTCTTATCAAATCCGTCCGAGCGGCCGATCTCTTCGAGGACATGGAAGAAACCTTCCGAACGCTTCGCAAATATGGAGTCAAGCTAAATCCCCAAAAGTGCCTCTTCGGAGCAAAAGGAGGGCGTTTCTTGGGATATATAGTGACCGAGCGGGGAATTGAAGCCAACCCCAGCAAGGTGAAAGCTCTGCAAGACATGCTTCCTCCCAGAAACACAAGGGAAGTGCAGCGGTTGACCGGCCGGATAACTGCTTTGTCCAGATTCATCTCCAAAACCGCCGACCGGAGCCTTCCATTCTTCAAGATCCTGCGCAAGGCTACTAAATTCCAGTGGGATGAAGAATGTGACCGAGCTTTCGGAGAATTGAAGACATATCTTAATTCTCTGCCAGTGCTAGCCAAGCCGATCGGGGGTGAGTCACTGTATATTTATTTGTCGTCAACTGAGCATGCTGTAGGCTCAGCACTTGTGAGGGCAAGCGGCGAAGAGCAATGTATTTTCTAAGCCACATTTTAAAAGATCTTGAATCTCTACACCGGCTCGAGAAGTTGGCCTTTGCTTTAGTTCTAGCCGCTCGACGCCTTTTTCTTGGCTCACACCATCATTGTCCGGACGAGCAGTCCACTCGGAAGAGTACTGTTCCAGGAGCGTCCGGACGGCTCATCAAGTGGACGGCGAATTAAGTGAATTTGACATCCAATATCAACCCCGCTCGGCGATCAAAGCCCAATCCGGCTGATTTTGTGATCGAAGTGCAAAGGCCAGAGCCGAAGCTATGTGGAGAATATATGTGGGTCCTCTACTAGGCTCGGAAGCGGGATTGGAATATTGCTGCTCTCACCTCAAGAAGAGAAGATGCACCTATCCGTCCTGGATTACAAAGCTACCAACAACGGAGCAGAGTATGAGGCCTCATAACCGGATTGCAGGCGGCCCGGCATGTGGGTGCTTGGTCGGGTGACTCTCTATTGGACTCACGGTTGGCGCTCAACAACTTTCGCACCTTTGAAATCAATGTTCGGCTTAAACTCTCGTTGAGGCCTTTGAAAACTCAAAGCTACTTTCGAGAGGTTCTTATCGAAGATCCCGAGCGGAGAACTGCAGCAGAGTTAGCCAAACTCGCAAGTTCAATAACACCAGTTGCCATTCAGCAACCAATTGAAAAAGTACTGCTGGTGGCACACGTCGATCGGATGCAAGGCCTCACGTTTCCAAGCGACTGGAGGACACCTATTATAGAATTCCTCCGTTCGGGCACCACACCCTCCGATGAATATGCAGCCCGACTCCTCAGGAGAAGAGCTGGTCGGTTTACACTCATTGGAGATCAGCTTTACAAGAAAGCTTTCTCGCGCCCATTGCTGAAATGTGTAAGCTCGGAGGACTCAGCTTACATCCTCCAGGAAGTACATCAAGGATCATGCGGGGGTCATCCGGGCGGGCGCTCATTGGTCAAGAAGATCCTCTTGGCCGGATACTTTTGGCCAACTTTACAAACAGACGCCGCTCGGACAGTATCTACCTGCCTTTCATGCCAGAAGTATCACAACTTCTCCCACCGACCGGCCGAAGAAATGAAGGCGTCAAGCGTTTCATGCCCGTTCGACCAATGGGGAATGGATATTGTCGGTCCATTTCCGATGGCGTCCGGACAAAGGAAATTTTTACTAGTGGCGGTCGACTATTTCTCCAAATGGGTGGAAGCCGAGCCGCTGGCAAAGATCACTGAACAAATGGTTAAAAAATTCATCTGGCAACACATCATTTGTCGTTTCGGCATCCCTCGTCGACTAGTGTCCGACAACGGGCGGCAGTTCACAGGGAAGATGTTAGAGGATTGGTGCAAGAGCTACGGCATTGAGCAACATTTCACATCCGTGGCCTATCCTCAGAGCAACGGTCAAGCTGAAGTGGCCAACCGGGAAATTCTCCGTATCCTGCGCGCTCGGCTCGACCACTTGGGAGGAAGTTGGCCAGATGAAGTGCCGAGCGTTTTATGGGCCATCCGAACAACTCCTAAGGAAGGAACAGGCGTTACACCTTTTCATCTGGTGTACGGAGGTGAAGCGGTCATTCCGGTTGAGGTCGGCGTTGAGTCCATCCGGGTCCAGTGTTATGATGAAGGCAACGCCGAGCGGAGGAATATGGAGCTGGATTTGGTCGACGAAGAGCGTGCCAAGGCATCCGTTCGGTTGATGGCGTACCGTCAACGGATGAAGCAAAACTACAACCGGCGCGTCATCCCCCGATCATTCCAGGTCGGCGACCTTGTCTGGAAGAAAGTCAAGCTGGTCGGCGACGTCGGCAAGCTTGAAGCTCCGTGGGCAGGTCCCTTCAAAATCATCGAAAAGCTCCGCTCGGGCGCGTATTATTTGGAGGATGAGGACGGTCGGCAGTTAGATAGGCCGTGGAGCGCGAACCACCTCCAGCCTTACCGGGCGGGGTGAAAGGTGTGCCAATGTAAATCATCCTATGTACTTTTTTCAACTAATACTGGAAATGCAGAAATGAAGAATCAAGAGAACAGATATAAGGCATTGGCAAGAAACGAAGGCCACGAGCCGCTTAGCCGGAGGTAAATGGGTCGAGCCAAGCGCTCGAGGATCAAAGACCCAGTACCTTCCGGATGGAGATAAATTATCCGAGCCAAAATTCTCGAAGCAGACCTTGAGCCGTTCGGCCAAGAGTACGTTCTCCAAGCTGGGTAAAAGGGGCATATGGATTATCCGAGCCAAGCACCCGAATAAGTGAAGGCCTCCCAGCCGATTAGGTTCGCAAGCAAATGACCCATGCCGTTCGGCCGGGCACAAAGACTGTTCAAGCGCGAGATAAGTTATGAAGGCCAATGTCGCTCGACCTGGTAAGGAGTTAGCCTTGAAGGCCGTCTAGCCCAGACGTTAAATCATAGAGCCGACCATAAATAACCGCGCCGACGAGCCCGTCGTTAAAATCGAGAGCCGACCGGCTATAAATAATCGCGTCGTCTAGCCCAGACGTTAAACCAGAGCCGACCGGCTATAAATAACCGCCGACGAGCCCCGTCGTTAAAATCGAGAGCCGCGCCGATCGAATACCCTCTAGCCCAGACGTTAAACCGTAGAGCCGACCGGCTATAAATAACCGCTACCGACGAGCCCCGTCGTTAAAATCGAGAGCCGCGCCGTAAAAATCGTCTAGCCCAGACGTTAAGCAGAGCCGCCGACCGCTATAAATAACACGACGAGCCCGTCGTTAAAATCGAGACCGGCTATAAATAACCGCGCCGACGAGCCCCGTCGTTAAAAATCGAGAGCCGCGCCGATCGGCTATAAAAACCGAGCGAAAAACCGTCTAGCCCAGACGTTAAACCGTAGAGCCGCGCCGACCGGCTATAAATAACCGCGCCGACGAGCCCCGGCGTTAAAAATCGAGAGCCACGCCGATCTGCTATAAACATCCGCGCCGACGAGCCCCGTCGTTAAAAATCAAGAGCCGCGCCGATCGGCTATAAAAACCGAGCGGAAAGATCGACGAACACCGTCGTTAAAAATCAAGTCGGTCCGGCGACTATAAATACCCCGAGCGGACGAACGAATATCAGAGTAAGAAATCGCGGAAACTACAAATATTAAAACATTCAGGCCCGATTGGGGGTTGGTCCTCCAATATTCGGCGTTTGTTGACTTCACGCAGGCAGGATACGTGCAGAGCGAGTAGGCCTCTTCGCTCGGATTTTATGCAATGTGCAAGCCGATCGGGCGCGTGAAGGAGAACGCTTAAGAGCATGACTGACTCTAAGCATCAACGTTAAGCAAACAGAAGAATATTATGGACAATGAGTAGGAAGACAAGCAAAGGGGCATCGTTTCATTAGAAAAAAAAAAAATTTAATTATGCCGAACGGCACGTACAAAAATTTTACATCCGCCGAGCGGATGAAATACAGAAAGTACTTGAAATAACCCGCATCACTCCGGATCCTCAAAATTAAAAAAGGTGTCCGGGATGTCGTCAATCATGGCTGCCAGTTCGGGAGGGGGAATGCTCAGGTCAGCAGGAAGATGCCCCCCCCCCTTCTTAAAGTACGCCGTGGTGACCTTGACCGCCTCGAGGAAGGTTGAGGAGACGTTGCCACCAAACTTTTCGCCAAAGCGCTCCGAGCGGAGGTATTCCTGGCGCGCTGCGGCTAGCCGACTTGGCTCTCCCTCCTTATATTTCTTGAGTGCCGCTCGGGAAGCGGTTAAGGTATCTTGGACAGCCTTCAAGTCCATCTCAGCTTTTGTGCGTTCGGCTGCACGGATCTCCCGCTCGGCATTCAGATCGGCCTCTAGCTTCTTAGACTGCTGATCTAGGGCCCGGACTTCGACTTTCATTTTGTCCAGATCAGCAATCGCCCGCCTCTTCCGGCCACTGGCGCGTCTCACGTCCCCGTCCCGCTTCTTCACCAAGTCTTCGAGTCGGGCCACCTCTGCAGCCAGATCAGCAGCCTTCTTCTGTTCGGCCTCGAGAGTTTGTTTCTCCCGCTCGGCCGATGGACCCCCTGATACTTGGAGTGTTTCCAGGAGATCCTCCAGCTCGGCCAGCCGGTGGCTAGTGGCGATTTGCTCAGCCCAACGCTGTAAGGAAATAATAAAATCAGGAGTCAAACAATAGCATGACACATGAAGAAAGATGAATTTACCTGTGTGGCCTGCTGCATATTGTTATCGCCGAGCTGCTTGGGCGTCATGAGGGCAACCTGAATCTGGGCGTCCTCAAAAAGCTTGGCGAGCGGACCCGTCAAGGTTATTTCGTGAACAGGGCTTGATGGCCGATCGGCAGACAGTAAATATTCCTCCGATGGGAATCGGAGGGTGGTCTTGATGGTCGGATGGCCGGACGGCGCTTCTTCAGTTGCAGCCGCTTGTCGCGAAGACTCCCCTATGGTGGAAGTTTCGCCCAACCGACGTAAACGGCGACGAGTCCGGGGAGGAGAGCCGGAAGGCTGTGCGGTAGGCGAGGCCGCTGGAGTCCCGATCTGTGATGGCGTGCGAGCAGGCGAAGTTACGCCGATTGGCACCTGTGGTGCTCCCTCTTGTGGCGGCGGAAGGCTGGAGTCTCTTCGACGCTTTCGCCGAACTTCCAGCGGTGGATCCCCGACCTGAGGGACCCCCAGCTCGGCGGGGGCTGAGGAAACAGGATCCGCCTCAACCTCTGTTGAAGCGGATGGGGCAGCATCTGTTTCAGGGGCGGACTGCGCCCCCCCCCTCTCCCGCGTCTGCTGGGCGGCTGGGAATGAGACCCCACTCGGCGAGCTCCTTTTTGGTGGCCGCCTCAATTTCCACGGCCTTCAGTTTCAAATGAGCGGTAGCCTTAGAGCACCACATGACTTCAGCTGCAGTAAACGAAATTAAAATCAATTAGACAAAAAAGACTAAGAGAGTAAAGAATCCTTACTCATGCGGACGGGGAGATTTGCCCGAACGGGAGACAATCCGAAAATATACAACACCCCCTTGAGCAGCAGCTGATCGATCTTGTATCGCTGACCGGACAACCAGTTAGCGCATGAAGATAGGCTCGGTCGGCACAGCGGTCTGCCATTTGGTTCGGAATGCTGGCCGCTGGGGAAGTCGGATATAAAAGAAAAACTCCTTCCAGTGTTTGTTGGAGGTCGGCATATTGTCAAAAAATTTAAAGCCTATTCTACTTTGGAAAATAAAAGTCCCCAGCTCGGATTGTTTGGGGTAGAAGAAGAAGTGGAATATTTTAGGGTCAAGAGGGATACTGTGCAGCTTGAAGAGGACGACCATCCCGCTCAGCAGCCTAAAGGAATTCGGCACAAGTTGGCCGAGCGGGATGCGAAAATAGTTACAAACCTCTAAAATAAAGGGATGGGTAGGAAATCTAAGGCCACCCTGGAATTGGTCTAAAAAGAAACAGATTGTGCCGATCGGCGGGTCATGTGGTCGGTCGGTCGGGTCGGCTACGACTATTTCATAGTTATCGGGAATTCCATACGTCCGAACAAGACGCCGAGCACCCTCCTCATCAAATCGACTCTCCATGGTCAGGTACCAAGGGCCATGAACACCAACAGCGGGTGCAGAGGAGCTTGCCATCTCGGAGAAGCGAAAGAATGGCAAGAAATCGAAGGAAGGGAAACGAAAGGGGCGAAATGAGCAGAGAAGATCTAGTAAGTGAAGGAAGAAGACTCACTGGGAAGGAAACGGGTGGAAAGAATCACCGATGAGATGATCGCCGCCTAAAAATAGACACTAGATCGCCGGAGACCGCAGCAACAGAACGAGGCAGAAGGCAACGCGCGAGCTAATATGCGGCCAAAAAAGGGAAGGAGGCTTTATACGGCCGAGGATGGCCAGCCTCCGCCGTCCGATCTAGGTCACGAGAAACGAGGACGCCCTCGGGCCGTCCATTTCAAACGGGGGCGTCCCATCGTAAGTGACGCCGCCATCACACAATGGTCGACACGTGGCGCCCTGTCACCGAGTGCAATTAATGCGCCCATACCGCGCATGCTCCGACTTAATGGAGAGGATTTGCATGATTTTTGAGAAGATCTAGACAAGCAAATATCCACATTAAGCGACAAGACAACCGAAATGAAGAGCCGAACGGCTGAGTTTGGCAGAAGGGCCGAACGGCCCCAGGGATATTATAAGCTACGGAAAGGCGGCGACCGCTCGCTCGGACACATATAGTCCAGTCAGTCGGACTCACTGCCTCCTTCGACTAGACTTGAAGGGAAGGCAAGTGATCCGGCGGTAAGAATGGGAGACCCATTTCCTGAAGGGTCTCAGCTTGATGACCGATGAAGGGCTGACTAAGCGGTTAATGGCTACGCCGAGCAGCTGAGTAGGTCCGAGCGGAACTAGGGATAACCCATCCAGGGGCTTGAGTTTCCGACGCCAAGGCAGGAGAATCGAAGGGCCGAGCGGGAGCCGCTCGGCTGGAACCAAAGGGCCGAGCGGGCCGTCCGTTCGGCCAAGATAAGGGCGAGGGTACAAAGGTGGCCGAGCGGCCTATGCGCTCGGCTCGGGATATGGGACATCAGCAGAAGCATGTCTGATGATTAGGCCGTACACAAGATCACACAAGGGAGGATCTTGCCGTCACATCATGGCAAGGTTGATACAGTAGCAGTATGGCCTCATGAACATCTTCCTGACAAATCCATATCTAGGCATGTCCCTTCTAACAGACCCATACCTGGGCAAGGTCAAAGGCAGGTGGTTGCTTCGATTGGCGCGCCCAGGCTTCTTCGGGAGGTCTATATAAGGTCTCCATTTCTTCACCGGAGGTATACGAGTCTTATGAGAAATCTTGATCTGGAGACCACCTTCTTGTTATTCCTCGCCTGACTTGAGCGTCGGAGGGCCGTCGCCGGGACACCCCTCCCGGCTCGGTTTTGCTGCAGGTTCACCGGAGCACTCGAGGACCCAGCAAGGAGCGTCGCATCCCCAGCGTTCGTTGACCCTTGGTTCGAACAGGATCATATGTGATCCCATTCTTTATAAAATAAATATTCAATTTATCTCAATTGATTTTTTTTAAAATTAAACAACCTTTTAAAAATTCTCCCACTATATTTTAAAAATATAATAAACTATAAGAATTTGAATTTGACTACTTAAACTACTTAGAACTTTTCAATTTTTTTTTTTGACTTCTTTAAACAAATAACAAAAGAGAGCCGTACAAAATGAATTTAAATGAAATAGGCAACTATAAGTGCAAACCATGAGCCGTCATCTCGCTGTATCTTTTCAAGAAAACGTGTTGATTTGTTAATACAATCATCTATCTCATCTCGCCGATGACCTGGATATAACTTTTTAAATGATGTCAATGCCTGAATTGTTGATGAGGTGCATTCGACATACCTGCAAATGACATTTGCATTTCAACTACATATAAAAAACTTGAAGTAAATAAACAAGAATTGTTATATTAAGAAATAGAAGTGACGAAATCTTACGAATAGTCGATAATAATATCTTCAAATGTTTCAGTAGGGTTAAGAATCTGTACAAGAAAAAAGAAAGTTATGACTTTGATAGATGACTGACATATCATGTTCTATCCTAATTTTATAGATAAAAATTCTAGGTTATTTTGAACCAACCAAACAGGCATAAATACTTTTTGCGGTATATCTAAGGGATTAGGCTTATCAAGACCATGATTGTGAACCAAACATGAGGTTCATAGAGAAATTTTTGTTAAATTGTACATCGTTCTCATTTCCCAACTCTGTTCCACGAAATCTCACATTATACACAATTAGAAAAGTGTGAAAAATGTCCCTGGATTTAGTTCTTTCTTCAAAGACCAAAAAAGAGACCAATTTGTTGACAAGTTTTCACTTTTTGTTTTTGTTTTTTGTTTTTTGAAATTGAAAAGGAAGATACAATAAGATATTTCAGATATAAACTAGCCACTTCAATTTGTTTGTTGTCGTGAGAGGTGTTCCTCTCACACTTCCCTTGACTATACAAAATTTCTATGGTTCTTGAATTAACATAACAATGCCTTAAACTAATGATCCAAAAATTTAGTTAATAATAATGACCATAATCAATAGTAAAAAATAATTAATGTCATTTTTACATCTTTAAAATTACATTTAATAAGTGCTCATGTGTCTCATCAACACAATTTAATAGGAAAATTAACAACTTCAAGGATAAGTCCTTTCTATAAAAACAACTCCTATTTGTCCAAAGTGAATTAATCTATGAACAAACTCTAGATACATGATTGAGAAACATATGCAGAATGCAATAGCAACATAATGCTCTTGGAGTACATACCTCCAACCAAGCATAGGACCTTGTAGGTTCCCAAGCAGAAACACCACCATCCTTGTTCTGCAACATAACTACAATTAGAAGAAAAAGTTGCTGTTAAGTATTTGCATCTATTTTTGGTGTTGTTACCATTAGTGAAAGGATGATATTAACAGCATCATAAAGCTTCCTTGTTTCAATTGGATCACCAACAATCTCTGGAGTAACCTTAGATAACAAGAGAGCTGCCTGTAGAAGAAACATCAGCATCAACATCAAGAAATTTGGCTTGCCAATAGAAGATAGCAGTTACCTTAAGTCCTTCTGCTGTACAATCTGAGACAGTCCACCCTTGATCTGCAGTTGCAAAGGTCCATGCACCTTTGGAGATGTGGCGGTGCCAAAAATCAAGATCACCAGGGCAATCTTCAAGGACCTTCCAATGAAAAGAAGTGAAAAATTAATGTATATATTTACATATTAAATAAAGGGTAAATATTCAGTAGAAGAATGTACATAATTTAAGAACTTTGTTAAAAAAAAAAATACTAACCTGTGAACTTTTAATGAATTCGTGAGCCTTCTTGAGTGTTTCACCAAATTCCTCAGAAAGATCAATTGACATAATTGCATGAACAGCAAAAACTGTGTCCCACAACTGGCTTCCATTACAGGCCTGCAAAATTAACAATACGGCAACAATTTCTGTACATGATTCTCGCAAGTGAAAAAAACTAATAAGAGTACATGTGTTGCATATTCTAGTGTACCTGCATTTTCATTCCATCTTCAGCTAACCATAGATAATCATATATTCGTGGAAGATGTAGCTTAAATGCCTTTGAATTTGGGTCTTCAATCCAAACACAAAGCATATTAAGTACCTATATAGATGAAGTTTCAGAAGAAAGCAACATTTCTCACATAATTGCTGCATAAATTGTAAAACATTTACCGTGTTGGTCAGAAAGAAAGACTGGCTTGAGTTTTTCATTCACATTCTATTTAACTCGTATGCTACACTAAAAAAAATTTGGATCTAAGGACGAAATTTAGGGACGAAAAATTTTCGTCCCAAATCTACAACAAATTTAGCGACAAAATAAGAAATCGTTGCTATTTAGCAACGAATTTAGTAACAAAATAGTTTCATTGTAAATTGGCAACAAATTATATTTCGTAGCAAAATTCGTTGCTAATTAGCAACGAAATTTAATATTCATTGTAAACTTTGTGACAAAATTCCAGATTCATTGCAAATATTGCAACAAATTCAATATTCATTGCAAACTTTGTGACGAATTAAGAATTCATCATAGAATGGATAAAAATTAAAAAAAAAAATCAAAGTGTCTAAAATCGGTTGATGGACCTAAACAGCTCGAAATGATATGAAACCAGTTTCAATATGTTCGTCTAATTCTCTTGATTATATCTATGCCTTCAAACATTAATTTGACTTAATATATTGAGATCAGTGAATTTTTAAACATGAATTAGATTTTTTTTAAAATATTTGTATTAAAAAAAATCACGGATCTTAATATATTGAGTCAAATTAATATTTGAACGAATAGATATAATCAGGAGAACTAGAGGGATACATAGAAACTTGTTCATATCATTCCGAGCATTTTAGGTCCATCAACCGACTTTAGACTTATTTATTTTTTAAAAAAGACTCATTCCGTGATGAATACAAGGATTCGTTGCAGAATGATCATTTTTTTCAAAAAAAAATGTCTCAAGCTGGTTGATGGACTTAAAGAACTCGGAATGACATGAAACTAATTCTTATGTGCTCCTCCAGTTATCCTAATTATATTCATATCCTTAAACATTAATTTAACCTAATATGTTAAGATTAGTGATTTTTTAAACACGAATGTGTTTGAAAAATCTAATTCGTGTTTAAAAATTCACTCATCTCAATATATTATGTAAAATTGATATTTAAAGACATGGATATAATCAGGAGAATTAGACAAACACATACGAACTGGTTTCATATCATTCCTAACTCTCTAGATCTATCAACCGGCTTCGATTTTTTTTTTTATTTTTGAAAAATACCCATTCTACGTTGAATCCATGGATTCGTCATAGAATGAGAATTAGACAAATACATAAAAACTAGTTTTATATTATTTCAAGCTCTCTTTGTCTATCAAACGGCTTCAGACATATTTTTTTTAAAAAAAAAAAAACCATTCTACAATGATTCCATGACGAATCGATGGATTCGTCGCCAAATCTATGACGAATCCATGGATTCATCTCTAAATTTGTGAAGAATCCATGTATTCGTCACATAATGGTGATGCCAGACAAGATAGCGATTATCCTGCGGGCTACTGAGAAAGGAATATTAGGAGAAAACAAGAAGAGAATCCTCCTAAAACGAAGAGAAATACGTTGTTCTCTGAGTTTTACTACAATAAAATTTTTTATTATGAATAAAAGATAATTCCTCAACATCTATACATGACTTTTATATAGACCACAACCTAAGATCCTAGGAAAGAAATTACAATTAATATATCTTAATTTCAATCTTGTAAAGAAAAGAAATAGATCTTTTAGCCGAAAAGGAAAGTACATAACTGAATGATCTTAACTCAAAACAAGATGCAAATAAAGACAAATCCTCCCCTATAAATACTAGGAATATCAAAATTATCCTAGATATCCTAAAACAAATATGACTAAAAATAGCGAAAGGGCTTTGAAAAGAGTTTGCATGGTGGAATTTGGGGCCGAAACTTGGCGGTTACGGTTTCACCCAAAACAAACGTAGGTTTTTGAATTCGATATGGCCATCGATAGAGCTTAATTATGAGTTTTGAGTCAAAAGTTATACCCTTTTAAAGTTTAAAAGGTCATATTAGGCTTTATCATGGATTGGGACTGCATCAATCTCCCCAGGTTGAAAAGAACTCACCCTCGAGTTCATATTAGTTCGTCAGCATCTATCAAATAAGGAGTTAAGTGCTTTACATTGAAGACATTGGAAGTCTTCAAACGACTAGGAAGGTGCAACCTGTAAATATTGTTGTTAATCTTCTGTAGTATCTCACATGGTCCAATTTTTTGATCCTTTAGCTTATTATACTCTTTAATAGGGAAACAATCATGAGTCAATATAGCCCAAACAAAATCTCCAATCTTAAATAGTACCTGTCGACAATGACTATCGACCCAAGCCTTATACTTAGTATTGCTTTCCATAATTGTTAGATTCGCCCGCTCATGAATACCTTGAAGATGCTTTGCCATCTCATCCACTTTAGGACTAATTCACCCTACACATGGAACACAGACTAAGTCCAGAACCCCTAATACAATCTCAAAAGTACTCAATCTTGTGGTCATGGTTCTTGATCTGTTGTAGGTAAACTATGCTTGAGGTAATGCCAAGTCCCACTACTTTAGTTTAGTTCTTGTGAGGAATCTCAAAAGATTGCCCAGACTCCTATTCACCACCTTGGTTTGTCTATCTATTTGAGGGTAGTAAGCACTGCTAAAGTTCAACTTTGTGTACAATTTTCCCCATAAGCTTTTCCAGAAGTGACTGATAAACTTAGTATCTTGATTTGAAGTTATGGATCAAGGAATGCCATGTAAATGCACAATCTTCTTGAAGTAAAGATGGGCAATCCAGGCAGCATCCATAGTCTTCCTACAAGCTATAAAATGTGTCATCTTTGAGAATCTATCAACCACAACAAGAACTGAATTTGAGGTTCATTAGCTGTGGGTTAATCCCAATATGAAATCCATGATGACATCGAACCAAGAAGCTTCAAGAATGAGTATGGGAGTGTACAAGCATGCATTTGTGAGAACCTCTTAGACCACTGGCATACAAAACGTTGATCAACAAAGTGAGCCACATTGCTGGTCAACTTAGGCTAATAGAAATTGACAAAGATGAGGGTCAATGTCTTATCACGTCTGAAGTGCCCCTCATTATGAGGCTTACTAATAATTGCTACCGTAGAGAGCAGTCTAGAATGCACAACTATAACCCACGAAACAAATAATCATTATGTAAAATAAAATCATATCGGTGACCATTATGTACCCGTAGAGTATTCTTCTGAATGATGAGTCAGCTGTATACATATCTAGAAAAACCTCAAAGCCTACAACGCTGATTACTCATGGTGGTGAGTAATGAAGAACGTCGACCAGGGCATTTGCGACACAATTCATACTTCTAGCTTAGTGCCTTAGCATAGAGATAAACTCTTATAAGTAAGCCACTCACTTGGCATGCCGCCTGCTCAGCTTGTGTTGATCATTGATGTATTTTAATATTTATGATCAGTAAACAAGAAGAACTCCTTCTATACTAGGCAGTATTGCCAATACTTCAAGGAATGCATAATGGCATAGAACTCCAATTCATATGTAGAACAATTTTTCTTAGACCCGGAGAGTGTCTTGTTGAAGAAAGCAATAGGTCACCTAGATTGACTTAGAACACCTCCTGTACCTATGTTGGATGCATTACAATTGATCTCGAATAATTTGTCAAAATTAAGAAGGGCTAGAATTGGTGCTTCGGTCATCCTCTATTTGACCAGTTGAAAGCTAGCCTTTGCTTCTTCAGAATAATTAAAATCCCTACCCGTGAGACATTCTGTGATAGGAGTAATTAGATTCTTGAAATTTTTGATGAACTGACAGTAGAAAGAAGCTAAGCCATGGAAACTTCTGACATCATGCTAGGTCCTTAGTTGAGGCCACTCGATGATTGCATCTATCTTGTTTGATCTGCGTGTACACCATCAGTAGATATAATAAATCCAACGAAAGTTAACGATGTAGTAAAGAAAGAGCACTTCTTCTTGTTTACAAATAACCACTCCGTTTTTTGCTTTTTGAAGACATCATGGAGATGATCGAAGTGTAATACCCATGTCGGACTATAATTGAGAATGTTGTCAAAGTATACCACCATAAACTTTCCCATAAAAGGCCGCAAGATATGATGCATAAACCTTATGAAGGTGTTGGGCGCATTGGACAGTCCAAAAGGCATGACCATCCACTCATATAGCCTATGATGCATCTTGAATATCGTCTTCCATTCATCACCAAGCCTTATTCTGATATGATGGTATCCACTTTTAAGATTAATTTTTGAGAATACCTTAGTACTAGATAGCTAATCTAGCATGTTGTCCAAGCGGGGAATTAGAAATTGGTACTTTATTGTAATCTTGTTGATGACTCTACTATCAATACACATACACCACGAGTCATCATTCTTCAGCACTAGTAGGGTAAGAATTGCGCAAAGGCTCATGCTCTCTCAGATGTATCCTTTTTCCATCAACTCCACCACCTAATATTGCAATTCTTCAACTTCCTTAGGGATGAGGCGATAAGCTAGCCGATTAGGCAAACTCGACCTTAGAACAACGTCAATCTAATATTGGATATCTCACATAGGAGATAGCTCAGAAGGATGATCCTTTGGCATTAGCTCATCAAAATCCGCCAGCAGCTACTATATTTTAGTTGGTAACTCAGCGTCCATGGCAGGAGCAACGCTTTGGCATGGTAACAAAGCATATACAACTCTATGCTCCACTTCATGTAAAAACTTGGATATATAAAGCATATTAGTATTTTTAGCTACTAGAATTGGAGTGATTCCTTCCCACCGCGGAACCAACACAATTTTTTTCCCTTTATGAGAAGGGTATATGTATTCTTCCGCCCATCATAAACAACACTGTAATCATACTACCAAGGTCGCCCCAACAATGCATAACACACATCCATGACCACCACATCACGCTAAACACTATCAAAATATTTGCCAATTGAAAAGAAAATGAGGCATCGCCTGTCTACTGTTACCTCACCTTCTTTATTCAGTTAGGATGACTTGTAGGATCTAGGATGATGATCTATCTTCAATTATAATTTCTAGACAGCCTTAGTGGATATTATGTTCTCATAACTGCCATTGTCGATGATCAACTTGCAGACTCTATCCGCGATCTTGCAAGTAGTGTGAAAAATATTTGTTCTCCACCAATCATCCTCCGAATCACTCTTGAAAGTCAACAGACTCTTATGAACGACCAAATTTTCATGACCATCACTTTAAATAACTTCGTCAGATGCATCATACATCGGATTGCCAATTGTTATTATATCTTCTATCACATCTTCCTCGATCAACAAGTTTTTACCCTTCGGATCAGTAGAAGAGGGCTTCCTGCATTGGTACACCTTATGCCCTTGTTCACCACATTCATAACATTTGATAGGAGTCTTAGAGTAAATCTATAGTGACCGCTATGGTGGCCGCTACCATGGCCATTGCAGTGGTTGCTGCTGTGAAGGGTGAGAATTTTGAGACTGAGCTAGCCAACTGTTCTGATCACTTCTCCCTGCTAGTTTTTTATTTTGTTGCATTTCAGCTGCCAATGCACGCTGAAAGGACTCTGACATCATTGAAAATAAATGACAACTGAGGGCATCTTGCAAAGTCAAGCGCATACCCCCTAAGTATCGTGCCACCTTCTACTCTTCCATCTCAAATAGATCATTTCAGTACACCAGTTAAAAAAAGTCATCTGTACATTCGTCTATCAATCTCGCACCTTGTCTCAATGAGTGAAGTCGTTGGAACAGAGTTTGGGAGTAGGTGAAGGGAAGGAAGTGTTCCTTCATTTTTCCCTTCATATTCTCCCAAATAGTCACTTGAGATTTACCTTGTTTGTCTCGAGAGTGCTGCATCTATTCCCACCATGCTGATGCTAGCCCCTTGAGTTCGATGACAATTAACTTTACCTTCATCCGATCTGGAACTTGCTTGTAGTTGAAGATTTACTCTATTTCGTTGACCCAGTCAATGAAGTCCTCTACTCGCAATGAACTAAAAAATTCAGGCAGATCTCGTAATCTGAAGTCTCTAGTAGGATCCTCTCACCCATGATGTTCTTGAGTTGTATCCTGCCAGTGATATGGGTTCTTGCAGGAAGACTCAGATCCATGATCAAAAATCTTATGATCACCGAGATCCCACGCCACTAGAAGTTGGGTTAACTCTGCAACTTGTCTCCGTAAATCCTTAATCGTTATTATGTCTTGGACATTACGACCATGGTGCTTGGCTTCCTCTATCGAAGCCTGCCTATTATTACAACCGTGACTACGATGACCCGCCATTGGATCTGACGATGACCTTCACTTGGCTCTGATACTCACTGACGCTAGGTAGAATAGTGATTATCTTGAGAGCTACTGAGAAAGGAAGATTGAGGAAAAAAAACAAGAAGATAATCCTCCTAAAATGAAGAAGAATACGTCATTCTCTGAGTTTTACCATAATAAGAAATTTTATTATGAATAAAGGATAATTCTTCAACATCTAAATATAACTCTTATATAGATTAACCTAAGATCTAAATTAAAGAAAGAAATTATAATTAATAGATCTTAATTCTAATTTTGTAAAGGAAATAGATTTTTTTAACTAAAAAGGAAAGTACATAACAGAACGATCTTAATTCAAAACGAGATGAGGACCAAGACAAATCCTCTCCTCTAAATTCCAAGAATATCAAAATTACACTAAACACCCTAAAAATAAAAATTATCAAAAATAAAAAAAATGCTCTAAAAGGGGTTTAAATAGTGAAATTCGAGGCCAAAACTTGGTGGTTATAGTTTCACCCATTACAAATATAAGTTTTTGAATTCTACACGTGTGGCCACCAATAAAGTTTGATTTCGAGTTCCCAGTCAAAAGTGACATCTTTTTAAAGTTTGAAGGGTCATATTGGGCTTCATCAGAGGTTGGGCATGCATCAAATAATCACTTTTTCAATAAATAAATAAATAAATAAATATATCCAAAGTGGGTTGATAGACTTAGAGAGTTTAGAATAATATGAAACCAGTTTGTATATGTTCCTCTAGTTCTCTTGATTATATTCATATCTTCAAACATCAATTTGACCCATATTTTGAGATTAGTGGTTTTTTGAATACGAAGATATATGAAGAATCTAATTCATGTTAAAAAAATTCATTGATATAAATATATTATATTAAATTGATATTTGAAAGCATGGATATAATAGCATAAACCCAAAAAAACACATAGACTTTAAACTTGGAGTTCTAGAGTAACAATTACATTTGTTTTGCAATACAAAATAGCCTCAAGTTCTTTACACTTACTCGATAACTCATTGTTGACTATGAAAACACTATTATAAAAGGAAAAATACAATGAAAAGCAATCATTTCCATTTAGGCCTTTTATTGCATCTATATGTTCTAGTGATGATCACATAGAGTTTATCAATAGAACTCCATCTTCACTCTCTCTTCATTGATACGAGACATCCTAGAGAATCTCAAATTAAAGGTCTTGTCCAAATAAATTTAATTATTATGAAGCAAATTTGCTTGATTCCGTCGGTTGACCGTTGATCTTGTCAATTAGAATATATAATTAGTCGATTAGAATAATTTTGTTGTAATACTCAATAATAAATATACACACTAAGGAAATCATTTTAATCAAGCCAAATAAAATAAAAGGTTTCAAGAATATAAAAACTTAATATTCAAAATTTTAATAATTGTAGTAATTTAGAATCAGAGTAACATGTAGAAAGAATATCTTTTATTCTTCTTCTTGCATCAACATCTTCAAATGAAGAAAGAAGGGTAATTATATATATTCCAATTAAGAATTTTAGTATTTGTATTATGATAATATTGCTTGAAATGAATAAATTATATGCTTAGTTAATACATGTTTCATCACCATGCTTATCTTATTATTCTTATGGTCAATTGCATGTATTTCTATCTGTCATTTGGTTATTTTGATTGTGTGAAAGAGAAGTGTAGAGGTTAAAGTTAGTAAACCTATGACCACATCAATGGTATCTCACTCCACGATAAAATCTCAAATCGAAGGCAAGCTTAAAGTTGAGAGGGTGCATTAGGTTTATAATTGTTATTACTTTTCATTTAGTTTATGCCCTAACTTAAATGAATTATCAAACTTGTGGTGGCATACATGTGTAATTATCTAATATTTTACTTTTTGTTTGTCTGTTTTCTGATGTAGGAAAAGAAGAAAAGGAAGTATAGAAGAGGAAGTGATGGCCGAGGAAGAAGAGGATGATGATTTGATATCTTTTTGTATTTCCTCTATCTATCCTTTTGAGACTATGTTTATGGGAGATTTGATTTGTTAAACTGGAAGAATGTTGAACTTGCTTTAGTTATGGATATTTGAATTTGTATTTCTTGTGTTGTGTATGCTATGTTGGGATGTTAAACTTGAATTTGCATTTGTTGGTATGGTTTGAACCGGTTTAATTTGTATGTATATATGATTTGTATGAATAGGTTAAATGGGGAGGTTCTGTTGAATATTATACGTTTTGCAACTAATTTAGCGACAACTTTTTTCGTTGCAAAATGTTACTATGTATCAAAATTCTGGGACGAAAATAGGTTTTCGTCCAAGAACCTGCGACAAAAATAGATTTTCATCCTAGAATCTGGGGTGAAAAATATGTTTTCATCTCAAATTTGAAGTTCATGAAGCCGTGCACCGGATTCCTATTGTTTGCATGATTTTGGCGACTAGAACTAATTAGTCGCAAATCAGTCCCAAAATTTGGGATGAGTTGGAGATGAAAAATAATTCGTCACAAATTTATGATGGAATATGTTTTTGTCATATATTGAAATCATGAAATTTTGTGATGAATTAGTTTTCATCATAGATTTGCAATGAAATATGTGACAAAAAATAAATTCGTCGTAGATTTGTGACGAATTTTCATAATTTAGTGACAGAATTTGGCAACAGCTAATTTACGACGAAAAAATTTTAGTCACAGATGTTGTCATAAATTGACTAATTTTTTTTATAGTGAAATGAAACTCTACATGGAAAGTTATTGAGGATTAAGTACTACTATATCATCAAAAGTGGAACAGGATGATGCTCACAATGAAAAGTAAGAAGAAAGGCAAAAAGGGCAAAAAGGGAAAAAGGAATTTCTCATAGAGAAGTCCTCAAGTTGAATTCCAAACTCATAAAACAAATGCACATCTAAAGTTTAATTTTAAACATAAACCTTTGTTAGATAAATATGAAATACATGTAAAACTCAAGTTTACATCCATTCATGATATAGCTTTAAAAGGCTATATATATATATATATATATATATATATATATAAATGTTATGCTACATACCATTATTTAAGGATTGCTACGGACTAAATGTCATGTCATTGTTTTATTATTTTTTTATAAAATTTTTTCTCTTTCTTCTTTGTTTTTTTTTCTTCTGCTTAGTTCGTTCTCGTTTCACCGAGAAGCAGTTCACCGTGCCTCGTCGCGTGCCCTCCACCCGCCCTGCCGCCGGCCATCTGCCCATCGTCGGCGTGATCACGGCCGGAATTCGGATGCGTCCGCATGGCCAGGTCCGTATTTTAACAAAACTCATATACATAAATGTTATGCTACGAACCATTATTTACGTATTGCTACGGACTAAATGTGATGTCATTGTTTTATTATTTTTTTTATAAATTTTTTTCTCTTTCTTCTTTGTTTTTTTTTCTTTTGCTTCGTTCGTTCTCGTTTCGCCGAGAAGCAGTTCACCGTGCCTCGTCGCGTGCCCGCCACCCGCCCTGCCGTCGGCCATCTACCCACCGCCGGCGTGATCACGGCTGGAATCTGGATGCGACTGCGCCGGAATCCGGTTGCCTGCCCACCACCACCATTCTAGGCAGACGGAGACGCAAGATGGCGCCGCAAGGAGGAGCAGCGCTGGCCACCCGCGGAAGCATTCGCCGGAGAGGAAGCCGCCTCCACCGCCGAGACACGTATCGCGGCATGCGCCAGAGAGGAGGAGGAAGAGGAGGAGACAAACAAGGAGGTTGAGGTTGGTCCACACCATGGCTGCCGCCACGCCAGCTATGCCGAGGCGGAGGCGAACGGCGAGAAGGTACGTGAGCAGGCCATGGAGCGCGACGCAGAAAGAGGAGCAGTAGCTGACTGGGAGGGTGATGTTCTGGGAGCGGAGGAAGACGCGGAGCGGGTGTAGTAAGGACAGGAGGAGGAGATTCGGCGAGGCTGCCGCGACGAACACCTGCGCTGCCGTCGCAATCTCCGCATCCTGCCCTCATCGGAGGAGGATGGTGCGGGCGTTGAACCAGAGGAAGGCGATCGGGAGGGAGGCGCGGAGAGGAGGAGCAGGGTGGCGCGCTGCAGGGGTGAGGTCGGAATCCATGCGGCGATTCCCGACGGGTTCACCCCCTGGGCTATAGTGTGGGTGGGTCCAGGCGCGGTGAGCGGATGGTCGGCGGGCACGCGAGGAGGCACGGTGAGCGGATGGCCGGCGGGCGAGGAGTCGCGGTGAGCAGTGGCGAGAACGAATAAACACACACAAAAAAAAACTTACATTTAAAAAATAAAAAAATATTAAAAAAAAAAAAAATCAAATTTTGTAGATCGCGGATGAGTCCGCATGGCCAGGTCCGTATTTTAACAAAACTCTCTCTCTCTCTCTCTCTATATATATATATATATAAAAGATTAAGAGAAAAGAAGGGGAAAGAAACTTCTACTATATTTTATAGGCATTGATTCCATAACGAACAGTTAAAATTAGATGTTTTTTTTTTTTTATATATACAAAGGATCAAGACTTTGAAGTTGAGGTAAAGTTATACTTTAAAGCGAGCATCCCAACTTTTTTATTTAGACATTTGTTCTTCCAGCCTTCCAGGAAATTGCAAAATTACCTCATAAGTCTAATTGCAATCAGCATTTGTAATTAACTGCATTCATCAGCAAAAATAACTCATCTCATAACATCAAAGAATCTGCAACATCAAAATCATAGAGTATCCAGAAGGCACATAAAACGGATACGAGTAACTCAGAAAGGATGATAATTTTTTATTAAATACTTCTCTATAAGCAGCAGGATTTGCATCTCAACTTCTAGAAATAGGTTCGTCTAATGGACATGCTGTAGTTCTTGGCTGTTATGCACTTATGATGAATTGCCAATAATGAATCCTATTTGTGCTATAAAAATTGACAGTAATCAACTTCTTCAAATAAATCTTTTGACTCACCTTGTTAACTGAACCAAGGCAAATATATCTAGTATTCTCATCTTCATAATGAATATGCTGGATAGCAATATTAATAGCCTTCTCTCTCAACTTGCTACAAGGCCAATGCATTAAAATAGGTTCAACAATTTTATGAAGGAATGCCCAAACGATGTCTTGTACAAATGGATGTGGATAGTATAAATCTTCCTGAAACATACATCATCAAGCCACAAAATAATGAGCATTTAGTATATACTAATTGATAAGCATCACAACTAATTATAGTCACCAATTACAGATTTATTTAATTCATTTATTTTAGCATCAGCAGGATTTTCTAGTAAATACACTTTGTAGCCTATCATACCTAATCAGATAATGAGATAAGACTTGTTGTTATTGTTGTTTGGTAAATGCATTTTGTGCTTAAGAAATTTGAGGATAAAAAGGTAGACAGGATCACCTTCTAGTTAATTATGGAGGGAAAATGGAGATACAATTACCTCTATTAAGAGAGAAATTACCAAAGCAATAAAAAAAATGACTAAGGAGTGGGGCAATAGATTTCCAGAGTATCCCATTGAGGGTAAGGAGTTGACAAGAGCTAGATGATGTTACATGAGGAAGCAATTAAATCCTATATATGGAGGGAAGAGTGCTACCACCATCATGAGAGAAGGGCAAGCCTATGAACATTTAAGTCAATGATTCCAAGTTCTTGAGATTTACAACTAGACAAAAAAAAAAACCAATTGCTCTTGAAATCAAATGAGAAATAGAGGATGAGCCAATTCAATAAATCATCCATTTAGCAGCTTTGAAGATGTAGGAAGAAATTATGGAGAACAAAAAGTATAACATTCATGTGGGCACGGCATCCATCATTGTTTAAGTGTCTAGCTCTCTAAGGAGTTATCCATGAACCAATTTTATGCTAGGAATCTCAAGGATGCTCGGATAAGAAGTTATAAGTCAAAGATACTTGGTTGAGAGGATCCTAAATTACTCCCAAAAAAATCTACCTAGACAATGGGAGGAGTAAGGACATGTTTAGAGAAGCTAATTTTAAGTGAAATAAATTTTAAGTTCGTAGAATCAACTAACAAGCATTCTCAACTCATATCTTCAAATAACAATTAGCACTTAGACATACATATATATGTAGCTCCATAATATACATGAAGATAATGTATGCTTCAAATGGAGCATTAAAAAAAAACCATCATCCAATAGAAGTTCAGGATGCCATCACACATATATATATCCAGAAATGTAATTTGGGTCATGCAAAAGTATAAAATGTGCTCATATTACCCATGCTACAAAATAATGCATAAAAGAGTCTGGTCTGTATTACATTGCTAGAAGTCAAATTGCACAAGCCACTCATTATAGATCTTATATCCCCATGCTACAAAATAATGCATAAAAGCGACATGTTCTGTATTTCTACTGAGAATGTACTTATTTGGACTGAATGTACTTATGATAAGAATCATGCAGCCTCAGAATTATTAGTTACTCTAAGACACATTTAGATACACCATAGACACTAATAAAATAGGAAAAAGATATAATGACATGCATGATAATAGTACACCCAATCAGTCAGAACTCGGAGAATAAGGATTATATTTGAAGAATTGCACACCTTTGCGCATTCATTACGAGCCTGATTCCAATCTATTTGGTCATATGGGCAATGGAATAGCTCATTTCTTAATGATAAGATTATTGGTGTAATTGGGCCCGTAAATCTTTTCCCGTATATATATGACATAGGCAAGTAAACCATCCGGCAGTGGCACCACATTCGTCCTATAAAATAAAAATATTTGATAAGTTCATAGCTTTGTTGTACAATTCATTTTATAGTTTGGAAATGAAAATTGATGTATAAATGCACCATACTAAAATGTAAATGCCTAAAAAATATGACCATGACTAGAGCTTGCTAGATTCCTTCTCTTAATGCTATCTCTTCTTTGCACTTATCTAAAAGATACTTATTTGTTGCATCCTAAAGGTCATTTAAACCACTTGATAACAACAATAGTCTAGTCTTTATTTCACTAAGTGGAGCGAGTTATATAAATCCTTCTACACTATTGGACTCAATCTCCTAGTATATCATTATCTATATTTAAATAAATTTCATCTATTTTTATCGTTGTTAACCAAGTCTTATTTGATCTCCCTCTTCCTCTATTAATGTGCATATTTATCATGGTTCTTACATTGCCTAACTAGAGTACTTAGTAAACACGTAAGTACGTGTCATTACCATCTTAAACACATCATCGGACTTTTTCCTCATTCAAACCATAGATTGCTTATATAAATGAAACTTACTAATACATAAATGCTAAGAATATATGACCATGATTATATTTTACATGATGCCTTCCCTTGATGTTATCTCTTTTCCACTTGTTTGAAAGATATTGTTTGCTGAATTATAAATGTCACTCAAACCATTGATGCATCTAGATATTCCTGCCTAGTAGAACAACAAACAAACTGTAAAATACCGAAAGTAGGCGAATATTAATAAGGGAAATTTCTGGAATTTTTGGATAGTTTTCGGAAATTTTTCGGGGCTCGTATGGACGAGTTAACGGGGATAAAATTTAGGTCCTAGGAAAGCCTGTTGGGGCTACCCTATTTAAACGAGGAAAAGTTTATTATCTTTTCCTTTATTTATATCTTTTCTTTTCCTTTTTATTTTTATTTCTCTCGTTTTCTCACTCGCCGATTTCCCTCCTTCTCTTCCCTGTGCCCGACGCCTCCTCCTCGCGCCGATCTTGCCCTAACCGCCGTCTCCTCTTGGGGCGACGGTTCCTTGTCTCGCAATTTAAGCCGTGCCGAGGGTTCTAAGCATTTTCTTCTCCTTCTTCCCGAGCTCTGCCACTTCGCTGAGAGACGGCGTTGATCGCCATCCTCCCGGTCCTTCCTCCCTTTTCTTCTTGTTCTTCGATCGCCGGCCGTCGTCGCCTGTGCCCTAGCACCGCCGGGTGCCGCTCCTCAGCCCTAGCACAAGCCACCATCGGCCGGGCTGCGTACCTCTCCCTCCCAAGTCACTCCGGCCACAGGAGTAAGAGCCGACCTCTCCACGCCGAGCTCTAAGTTTTCAGCGCCGACCACCGCCGGCCATATCTTCTCTTATTCCCTTACTGTGTCGTGCCCTAGTTTTGGGTTTGCATCTGCCGCCACACTTTTGCACAATGCTGCCGTCACTTGACCTAGCCAGTCATCAGGAAGCTTGCTGCCATCGTCAACGAAGCCTTGGTCACCTACTCAAGGTGTTGTTCCACTGCCGGCTAAATTTGGTTTTTCTGATCAGTTGAGCGTCAACAGAAGCTTGGGATTTAGGTATGAAATGTTGGGCTTCAATTTGATTCATCTTGCAATCTTGAGATGTTGATGCAGTGTATTAGCATAACATGTGTTGTTTGGGCAGTAACTTTGTGATCCCCAGCAGCGGCTCTGATCTTGTTTCAGCATCCAACATCTTTGATTTTGGATCAACAGTGATACATACGAATTGAGGTAAGGAGTAGGGATTTGATGCATGATGTAGAGGATTGTTAGATTGGTAAATACATTGAATTAGGTTGGAATTGGATTATTATGATGATGGATATGAAATAGGTTTATGGGTTGATATTGGAATTAAGGATGAACTTATTATTTAATTGGATTAGAATTTAGTTTGACTAATTGTTGTATGATAGAATTAGCTAAACTAGACATTATGTTGGATACAGGACTTTGACGCGAGACGAGTATCTCGATGTCGGATTTGGACATTCCTATTGGAGGCGGGTACTTTTGACTTATGTCATTTGATATACATAGTAGTGAATTTAACAAGTTGCATTAATTATGTCCTTTATTTGTTTCGGTTAGTCACTACCCAATATCTGATACATGATTGATTGATTGCTTGATTTGCATCCCAGGTATACTTTATTTGTTTATACATGCTTATAGGGGGTAGTGATATACCATGCTTCACCATGTTCAGGACCTAGGTTTTTATACCTTCTGTGTACCTTTGATTCGATATGATTCGTTGACCTAGGGTGCACTTTTCTATATATATGGATTAGGTCAGGATGTTTTTATGGTTATTGCCATGCACCATTTGCATGATTGCATGTTGTGCGATAGTCCGCTCCATTATTGTTGAGCACATCGCCAGTTACATGGATCTGCACACACCACCACTCATGGGTTAGTGGTCGATTTAGGCAGAGTGTGTTACAGCAGGGACTCTGTTAGGCACCGTTAGTCCGCTCATGGGTAGTGTGACACAACATGTTATCCGGCAGGGATATCTCCCCGTCATCGTGTACCGGGAGTTGAGAGCATTGCGCTCCCCCATTTATGATTTGGGGGTAGGAGGATAGGTGTACTCCGACAGCATCCCGTCCACTCGGTCACTCATCAGGAGTATTGACGACAGAGTGCACGGTGTCACAACCCTACCCACTCGGCCTCACTATTGTGTGAGATGATCGACTGGCATCAGGGGTGACCAGGACGCATCATTGGCATCATATGCATGATGCATTTATTGCTTGTGTTTGTGTTTGCTGCATTTATATGCTGCATATTGTTTGGATACCTATGTTTGACATGCATACAGGATTTCCCTATTCCTCGGACTGTTTGACCTTATACTCAGGTCCTGGTTAGTACAGTTTCTCTCCTGTTTACTTCAGATGCATTTTTATCTTTCTTATCAGGAGACTGTACGCATGATTAGTGCTAGGTGTTATTTCCCTACTTTGTATATCAGTTGTACCTGCTGAGTGTTGGACTCACCCCGCCTCCATTGTTGTTATATTTCAGGATGATGCTGTCAGGAGAGAGTTCCAGTTGCTAGTCCCCTGCAGACCACCAGCTGTAGTTGTCTTTTGGTTTTGTTTTGTTTCTTATTTGACTATGTTTGGACTTAGTCTTGTGTTGGTTTTACTTATGGATTTTGTATGGATTCTTATCGTTGATGGTTTCGGTATGATTTGGTTTTATTCTACTACATGCCTGCCTGGACGGCCGAAGAGGTGAGTTCGTCGAATTTGAGCATTACGAGTGTAGTGGAGTAGGGTGGATTTGAGTCAGAGTACTATTGTTTTTGTTTACTATTATTAACTGTATGGTTGTGACAGCCAGAGGCTGATTAAATTATATTAACTGCGTGGTGTTTGCTTTTATTTATTGTTATGATTCCAGCCGCCTGTGGCTGAGGTATATGTGTTATGTAGAAGTTTCAGATTGTCCGCCGTACAGGGGAGATGCTGCCGAAATTTCTTCGGACAAGGACTCCTCTGGGGCGTGACAATTTATTTGGTATCAGAGCTTAGGTTTTACGATCGTTGTTTTCGTATTTTGGATATTTGGAATAACCTGATACCAATTTATTTGGTATCAGAGCGCCAGAGTTCGACGACGCTTGTTGGATTTCCGTGTGTTGGATTTTCGAGATTTGTCTGATACCAATTTATTTGGTATCAGAGCGGGTTATTATACCTGCTTTTGGTGTTCTGGAGATTTATCGGATACCTGTTGTTGGTATTCTGGATATTTGGGTTAGCCAGGTTTGAGAGTCAAATTGGGCATTTTCGGATTTTCGATATGGTTATGTTTCAGATTTTCATTTCGGATTTATTTGGATTTCCGGCGATATTCTCGTTCAGAATTTTAAGGTCAAAAGATGGGGACTGGACAGCGACGGAACATCTCCAGACAGCAAATAGGTATGATGTTTATTTTATGATTTTTATACTTGTAGTAATATCTGTAATTTAATTTAACAGATATGAGACGATCTACTCGTATTGCTGCGAGACGTGGTGCTGGACGACCACGTGCGAGGACCACGGGATCTCTGGATATGCCAGAGATGCCCACTGTTAGTGAGCCTGTCAGTCAGGGACAGACTCAGCATGCTGCGGGCACGTTGGGCTCTCAGACCCCGACGGCTCCTATAGAGGTACCTACCTCGGTTGTGCCGAGCGTACCTATCCCTACAGTAGTTCCGGTACCATCAGAGGTACCATTGGCGTACCCGACATCTGCTCCAGCGCAGCCTACAGCGTATTCAGTACCACCGCTGTAGGAACCCCAAGGTTGTTTTGGTGTGATCAATAAGTTAAGTTAGGTCCTGTGTGTTTCTAACCTTGTGTCTAAGTGTGCAGGAGCTTAGGAACACAGGTAGTCGAGCGGAAGACGCAGCTAGCGAGAAGGACGACAGTCCGAGGGACGAGGTGCTGCGGAAGAGTACTCCAGTGGATGAGAAGGAAGCGTGCGGTGGTTTCGAGGGACGAAAGCCGGAGCGGAAGATTGCTCGGGGAGCAAGAGACGCAGCTAGCGAGAAGAACGGCACGCGGTGAGTCTGAGGGACGAAGACTGCGGATGAGTACACCGGTGGACGAGAAGGAAACACACGGCGATTCCGAGGGACGAGAAGCCGGAGGGAAGCCCGCTCGAGAAGACCGGAAGTTGGGGTCGGGTGAGCCCTTTTCAGGATGGCAGAGATCACCCAAGTGAGCGGATCCGGAGGAGAAGAACCGGACCGAGGCGGGACTGAACCAGAGAAGAGGTCCCGGATGAAAAAGTCAACGGATGTTGACTTTGGGCTCCGGGGCGCCCGGAACAGTCCGGGGCGCCCGGAGCAGCCCAGGGCGCCCGGAACCCTTCCGGGCGCCCGGACCCAATATTTTCACCAGATCGAGTCAAAACTCGATCTGAACGTTGGGGGATAAAATTTATCCCCCCCAGGGCGCCCAGAACCCTTCCAGGCGCCCCGATCAAGGCTATAAATATAGCCTTGGTCCAGAAGCTTTTCATCAATTCAGAACAATCACGATCATTCTATTTCCAAACACTTGTATGCTTTAGTTGTAGTTAAGCTTCTGTTTTCTGTGCCTAAACGCTGTAAGAGGCTTCTCCGCCTGAAGGAGTTTTTGAGCTTAATCTTCCTTGGATTAACAACCACATCGGTTGTAACCAAGTAAACATCTGGTGCCTCGTCTTTTCTTTTATGCTTTTATTCATCTGCTTAATTCATTTTACAAGTGTTAGCTTAATCGTTCGAGGAAGGGTTGTTTGTTTTTAATTGACAGGTTATTCAACCCCCCCCCCCCTTCTAGCCGGCCCAACGGTCCTACAAGTAGTATCAGAGCCGAGACGCCTCAGAAGGACTAACCGCCGTCTGAAGCAACAATGGCCGGAGCTAGCGACTACCCACCAGCATTCGAGGGGGAGATTTCTTCATGGAAGCAACAAATGAAGGTATTTCTTAACTCTGATATTGGTATCTCTCTAATAATGAAAACAGGTTATGAAGCACCGAAAGACACGAACAAAGAGAAAATCGGCATACGCCTCTGGAACGAGAAGCAACGTGAAGAGTCCATGGCGAATGCTCGGGCAGAGTTTCACATTCTAAGCGCAATATCAACTAAAGATTTTGACAGAGTCGGAGAGTACAAAAGTGCGAAAGAACTTTGGGAAAAGTTCTTAATGCTCTATGAAGAACCGGTTGAAGTCGTCTCCTCAATAGACATCGAGCCGTCATCAGAAGAATCCGAGACGGAAGAAATTACCAAGATAGCCCCAACAGCCGAAGTACATCCCGAGATCGATGAAGGGGGAGAATCTTCGGAAGAAATTAATTCAATAGGGGAAGAACCTACGGCCAAAAAGGTAAGTCAGGTATGGTCTCCATCTTCTTATCAATTGGTTAAACCAGTCGAAAAGCTGCCTAAAGATTTTTTCAAATTAGAAATTGATTCATCAAAAGAGATTTTCGGTTCAGAAAAACTTTTGTATAACAAATCTTGCAAACTAGATTCTTGCGAATTAAGTACTTTATCAAAAGATTTATTTCCAAATATGTTATCGAAAGAATTTTTCGGATTAAGAGATCGACTGTTAAAAGATTTTTGCAACTTAGAATTTTTGTCGTCAAATTCTTGCAAATCACAAAATAGTCTTTCGAACGAATTTTGCACCTTTCCGAAAGAACTTCTTATATTGTCAAAATTTTTTATCAAGTTAAAATTTATGCTATTCAAATATTTTTGTGAAGTAAAAATTCAAAAAATAGAAATTAACATGATACAAATTTTTACATGTTTAATATTCGTGGCTTTAAATTTAAATAAGTGTAATTTGAGAAGTTATGAAAAATTGAAATTGAAATTTAAAACTTGTTGATATAAGTATCAGTATAAAATAAATAAATAAATAAATGCACAGAATTTTTTTTTTATGCTATCAATTTTCTTAAATTTTCTTGCATAAATTTTTGGGCTTAGAAAGATTTATTTTTTGTGAAAACTTAGAAAATTTTTTCAAAAGTCATTCTTTGACATAGAAATTTTTTTTTAACTTGGAAATATTTTTTCTCCGAAAAACATTGAAATAAATTTCTATAATTTTTCTAAGTGTCAAACCCTTAGATTGTTTTTCTTGAAACCCCATTTTTATTGTGATCAAAGGGGGAGAAGGGAAAGTATAAGTCCAGGGGGAGGTAGATAGATTCAATTTTTTTGTCTATCTTTTTTACTGAGGTAGATAGAGTTATTTTTTTTCTATCTTTTTGTACTTAAATTGCAAATTAAGTTAAGTTACTTAATTTTATTTAAAGTCTATTTTACCCTAGCTTAACTTGGGTTGATCACACCAAAAAGGGGGAGATTGTTGGAACCCCAAGGTTGTTTTGGTGTGATCAACAAGTTAAGTTAGGTCCTGTGTGTTTCTAACCTTGTGTCTAAGTGTGCAGGAGCTTAGGAACACAGGTAGTCGAGCGAAAGACGCAGCTAGCGAGAAGGACGACAGTCCGAGGGACGAGGTGCTGCGGAAGAGTACCCCAGTGGACGAGAAGGAAGCGTGCGGTGGTTCCGAGGGACGAAAGCCGGAGCGGAAGATTGCTCGAGGAGCAAGAGACGCAGCTAGCGAGAAGGACGGCACGCGGTGCGTCTGAGGGACGAAGACTGCGGATGAGTACGCCGGCGGACGAGAAGGAAACAGGGACGAGAAGCCGGAGGGAAGCCAGCTCAAGAAGACTGGAAGTTGGGTTCGGGTGAGCCCTTTTCCGGATGGCAGAGTCACCCAAGTGAGCGGATCCGGAGGAGAAGAACCGGACCGAGGTGGGACTGAACCAGAGAAGAGGTCCCGGACGAAAAAGTCAACGGCTGTTGACTTTGGGCTCCGGGGCGCCCGGAACAGTCCGGGGCGCCCGGAGCGCCCGGAACCCTTCCGGGCGCCCAAACCCAGTATTTTCACCAGATCGAGTCAAAACTCGATCTGAACTTTGGGAGATAAAATTTATCCCTCCCAGGGCGCTCGGAACCCTTCCAGGCGCCCCGACCAAGGCTATAAATATAGCCTTGGTCCAGAAGCTTTTCATCAATTCAGAGCAATCACGATCATTCTATTTCCAAACACTTGTATGCTTTAGTTGTAGTTAAGCTTCTGTTTTCTGTGCCTAAACGCTGTAAGTGGCTTCTCTGCCTGAAGGAATTTTTGAGCTTAATCTTCCTTGGATTAACAACCATATCGGTTGTAACCAAGTAAACATCTGGTGCCTCGTCTTTTCTTTTATGCTTTTATTCATCTGCTTAATTCATTTTACAAGTGTTAGCTTAATCGTTCGAGGAAGGGTTGTTTGTTTTTAATTGACAGGTTATTCAACCCCCCTTCTAGCCGGCCCAACGGTCCGACAACCGCCACTTGGATCTACAGTGTACCCGACACCAGTGGCACCTGTGCCCCCAGTGCCTACAGTAGCAGCAGCTGCACCATATCCGGTACCATTACCTACCGTACCTTCAGCTGCGGCCACTTATGTTCACCCGGCAGTACCACCGACGGCTTATGCTTCAGTATATACAGCAGCACCGGGAGTTCCTCCTCCGGTTTATTCCGCGGTACCACCTGTAGTATCAGCTCCAGTGTTTCCGCCAGTTCCTGCAGCCGTCCCGACACAGCTCACTGATATTGTCGCTGCACGAGCTAGGATTCCAGCATTGGCTGAGTCGATGAAGACTCGTTTCACTCTTTTCCGCGGAGATCTCGATCCGAGTATGGCCTTGACATGGATAGAGACGATGGAGCAGACCTTTTTCTATTTGGCTTGCTTCGAGTGGGAGAAAGCAGAGCTGGCTGCCTACCATTTAAAGGATGAAGCTAATGCCTGGTGGATTACTCAGCGTTCTATTATTGGTGAGCGCAACGTCACGTGGACCAGGTTCAGAGAGGCTTTTGAGAGCCTCTTCTTTCCACTGTCTTATCAGATGGCTCGTCGACAGGATTTTATGAGTCTGAGGCAGAACAACCGCTCAGTGACTGAGTATAATACTGAATTCCACCTGTTGGCTAAGTTTTGTCCAGAGTTAGTTGCGGAGGACAGAACTCGCATGATGCAGTTTATTCAGGGACTGGATGGTTATCTGCATGTACGGCTTGCCGGTTTAGGGATCACATCTTACTCTGATGCACTGGATCGAGCTTTGATGATAGAGTTAGCTCAGCAGACAGCATATCCGGACAGAAAAAGGAAGCATACGGGTCAGGCATCAGGGCAGATCCAGCAGACACAGACGACCGGACAGCAGCAGAGTAGTCGCGGTCGGTCAGGTCAGGGTACTTCTGGGGTATCTCGTAGGCCTCAGAAGTCAGGGCGGTCTTCTTCAGGACGTTCCCGGTTTTCTCAGCAGAACCGGCAACCACCTCCCAGTGATACTCATTGTTTCAGATGTGGATCCAGAGATCACCTCACCCCAGCTTGCTCTCTGGGACAGTCAGTTTGCTTTTATTGCAAACTGCCGGGGCACCAGAGCTGAGATTGTCAGCTGAAGGCTCAGCACACGGCTTCCGGAGGGTCAGGTCAGAGGGGACAGTCTAGTCAGTCAGGGGCATATCGAGGAGGGCAGAAAGCCCATTCTTCACATCGTCAGCAGGGAGCAGCTCCCTCAGCAGCAGCATTTGGCATGCTTGGACAGGAGTACTCTAGTGCTTCTGTAGCACCCCAGAGTTTTGTTCCAGGACCTTATTATCCGACTCAGGGGCAGTACCAGACTCAGTCCCAGCCAGCTGCACAGTATCAGTCACCATCCTCTCTGTCTTCTCTGGCACATTGTCCAGCAGCGCCTCAGTGGCAGGCTTCTGCCCAGCCGCAGCAGCCGCTGATAGCGTTACCACCACCTCCTCCTCCAGAGACTGGACGTATTAATGCGATTACCAGAGAGGATGCGCAGCGAGCCGACGGATCCATTTTTCGCGGTATGATTTCCATTTATGCATTTTCCGCTGATATATTGATTGATACTGGTATCTCGCACTCTTTTATATCCCGTACCTTTATGCGGGAGATTGGTAGATTACCTACTGTTAGATTGCAGCGATTGACTGTCTCCCTACCGTCCGGTGATACATTAGACGTCACCCAGGAGATCAGAGGTTGCCCTTTAGACTTTGGCAACATGATACTTACGGTAGATCTTTTAGTATTGGAGATGGTTAAGTTTGATATCATTCTTGGCATGGATTGACTGTCAGTATATCATGCTACCGTTAATTGCCAGACGAGGGTGGTCACCTTTCGACCTCCGAACCAACCCTCGTGGGATTTCACTGGCATCAGAGATGACGGCATATCGATCATTTCGGCGATTCAGGCGCAGAAGCTGTTGTCACATAGCTGTCAGGGTTTCCTATTATCTTTGATTAGTACAGATGACAGCAGTAGTTCGCAGCTCTCCGACGTTCCAGTAGTCCGAGAGTATCCGGATGTGTTTCCAGAGGAGCTACCTGGTTTGCCACCTAGAAGGCCAGTGGAGTTCGCTATTGAGCTGATTTCGGGAACCGCACCGGCATCGAAAGCTCCTTATCGTATGACACCAAAAGAGTTGAATGAGCTGAAGGTTTAACTCCAGGAGCTTTTAGACAGGGGATTCATTCGCCCTAGTGTTTCCCCATGAGGTTCTCCGGTATTATTTGTCAGGAAAAAGGACGGCACCATAAGGTTATGTATTGACTACAGACAGCTGAATGCAGTGACCGTCAGAAATAAATATCCTTTACCACGGATCGAGGATTTGTTTGATCAGCTCAGAGGTACATCAGTGTATTCTAAGATTGATCTGCGATCCGGATATCATCAGCTGAGAGTCAGAGACTCAGATATCCAGAAGACAGATTTCCGTACGAGATACGGTCATTATGAGTTTTTGGTAATGCCATTTGGGCTTACCAATGCTCCAGCGGTGTTTATGGACTTGATGAACCGCATCTTTTTGGAGTATTTGGATCAGTTTGTTATCATTTTCATTAATGACACATTGGTCTACTCTCATTCTGAGGAGGAGCACGCACAGCATCTTCGCACAGTTTTGGAGATTCTTCGACGTCATCAGTTGTACGCGAAGTTCAGCAAGTGTGCGTTCTGGCTATCCTCAGTCGGTTTTCTGGGACACGTGGTTTCTAGCAGAGGTATTTCAGTTGATCCTCAAAAGATCGAGGCTGTCACCAGTTGGGAGCAGCCGAAGTCAGTTCAGGAGATCCGCAGTTTTCTGGGACTAGCAGGATATTACCGACGTTTTGTCGAGGGTTTTTCGCGTATTGCTATGTCGTTGACACGTCTTACCAGGAAAGACGTGAAGTTCACATGGTCCGAGGATTGCGAGACCAGCTTTCAGGATCTGAAGCGGAGATTAGTGTCGGCTCCAGTTTTGGTTTCACCTTCTGGAGAGGATGGATTTGTACTTTACACCGACGCATCTCTTCAGGGTTTGGACGCTGTTCTGATGCAGCACGGCAGAGTAGTCTCTTATGCTTCTCGTCAGTTGAAGGAGCATGAGAAGAACTACCCAGTTCATGACTTGGAGTTAGCTGCCATCATTTTTGCTCTGAAGCTTTGGCGACATCATTTATACGGTATCACATTTGAGATTCTCACTAATCATAAGAGTCTCAAATATATTTTCACTCAGAAGGAGCTTAATCTCTGACCGAGGACATGGATGGAGTTCCTGAAGGACTACGATTGTACCATTAGCTACCACCCGGGGAAAGCTAATGTGGTTGCAGATGCACTCAGCAGGAAGTCCAGAGGGACTTTGGCTTGCCACCAGACTTCAGTCACGGACTTGATTCAGGGTTTCTCTGAGTTAGATCTTGAGGAGCAGGGACCGACAGAGCAGGGTATTCTGGTTACCATGGTTGCTCAGTCGTCGATCAGGGCTAGGATCCGAGAGGCCCAGGCTGGTGATCAGCATTTGCAGTTCATTAGCAGTCAGATAGCTTCTGGGCAGCAGACCGAGTTTACGCGAGACGAGGAGGGTATTATATACTTCCGAGGCAGATTATGCGTACCTCAGTCTCATCCGGTCTTACAGGAGCTACTCCAGGAGGCACACCGTTCTCGATTTGCGATCCATCCAGGCGGGACCCGTATGTATCGAGACTTGAGGCGTTCCTATTGGTGGAACGACATGAAGAAAGACATCGCAGATTTTGTAGCTAGATGTCTTGTCTGTCAGCAGGTGAAGGCTGAGCACCAGAGACCTGCAGGATTACTTCAGCGAATTCCTATTCCTGAGTGGAAGTGGGATCACATTACTATGGACTTTGTGGTGGGTTTGCCGAGGACACGACGAGGCCATGACGCGATTTGGGTAATCGTTGATCGATTAACCAAATCTGCGCACTTCTTAGCGATCCGGAGGACTGATCCTCTAGATCGATTGGCAGATCTGTATTGTCGGGAGATTATCAGACTACATGGTGTTCCGTTGAGTATCATTTCAGATAGAGATCCACGGTTTACGTCTCGTTTCTGGCAGAGTCTGCAGCAGGCCTTGGGTACACAGCTCCGTTTCAGTACAGCCTTCCATCCACAGACAGATGGACAGTCAGAGCGGACTATTCAGACTTTAGAGGACCTGCTGAGATCATGTGTTATGGATTTCGGAGGCAGTTGGGAGGACCATCTGCCATTAGTAGAGTTTGCTTACAACAACAGCTTCCATTCGGCTATCCAGATGGCACCGTTTGAGGCGTTGTATGGTAGACCTTGTCGGACACCCGTCCTCTGGGATGAGGTTGGAGAGGCCCAGATGTTGGGACCTCATAGAGTTCAGCAGGATGCAGAGTTGGTCCGTACTATCAGACGGAGGATGTCAGAGGCGCAGGATCGCCAGAAGAGTTATGCTGATCGGAGACGCAGACCACTAGAGTTTTCTGTTGGCGACCATGTATTTCTGCGAGTTTCACCCACGAAAGGGGTGAAGAGATTTGGCCTCAGAGGTAAGCTAGCTTCGCGTTACATTGGTCCTTTCGAGATCTTGGAGAGGATCAGAGCGGTAGCTTACCGACTGGCACTACCACCGTCCCTGTCAAGCATTCACGATGTATTCCACGTATCGATGTTGAGGAGATACGTACATGACCCGACACATGTGCTGGCAGATATTCCAGTTCCAGTTCAGCCTGACATTACATATGAGGAGGTTCCGGTACGGATTCTCGACCGGAAGGAGCGTCAGTTGCGGAACAAGACTATCCGGCTGGTTAAAGTCGGATGGCAGCATCATTCGGACGAGGATGCTACTTGGGAGCTCGAGGACACTATCCGAGCTCGACATCCCCATCTTTTTACTTGAGGTATGTGATTCAGTTTACCGTTCAGCATTTATACTTCCTGTCTATTGTTAGTACTTGCTGATGGTAGATAACGAAATTTGGGGACCAAATTTTTATTAGTGGGGGAGAATGTAAAATACCGAAAGTAGGCGAATATTAATAAGGGAATTTTCCAGAATTTTTGGATAGTTTTCGGAAATTTTTCGGGGCTCGTATGGACGAGTTAACGGGGATAAAATTTAGGTCCTAGGAAAGCCTGTTGGGGCTACCCTATTTAAACGAGGAAAAGTTTATTATCTTTTCCTTTATTTATATCTTTTCTTTTCCTTTTTATTTTTTTTTCTCTCGTTTTCTCACTCATCGATTTCCCTCTTTCTCTTCCCTGTGCCCGACGCCTCCTCCTCGCGCCGATCTTGCCCTAACCGCCGTCTCCTCTTGGGGCGACGGTTCCTTGTCTCGCAATTTAAGCCGTGCCGAGGGTTCTAAGCATTTTCTTCTCCTTCTTCTCGAGCTCTGCCACTTTGCTGAGAGACGGCGTTGATCGCCATCCTCCCGGTCCTTCCTCAGTTTTCTTCTTGTTCTTCGATCGCCGGCCGCCGTCGCCTGTGCCCTAGCACCGCCGGGTGCCGCTCCTCAGCCCTAGCACAAGCCACCATCGGCCGGGCTGCGTACCTCTCCCTCCCAAGTCACTCCGGCCACAGGAGTAAGAGCCGGCCTCTCCACGCCGAGCTCTAAGTTTTCAGCGCCGACCACCGCCGGCCATATCTTCTCTTATTCCCTTACTGTGTCGTGCCCTAGTTTTGGGTTTGCATCTGCCGCCGCACTTTTGCACAGTGCTACCGTCACTTGACCTAGCCAGTCATCAGGAAGTTTGCTGCCATCGTCAACGAAGCCTTGGTCACCTACTCAAGGTGTTGTTCCACCGCCGGCTAAATTTGGTTTTTCTGATCAGTTGAGCATCAACAGAAGCTTGGGATTTAGGTATGAAATGTTGGGCTTCAATTTGATTCATCTTGCAATCTTGAGATGTTGATGCAGTGTATTAGCATAACATGTGTTGTTTGGGCAGTAACTTTGTGATCCCCAGCAGCGGCTCTGATCTTGTTTCAGCAGCCAACATCTTTGATTTTGGATCAACAGTGATACATACGAATTGAGGTAAGGAGTAGGGATTTGATGCATGTTGTACAGGATTGTTAGATTGGTAAATACATTGAATTAGGTTGGAATTGGATTATTATGATGATGGATATGAAATAGGTTTATGGGTTGATATTGGAATTAAGGATGAACTTATTATTTAATTGGATTAGAATTTAGTTTGGCTAATTGTTGTATGATAGAATTAGCTAAACTAGACATTATGTTGGATACAGGACTTTGACGCGAGACGAGTATCTCGATGTCGGATTTGGACATTCCTATTGGAGGCGGGTACTTTTGACTTATGTCATTTGATATACATAGTAGTGAATTTAACAAGTTGCATTAATTATGTCCTTTATTTGTTTCGGTTAGTCACTACCCAATATCTGATACATGATTGATTGATTGCTTGATTTGCATCCCAGGTATACTTTATTTGTTTATACATGCTTATAGGGGGTAGTGATATACCATGCTTCACCATGTTCAGGACCTAGGTTTTTATACCTTCTGTGTACCTTTGATTCGATATGATTCGTTGACCTAGGGTGTACTTTTCTATATATATGGATTAGGTCAGGATGTTTTTATGGTTATTGCCATGCACCATTTGCATGATTGCATGCTGTGCGATAGTCTGCTCCATTATTGTTGAGCACATCGCCAGTTACATGGATCTGCACACACCACCACTCATGGGTTAGTGGTCGATTTAGGCAGAGTGTGTTGCAGCAGGGACTCTGTTAGGCACCGTTGGTCCGCTCATGGGTAGTGTGACACAACGTGTTATCCGGCAGGGATTCCTCCCCGTCATCGTGTACCGGGAGTTGAGAGCATTGCGCTCCCCCATTTATGATTTGGAGTAGGAGGATAGGTGTACTCCGACAGCATCCCGTACACTCGGTCACTCATCAGGAGTAGTGACGACAGAGTGCACGGTTGTCACAGCCCTACCCACTCGGCTTCAGTATTGTGTGAGATGATCGACTGACGTTAGGGGTGACCAGGACGCATCATTGGCATCATATGCATGATGCATTTATTGCTTGTGTTTGTGTTTGCTGCATTTATATGCTGCATATTGTTTGGATACCTATGTTTGACATGCATACAGGATTTCCCTATCCCTCGGACTGTTTGACCTTATACTCAGGTCCTGGTTAGTACAGTTTCTCTCCTGTTTACTTCAGATGTATTTTTATCTTTCTTATCAGGAGACTGTACGCATGATTAGTGCTATGTGTTATTTCCCTACTTTGTATATCAGTTGTACCTGCTGAGTGTTGGACTCACCCCGCCTCCATTGTTGTTATATTTCAGGATGATGCTGTCAGGAGAGAGTTCCTGTTGCTAGTCCCCTGCATACCACCAGCTGTAGTTGTCTTTTGGTTTTGTTTTGTTTCTTATTTGACTATGTTTGGACTTAGTCTTGTGTTGGTTTTACTTATGGATTTTGTATGGATTCTTATCGTTGATGGTTTTGGTATGATTTGGTTTTATTCTACTACATGGCTGTCTGGACGGCAGAAGAAGTGAGTTCGTCGGATTTGAGCATTACGAGTGTAGTGGAGTAGGGTGGATTTGAGTCAGAGTACTATTGTTTTTGTTTACTATTATTAACTGCATGGTTGTGACAGCCAGAGGCTGATTAAATTATATTAACTGCGTGGTGTTTGCTTTTATTTATTGTTATGATTCCAGCCGCCTGTGGCTGAGGTATATGTGTTATGTAGAAGTTTCAGATTGTCCGCCGTACAGACGAGATGCTGCCGAAATTTCTTCGGACAGGGACTCCTCTGGAGCGTGACACAAACAAACAAAATGGAGGGAGGAATGCATGATGATGCCATCCATGTCTAAAAAGGCATAGACATGGTAGAGTAGGCCTATCGTTCCATGTAGAGAAGTGAAATTGACACTTGTTTCTCAAAATAGAATGGACATTTTACTTATGTTTTATTTGTCAAAGATTTCTGCAGGTGATATCTGTGAATGATGGAATTACTTAAGTAATACAATTAGGTCTAGGTGGAGGAATAAACCGCATGGAATGATGTTCTTAAAAATTCATAAAGGAATGGAAACCCTAATAGTGAGATAATGGAGTTCTCAAATATATACTAAAAATTTGCACCATGTATAAAATTAATATCTCATAGGAATGCAATTTTATGCAAAAAAAGTAGGAACCATCTCTAATCTCCACTTTAGTAGTCATATAGTTCATCTTAACCCTAGTTAGTATCCTACACATAACTTTTGAATAGTGAGAATGTCTATGTAGAAAATTTGGTCTTTAAATTTCCAAGTTGCATAAAAGTTACTTCTATCCAATAAGTTTTATGCTGTAACAAAAACTATACATTAGGAACATTGCCTGCAATAGAAAATTGTATAGTATATGTTATCACGAATGTATGAAGAGTTACGAAACAAGTCTTGATCAGAATTGAAAAGGTTTCAGTATTGTTTCAGTTGTGCTCGGAATCATATCTGAAGTTCATGTCTAATGAGCAAAAGTCCTCATATATGTTGTTATTTATTATTACAAGAGAAGGCAGTAAGTGATTGTGACAACATTCCCCACAATACAGAATTTTCATGTTCTACTAGTTACCATTCAGCTTATCTAAGACATCATCTTTATTTTTACATCCTCTTTTTTAGTTGGAACTAGATATTCTACTCGTTGTTCTCTAACAAATGCATACCTGGATGAACAGGTACAAAGTATGGCAGTAACCACATTTCTGGTGGCAAAGGGTTGTTACCAGCCCAGTCAAACACTCCAAGCACCTGAATGAAATTCAGTACGCAGGAATAAAGCCTCTTCTCTTGGACATGAGATATAAGTAACAACTAGAACGAAAAGTGGTCAAACAAATCCTATAAGGTTTCATTAGTATCACCAAATGTTTCCATGGCAGGAACCCCATTGGGAGCAATGCATGTGGCTATAACTGAGTGTAACCGACCCACAAATGCTTAGTTTAGCGAGGTAACTATCTTTGGCTTGTGGAATACATGGATATCAAGCTTTAATATAAAAGAAAGTCACTATTACTTACGGATAACCACATCTTTCCCCATGATGTTGTACAAGTTGCACTTCCATGGTCTAAGATCCATTTTCTCCCTCTTTCCATTGCCCCATTTCCATCATCAGGTCCTTGTCCGAGCAACCTTAAAGTAACATAACACAATGTCGAACCAAACATAGTACTCTTACCCTCAATATGCAAACCCCACCCTCCATCTCTGTTCTGCAATACATAAGCAGACACAAATGACAATTTAGCAAAGAATTTAGATCAAGTTATATTATCCAAAAAAAAATGTCAAGAATATGATACCTGATGGTTGTAGAGATAACGACAGATCTCCTTCTGGTGTTCAGTTGTCAGAACACTATTTAAAGTTCCAGTAACTTGTAAAGTTATAATCTGCACAAATCAAAAGGCAAAAATTTAATAGTATGACACATCCAATGCCCAAATTGTGTAATAAAATAGTAGACATCTGATATGCGTAATAAAATTGTGTATCATATCTAGTAAGACACATCCACTGCCAAAATTTAAGTTTGTCTGGCAGTAGATTAAGTCAAGTTTTCAGAAAAATAAAAATTCACATAAGAGCAATCAATGCAGGATATTACAGAAGTATAATCTAAAAAAAGAGTTAAGCCCTTATAATTTTTCATATTAAAAGATTCAAGCAAATACCAATCCCGGCAACAAAAACATTGGGCCTGCATTATCCCCAGGCCAGTGTCCATCGTGTGCTTGGTGAGTGGAAAAAATGCTAATGGCCTTTCTTAAGGAAGTGACTAGAGCTTCTTCCGTGACATCTTCATCATCTTGAATCCTGATGATAGGATAGTCCATCTCAAGTGGATTCTCCTTTGCAAACTGCAATAAAGTAAAGAAAATGATATTTGTAATCACTTCCATAAAAGATAACACACACACACACACACAAACTCACTTCCACATGGTTAAGAAAATTACAGAGGCATTGTTTTTCAAAAATGAAAGACATATTGACATATTTTCCCAAAAAACGTAAAAGATACATAGATTGTCGGTTCATTTCATGAATTAGCAATTGAAAGATGGAATCTGAAATATTTGATTATGCCACATAAACAACTCAAAATTAAGGTGTCATTTCTTTTCTAGTGAGAAAAGAATCTGCAAGAGTTGTTTTTGACCCAAATGAAAGAAGTGGCTTACTCAAAGTTGAGAGTCCAAATATTAGAGTATACTCATTAATTAAACTATTTCCTCTGCATATATAACGTAGCAACATGAACTAATCGTGACCTTTCTTTTACATAATCGAATAAAATAACCATAATAGATATAGGCATGTCTTTCCTTTTCCTTTTTCTTTTCTCATGCCAATGAAGTCTATTATCCTCCTTTTCTTTTCCTTTCATCGTTTCTAATGCAGAAATTTCCAGTTTTTTTATATCCTCTACAATCATACGCAACCCTACAATGAGATCTTACAGAAAAAATTTCTAATGGTATCCAGGGTTTTCCGTCCGGGTTGATTACCTTCCCATAGCCTAGCACAGTTTGAAAGCCCTTCTTCAGTGCTGCTTGACCTAACTTATTTGATCCAGCGACTTCATCATGCAGAGGAAACCTTGCCAAACTATTCCTCTTAAACCCAACAATGTTGATCCCTGTGGATGTTTTGATGTGATCAACCAAGTTGGTTAGGTCATGCTTTGTGTTTGATCCCTGTGTCTAAGTGTGCAGGAGCTTAGGAGGGCAGGAAGTCGAGCGGAAGACACATGTAGCGAGAAGGACGGCACGAGAAGGGAGCCGACGGGCTCGATGCGTCCGAAGGACGAGAGAGCTGCGAAAGAGTACACCGATGGGCGATAAGAACGTGCGCAACGTTCGAGGGACATAAAGCCGGGACGGAAGCCTGCTCGAGGAGAAGGCCGGAAATTGGGTTCGGGTGAGCCTTATTTCAGTTGGTCGGAATCATCCAAAAGAACGGAACTTCGGAAGTTGAAGCAAAGAAACAAGTGTGATGGAAACACTGCTCAAGCCGCCTTCATCATAGCTTGAAGGCGCCTTCACCTTGAAGGCGCCTTCAAGACTTGATGAAGGTGCCTTCATCTGGTCAAAAGTAACCGTTTGAGCGCGGATAAAGTTTTATCCACTGACTTGATTAGAGGCGCCTTGGACCTTGTTGGAGGCGCCTTGGACCATCAGGTTAGACTTTCCAGGAGCTATATAAAGGCCCCTGGAGCTAGGAAATATTCATTCATTCAAGCATCCAACTCTGTATTAATTCCTAGCAATAGTTCTGAGCTGTTAGTGTATAAAAGGTTTCTCCGCCTTCAGAGAATTAGACTTTCTTAGTGCGCTTTTCATCGCCTTGGATTAACAACCTTCTTGGTTGTAACCAAGTCAATTCTTGGTCTTTTCTTTCTAAGTCTTTTTGTTTTATCATTTTATTACTATTGCACTATTTGAGTTGAAATCGTTGAGGAGGGTATAATTTTTATTTTTAGGCAATTCACCCCCCTTTTGCCGGTCCCGCTGTACCAACAAGTGGTATCAGAGCTAGACCGCCTCAGAAGGACTAATCGCCGACTGAAGCATGAAGATCAAGACGATGGCTGGAACAAGCATTCATCCCTCGAAGTTCGACGGAGACTTCGCGACGTGGAAACGTCGGATGGAGGTATTCTTCAAAACGGATTTTGATATTCTTCTAATTATGAAATATGAATTTGAAGTTCCTAAAGACAAAGAAGAGTGCCAATGGACGAAGAAGGAACAAGCAGACTTCGTCGCCAACGGAAAGGTTGAATTCTACCTGCTCAGCGTTCTGCCGCCTCAGGAGGTAAGTCGGATCAGAAGCTACGACTCCGGGAAAGACCTCTGGGAAAAATTCCTGGAACTTCACGAAGGTACCTCCGAAGCGAAGCTTGCAAGCGCGACATCCTCCGGACTCAGCTTACGAACCTCCGGATGAACAATGGCGAGAAGATAGCATAACTCCAAGTAAGGATTAATGAGCTAATAACTCAACTAAACAACCTTGGAGAAGAAGTGACGAACCGGGACTCAATCGGTACGTGCTCAACGCCTTCCCCAGAACTCCAGAATGAGCGTCTTTAGTAGATGCATACTACATCTCTAAGGACTTCGAGGTAAGTACTTTAGAAAATTTATTTTCTACTTTTGATTTCACGAATCTCGAGTTGCAGAGCCCAATGGAGTAGAAAAGACTAGTCAGAACATTGTCTTAAAGGCAAGAATAAACGATTCTGACTCCGAAGTCTCGATCGACGAATCCGAAGCAGCTCTATTAGTAAGACGTTTCAATAAATTTTTTAATACTAATAAATTTATATTGCGGACAAAGAGTCTTCAGCGAAATAAAAGGACAGTTCGTTGCTACAACTGCAACGAAGAAGGGCACATCAAAGATAACTACCCAAAATTGAAGAAAAAGGAAAAAGTAAAGGAAAAGCGACAATTTTCCTCCAAACACAAGAACCTGAAGGCCACATGGTTAGACTCATCCTCCGAATCAGACGTCGAAGAATTCTTGGGATTAGCGCTAATGGCTAATCATCAGTTGGAAGAAGAATCAAGCTCAGAAATGAACATAGATGAAGGGGGAGGAACATCAGAAGAAGAAAGTTGCGATGAAGGGGGAGCTACAGATATATAGGTAAGTGAGGTACGTAATCTAACTCCCAAGCAGTCCTTTAAGTTTATTAAATCTCTTTCTAAAGATTTACTTAAATTAGAAAATGAGAACGCTGATTTAAGTAAATTGCTAGATAATTTAAAATCAAAAAATGATCATTTGAAAATGTAAATTGAAAAATCGAAATCTACTGCATGTTCAAATATGTTTCAAAAATCTAAATTAAGAATTTTTGGTAAATTAAACTGGTATATTAGAAAGCATCAAGGTCAACTTAGGAAAATTTCTAAAACTTATGTACCCCCAGATTTTTTATTAATCCTGTAGGAAGGAACCTTTATTGGGTCCCAAAATCTATGCTAAATTAAAATTATTATTAAATTAAGGCTGTCAGAAAAGAGATTAAATGTTTAAAATTTCTTTATGAAGCTTTGTCTAAGAAAGTGGTTGTTGCTCCAATAACCAAGAAGGCCTAGTCCCTCACAACGACCTGGAAGCCGAAATATTGAAATAAAATGTTTAATTAACTTTCTGGTAAAAACATTAAAATTAGAATTAAATAATGCTTTGAAAAGTTTTTTATTAAATATTTTCTTGAAAATTATTCAAAAATAATTTTTACTTTTTTCTTCTAAAATTAGATATTTTTTTAAACTTACAACATTTATTTTTTTTACCCCGTTTTTGCTATGATCAAAGGGGGAGAGATAAGTCCAAGTTGAAAATTTTATTATAAGGGAGCAAGAAAAGTACACGTTCAGGGGGAGTTTGTTTTCAAAAAATTATTTTGTTTTCAAAAAATTATATGGGTTCAAATTCTGTTTAAATATTTTTTTGTTAAAATTATGTTAAATCCATAATTGGTATCACTTAGTTTTATGTTGCAATTTAGTTTAATTACAAATTTATGCTTAACATGTTAGTTTAGTAATTTTTTCTAAATTACTATTTGTCTATTTTTCCTAACTTGAACTTGGGTTGATGCACATTAAAAAGGGGGAGATTGTTGATCTATGTGGATGTTTTGATGTGATCAACCAAGTTGGTTAGGTCCTGCTTTGTGTCTGATCCCTGTGTCTAAGTGTGCAGGAGCTTAGGAGCGCAGGAAGTCGAGCGAAAGACGTAGCTAGCGAGAAGGATGACACGGGAAGGGAGCCGACGGACTCGGTGCGTCCGAAGGACGAGAGAGCTGCGGAAGAGTACATCGGTGGGCGAGAAGAACGTGCACGATGTTCGAGGGACGTAAAGCTGGGACGGAAGCCTGCTCAAGGAGAAGGCCGAAAAATGGGTTCGGGTGAGGCCTATTTCGATTGGCCGGAATCACCCAAAAGAACGGAACTTCGGAAGTTGAAGCAAAGAAGCAAGTGTGCTGGAAACACTGCTCAAGCCGCCTTCATTATAGCTTGAAGGCGCCTTCGCCTTCAAGGCGCCTTCGCCTTAAAGGCGCCTTCAAGACTTGATGAAGGCGCCTTCATCTGGTCAAAAGTAACCATTTGAGGGCGGATAAAGTTTTATCCACTGACTTGGTTAGAGGCGCCTTGGGCCTTGTTGGAGGCGCCTTGGACCATCGGGTTAGACTTTCCAGGAGCTATATAAAGGCCCCTAGAGCTAGGAAATATTCATTCATTCAAGCATCCAACTCTGTATTAATTTATAGCAATAGTTCTTAGCTGTTAGTGTATAAAAGGCTTCTCCGCCTTAAGAGAAGGAGACTTTCTTAGTGCGCTTTTCATCGCCTTGGATTAACAACTTTCTTGGTTGTAACCAAGTCAATTCCTGGTCTTTTCTTTCTAAGTCTTTTTGTTTTATCATTTTATTACTATTGCACTATTTGAGTTGAAATCGTTGAGGAGGGAATAATTTTTATTTTCAGGCAATTCACCCCCTCTTGTCGGCCCCGCTGCACCAACAAACAATTCATTCAGACTTTCGTTCCTCAATCCTCCTAGCAAGAGATACATGTGATGGTATCTGGAATTATTCCAAGCACTTGGTCTCTCTTGCCAACCCATCAATCTCCTTTCCCAAGCACTCCAGACTCACTAGTCTCTTTTCCTGAGCACTCAGAGTTCATCCAGCAATATCCCATTCGGACTCAGGAAGGCCACTTGGGATCTGTGCTCCAGAGTACTCTACATTTATCTAGCTCTTGTTGGATCACGGTCGGTTAGAGGGGGTGAATAGCCTTGAAAAATTAAAACGAACCTTTCTCGATCTTTATAGCTTAAAAACAATCAACACTTGCATAAACAAAATAAATGACTAAAAAATAAGAGGCACGAAAGGGTTACTTGGTTACAACCGGGGAGGTTGTTAATCCAAGGAAGTTGGAACTTATTAAACAATTTCCTTCAGGAGGAGAAGCCTTTTACAGCAGTTGAAGCACTCAATTAAAGAACAAAACAAAACTAGAATGAATCACAAGTGTTGTTCTAAAGCATTGGGACCAGAGCTGTATTTATAGCCCTGGTTGGGGAGCCTGGAAGGGTTCCAGGAGCCTGGAGGGGGATAAAACTTTATCCCCATCGTAACGAATTGCATTTGACGCGATCTGGATAAGAATCCTGGTCCAGACATCCGGACCAAGAAAGTCAACTTCCTGTTGACTTTCGGTCCCGGTCTTCCACTCCGATTCCACTCGCCTTATTCCAGGTCTTCCGCTGCAGGTCCGCTCGCTTGGGTGATCTCAGCCATTCGGAATAGGGCTCACCAAAACTCAACTTCCGGCCTTCGAGTAATCTTCCACTCCGGCTTCTCGTCCCTCGAAAATGCTGCGTGCCTCCTTCTTGTTCGCACACGTACTCTTCAACAGCACCTCGTTCCTCAGACGCACCGAGCCCGTCGCCTCTCTTCTGTGCCGTCCTTCTCGCTAGCCGCGTCTTTCGCTCGACTTCCTGTGCTTCTAAGTTCCTACACACTTAGACACAATAGTTAAAAACCAACAGAACCTAACCTGACTTGGTTGATCACTTCAAAACTACCTTGGAGTACTAACAATCTCTCCCTTTTTGATGTGATCAAACTCGAATTAAGTTAGGGTAAACCAACAAATACCAATTATATATAAAAAAAAATTTGTTGTACTATCCTCCCCCTAGACTTAATTCTACTACTCTCCCTTTTGATACTTTAGAAATGGGGTACCATAAAAATAACTTTGAAAAAAAAAATCTAAATTTAAGTCTAAGGAAAAATTTACAAAAAAATATGAAAGTTTAAAAATTCTAGATTAAGTTTTGAAAAAAAAACTTTGAAAAATTTGCTTATAGAATTTAAAAAAAATCTAACTGTTGAAGAAAAATTTGTTAAAATAAAAATTACTTTTATGGAAAAACAACTTTTTTACAAATAAGTGATGAAATTATCTTTTTCAAAAAAAATTAATTTCTAATTAATTTCTAACCGATATTTTTGATAAACATTGAATGTATTTGTTAATTATAATTAAATGCTTAATAGATAATCAATTAAACATTTATTTCCGTAATTGTCTTCTAGGCTATGGTGAGACACTATATCTTCTTGGTTATTGGAACAACAACCACTTTCTAGACAAAGTCTCTTAAAGAAAGTAAATATTTAATTTTCTCTCTGAAAGCCCCTAAGTCAAACTTTCAAAAACTTAATTTTTGCATGATTTTGGAACACAATATAAGTTCCTTCCAACTGGATTAACTAAGAATATTTTAGGAATATATTTCTTTGACAATTTTCTAATTTGACTCTTGTAATATTTAAAATGTCAATTTAAATCATTATATCTTTTAATATGTGAGCATGCATGATTTTTCAAATCTACTATTTCTATTTTCATTTTTTTCATTTTTCAATTTCATTTTACCAAGATCTTCTAATCGACAAGAAACAACTAATGTTGATTTTAACTCCTTATTTTCTATTTCTAATTTATAAGATGTTTTAGTCAGAAACTTTATAAATTTAAATAGCTTATCAGGTAGTAAGGATCACACCTGATTTACCTAGTCGATTTCATCATCTGAGACTTCCCCTGTAGAGCTGCTCTCTTCTGATGTTGCTCTCCCTTCATCAATGCTCTAGATGCTCATTGCGGAAAAGCTTGCTTCATCCTCTTCTTCTTGGTGACATGCCATTAGTGCGATTCCGGCATAAACCTCAATTTATGATTCTGATGAGGTTTCGTCCCACGTCGCTTTTAGATTCTTGTACATTTTCTGGGTTGGTCTCTTATCTGTGCTTGTGTCCCTTTCGAATTTAGGAAGGCTAGTGGGAATCTGCGTTCCCGAGCACTAGATATTCATCCAATGATTTTTCATTCAGACTCGAGAAGCCCAGTCACGATAGCCTACTACTTGGCCTCAACTTCTAACAACTCATGCACACCTGACCAACGACCCGATAGCCTTCGATAATTCACACAAAACATGACACCTGGCCAACGACCCTATAATGTCAAAGATATAGTCCAATGGTTGTCACCCCTAGTGCCCTACCCCCCTTTGTGCGGCCAGGATGGGTTGTTGTCTCTCTCGTGTGGTAGTCCACGTAGAGATTCCATTCCATCGGCTATATAAGGACTAATGAAATGAGGATAAGTGAAGGTATGATGGTTTTTCTTCTCGCGCGCGGAGGAAACTCTTCTCTACTAAGCACTCACTCTCTCTCACACACACCTTTACGAGTCCCATATCTTGGCTCAGTGTTAAATTGATCGTCGGAGGGACCATGCTGGCCCAAGTGATGTTCTTTGCTTCGTGGGCCACCGAATCTTTGCCAGCTAGGATATGGTTGTAACTTCTACTCCAAAGGCATCACAGGAGGAGAAGCCCGAGTAAGTACAGGACAACATCAAATTAACATTGTCTATGGAAAGAAATAAAAAAAGCTACAGTGACAAAGAGCGACAGAGCAACATCGCCCTCAACTCTTCTGTTGCTTACCAGTCACAAATCCTCTGGTTTCCTCTCCTCATACTCCATGCTAGAGGGAGAGAAAAATCTTCAGAGGCTGACGACGGAAAAGGACAATGAGTTGAATCTCTCAGGCCTACATCTCCATATTCATTATCTCTTATGATGGCAAAAGACGACTACACTCGCCCTCGGTGCACATCCTTTCTCTCCTATGATAGCATAATAAGAGGCTGGAATCTGCCCAGAACAATCTACTCCATAGAAAGAGAGACAAGTGGCACATCAATGTCTCAACGGACTCAACTGTCAAAGAACTCACAAGAACATGATTTGCCTCATACTCCCCCATGAAAGCCAGTGGAGGATTTCTTGCTCCGTATCCCATTTCTTGCTCCGTACAAATAAATATTGTTCATTCAAGCAAAGCAGGCAGTTTCGTCCCTTTTACACCAAAGGTAACATGGGAAAGCACTGCCCTGCTTCCATTCGGCCATTCACCACTTGGTCACCCAACCATACGACACTCAGCTAGCCATATATCTTGGCCGCTCAGCCTAGATCGAGTTATATCTCCCAGCCACTTGGCTAAGATCAACTTATCTCTCTTGACCTTTCAATTAGGATCGAACCGTCTTTCCTTGCCCTTTGTGACACCGAACGGAATAGCAATTACTGTAGGTTATTGAATATATTGACTCACTCATGAATACTAGAAATTATCTTCTAAAAGCTATTGATTAGAAGAGGAATACAAGAAAATAGGAAAATAACGACACTACAAAAAATATTATTAAATAAAAAAATCTTCCCCTAAACATCAATTTAATCAACCCTTATATAGAAAAAAACTCTAAGACACGCAAGATATGAAAAATCTTAACACAAAGGAAAATTCTAATAGAAAGGAAAAAATCATCACAGACTTAAATCCTAAATATTCTAAATGAACTAAAAATCATAAAATAAAATACAAAAGGATAGAAATTATAAAAAAATATCTAAAATATAAAAAATACAAAAATTATAAAAATAATAATTTACTAAAAAATAATATAAAAAAGATCCAATGAATCCTCCTGTATTAGTCACCTAGATTGAAAAGAACTCTTCCTTGAATTAAGAGTAGTGTCAAGTGATAACTCAGGAGGAAGATTATCTAATATCAACTCGATAAAATCTACTAGCAATTGTTGGACTTTAGGAATCCACCGATGAGCATGACATCGTGGACACTTCTCTTATTCATCTTTGCATCACTCAAGAACTTCTCATTGAGGGTTTCCTTCTTCTTCCATTTAATAAAAGCCTGTTCTCTTTGCTGTTCAACTTCTGTAGGATCATCAACAAGAGGTTTGACTAGCATATAGTATATCAGAGGTTCTACCTTGGGTTTTAAAAAGTTGGAAATCTTCTTATGATGTTCAGACCAGGACAGAAACATCAACTCCCACTTCTTCTCTTATGCCTTAGTAGCAACACGAGCTTAGATATAACTCTCATCAATTGTCAAAGCCATTCTATACTTTCTTCCTGCCTTACCTAGTAGTTCTTCACACTCCTCACAAACATCAATAAGGGCAGAGGTAAGGCTGTTTCTGCTTAAGATTCTCATATCCAATTTCTTAGATCTTAAAACAGTAGACTTTTCAATTAGAATGGCATCACTTTTGGATAAGAGAGCTCTAAGATGTTTTCTAATCTTCATCTTAAGTTCTCCATGCAAAAGTAAAGCAATACCCAACTGACCTACAACCAGCAAACTCATTGGCTTCAAATGAGCAGTCACATAAAGCAATTTCTCAGATTGGTATAACAAGGCATCTAATGCTTCATCAGTTTGAGACTTTATATATATCCTAGCCTACTTTAGAAGTGTAAATGCACTTGGCATTACTAATTGAATTTTGATTTTGATGAATGACAAATGGTTAAAGTTAAATTCTATGTGATCTGATACTTTTACCGAGTGTGCAGGAATTGATGAGTCTAGAAGACCTGATACCAAGATGAAGCCCAGTTAGGTATGAGGACCTAATAACTAGTACGAAATCTAGATAGGTCAAGGTGTGACATGATATTTGACAGGAAGTTTGTGCGACCTGATATCTAGCTAAGTCCAGTTGGGTCTATGAACTTGATAACTGCAGGAAGACCTAGTGGGTCAAGAGGCAAGTTAAGTGACTACAAATGGTAAGTAAAGGTAAGTCACTGAAGGAGAGTGATTAGTGAGGACGAGTTCCAATGGGACTATAGGTGCTGGTCCAGCTTAGAGTCATTTTGGAAGTCTAAGCTGAGACCATGATTAGATCTTAGTTTTGATAAGACAGAATCTAATTAATAATTATTTTATTTTTAACTATTCTAACTCTATTTTGCAGGTTATATTTTATTTTATGGATTAACATTTTTTTATAGGGTTAAAGTGTAAAAATTAGTCTCTAATGAACAGTGTCCGAGGTACCTTAGAGTTGCAGGGAGGCACCTCGGAGCTAGAATGAAAGTGTCCTGGATAGGGCGGCGACGCTCTCGCCCAGAGAAACTTTTGGCATAGAAGTTTGCTATGGGAAGACGCCTTGGAGTGCATTGGAGGCACCTCGGAGAGCATTGGAGGTGCCTCAGAGCGTTTGGAGGCACCCTTGTGCGGATAGAAACTGAAGGTCTTGAAGCTAATAGAATCCGAAGTCTGTGCGATCTTTGAAGTTGGAGGCACCTCAGATGAGGTTAGAGATGCCCTCAACACACTTTATAAGCATTGTTTGGCCAACATTTGATATAAAACTTCCACACGAGCTCTAACGATCAATATGCAACTTCGTCTTCATGCTATGGCTATACTACTGCTCTACTGCGCCCGACTGCTACTGAAAGATTGACATCATCACATGAGCACATTCGGATCTCCATCTTTCGTGCTGGTAACAAATTTACTATGTTTTTTTATTATACTTGTTTAAAGGAAGTGTAGCTTGTTACACTATATTGTATTCTTCTTGTACTCAATTACTCTACCGGGAGTTTACTAGTAGAGAATTTAGTGGATTGCCCATTGATAGGTCAGAGGGGCCTAGGTCTTCGAGTAGGAGTCGTCGAAAGCTCCAAATCAAATAATTGACCGTGTTTTATTTTTTCTCATGTTTTATTTTCTTTTATTCCGCTGTGCACTCACTTTTTGTAAAAATTTAAAAGGAACAATTTTTTTTTAAATACACATGACTCATCCCCCCCTCTCACGTGACCAACAGTCCTACAAGAAGTTACAAGGCTTCTTGGACATTTTGATCAAAATCACCATGCGTTGAAGATAATGAAGATGCAATCTTACCTTTATAACGCTATCAATTGGATAATTAGTTTTCACTCCTGAATCACTGAGATCATTGTCAAATTGTTTGTTAGAACCAATGCTACTTACGCTTTCATCCTTTAAATTTCTACCATGATATTCATTAGAATGCAAATATGATTTATTGTGCACCTCAAGTTTTTATCATAGTTTCTTTGAAGAAGTCTATATCTTTAGTAGCTTTCTGGTTTGAACTACTACCCATAGAAGTATGTGCATCATTCCGAATTAATGGCATCTTCATAATGATACCTGAAAACCATTTTCTGGTAGTGTTCTGTCTTCATAGTATATAACAACAACAGTAGGAATATTAGCTAAACCCAAATCCTGATGCCTAGGCATAAGGGTCTCAGAAGCATACCCTCTTACAACCCCTAGGAGAGGCGATTGAAAGGTGAACTAAGACACGGAATCATCAGCGGTGGGCGAGTCCACCGCTCTTGCAGGATTACTTGAAAAGAAGGCAGACGCGATGGAGTCAAATTCCTTGGGTTTTCTGCCCTTTGAAGAGGAGACATCGATGGAGGTTTTCCTCATTAGAATGGTGGTGTCGGTAACACTAGAAGGAAAGAGAAGATGCATTGAGAAAGCCCGAACGAACCTCAGTGAATTTATTTATAAAACCATAAATGGAAGAAAAAACAATGCTAACAAGTTTATTTTTACTTGGTTCGGAGCCTTTGATGACTCCTACTTCAAGGCCCGCGATCGTTGATCGCTTTCATTGAATAATCCACTATCAGTTCGAATAATTACAAAAACATTGAAATAAAATTTTGCAACAAGTAAAGTATACCGACAACTTTAGGATTTAGAGAGTTGCGCTTGCGCTTGTCGGAGTTGTTGGTGCGGTTAGCACTAACGGTCTAACTCAGGTTTTGATGAATGACAAATCAGGTTAAGTTAGGTTCGTCGTTATCTAACACTCTGATCGAGTGTGCAAGATAAGTCCAGCTAGGTCGACGGGCTGACCGGATAGCTGGCGAGAAGTCCAAGCGGGTCGACGGGCTGACCGGACGCTTGGCGAGAAGTCTAGCTAGGTCGACGGGCTGACCGGATAGCTAGCGAGAAGTCTAGCTAGGTCGATGGGCTGACCGGATAGCTAGCAAGAAGTCCAGCTAGGTTGACGGGCTGACCGGATAGCTGGCAAGAAGTCCAGACGGGTCGAAGGGCTGACCGGACGTCTGGCAGGTAAGTGAGGTAAGTCACTGGAGGGGAGTGACTGCGAGGACGCGTTCCCGGGAAGGGAACATTAGGCGTCGATCCGGCTTAGATCCATTTCGGATGTCTAAGTCGAGATCGTGACTAGATTCCGGTCTCGGAAAGACGGAATCTAAGTCATACTAACTTATGCTAATTCATACTATTATAAATGTGCTAATAATATGTTTTGCAGGATATATATTGCCTTGTACTAACTTTGTTTTGCAGGAAAAAGGAGATTTCTGGAACAAGGTGGTCGGGGCGCCCGGAAGGCAAATTATATCCAGCCGAGTCGTCGCCACTGGAGTATCACGGTTTGTGCAGCTACGTCGCATTCCAGGCGCCCGGAAGGGATCCAGGCGCCCGGAACAGCATATAAAAGAAGCCCCAGGCAGGAGCTTCATTAACAATTCATCTGAGAACTCTTCTACTGTTGGTCTTGCTGCTCGACGTTCAGTGCGACGCCAACAACGCTCCGACAAAGTGCTCCTTCAGTTTTTATTTAATTTCCTTGTCGGTATTGCTTTATTTTCACTAGCATTTCCTGTATTCATTCTGTAATCATATTTCGATTTGTTAGTGATTGCCCAACGAAAGTGGTCAAGGACCACGGGCCTTCGAGTAGGAGTCGTCACAGGCTCCGAACGAAGTAAAAAACATTTGTGTCTATTTTACTTTTCCGCTGCGTTTATACTCTAAGTTTTCGAATCGATATTCACCCCCCCCCTCTATCGAATCTAACGGTCCTACAAGTACTTGTGCAACCACCAATCAGACTGGGGGTGAAATTCTTTCTTTTTCCGATCTTCAGTTTTACACTCAAAACTCCAAACTGGTTTATAATTTTCTATAATTTTTTTGCTAAATTGGTGCAACACCAATCTAGATTTTTTTTATTTTCTCTTCCCGCACTACTAATCCAAGACCAAGTCTTGGGATTTTTTTTGGTTATTTATCTGTGTACAGGATGTCCCAACAAGAAGGCTTCAGCACAGTACGACCTCCACTTTTTAACGGGGACGATTTTCCGTACTGGAAGAAGCGCATGGAGGTCTACCTCAAAACAGACTTCGACCAGTGGATGAGCGTTACGAGGCCCTACAAAATTCCAGCAGACACTTCCGGGAATATACTGGATCCTGAAGACTGGACAGCTGATTTGAAGAAGAAAGCATCAACAGAAAATAAAGCAATCAACACTCTACAGTGCGGATTAACAAGAGAAGAACTAAACAGAGTCGGTCCACACAAAAACGCTAAAGAGCTGTGGGACAAATTGATCGAGCTACAGCGACGCCAAGGTAACCAAACGAGACTTGCTCTTGAATAAAATTTTGAATATAAAAATGCAGGAAGGTGAAACGGCGAATCAGCTCCACGCGAGGATCAAGGATATCCTCAACGGGCTTCATGCGATAGGCCACCAGATGGATAATAGAGACTTAATAAGGTACGCATTAAACGTCTTTCCACGTAATAGTTTGTGGGCATCAATAGTGGATGTCTACAAAATTTCTAAGAATCTTTCTAAATTAAAATTAGATGAACTTTTCTGTGAATTAGAATTACACGAACAAACTAATGCTGGAGCCGAGAAAGGTGTAGCTTTATTTGCAGGTTCCTCCAAAGAAAAGAAAAGCAAGCCTGAATTTGAAGGAGACTCCGACCAAGACTCCGAAGACGAAGAACACCTGGTGAACTTGGTAAGAAAAATGTTCACCAGGAGAAAGAGGAGCTTCAGCAAAAAGGATCTTCAAAAGATCAGTTCTCCTTCAGAACAAAAGAACGTGACTTGCTACGGCTGCAATAAAAAGGGACACTACAAGAACGAATGCCCAAAACTGAAGTTCGACAAACCAAAGCCAACCAGAAAGAAGGCACTCAAAGCAACGTGGGACGACTCCTCGGACGAATCAGAGGAAGAAGAGCAGAAACATCAGAGCCACCTCGCACTGATGGCCCGCAAAGACGAAACAGAAGACGAGTCGGAAGATGAAGACGGGTCTGAACCCGAAACAAGCCACGAGTCCATACTCGTTTCCGAAGGCCCGAATGAGGTATATTTTAATTTAAACAAAATTTTTTTTAGAATTATTTCCTGTTTAAATAGTAAATTAACCAAAATAGAAAATGAAAACAATTCACTTCTTGAGGAAAATCAAAACCTCAAGGAACAAATCAAAAATTCAAATCCAACTCAAGATCTAACACTTGAGGAGGAGAATTTATCACTAAAAAAATGAGATCAACAGTTTAAAAGGAATGTTAGAAAAATTCACAACAAGATCAAAAAATCTTGACTTAATCCTGAACAATCAAAAAGCATGTTATAATAAAACCGGACTCGGATACAAGTCAAACTCAAATAAAACTTTTAAGTCGTTAATAACTCAATACAAATCAACTAATCAAGCGTGGGTTCCGAAAGCGTGCTTAACCACGCAAGTAGGACTCAATCAATATTATATACCTAAAGAAAAAATACATTATATAAAATCAAATAAACCAAACCAAAATCCAAAATACAAACCTAAATTAATTTCAAAATCTTAATTTTAAACTTAATTTCAAAATCTTAATTTTAAACTTAAAAATTAATTTCAAAATCTTAATTCTAAACTTAATTTCAAAATCTTAATTTTAAACTTAAAACTTAATTTCAAAAACTTAATTTTAAACTTAATTTCAAAATCTTAATTTTAAACTTAATTTCAAATTTTTAATTTTAAATTGAAAAATTAATTTCAAAATTTTAAAATTTAAACTTAAAAAAAAATTCAAAATTTTAAAATTTAAACTAAAAAAAAATTAATTTCAAAATTTTAAAATTTAAATTAAAAAAAAAATTAATTTCAAATTTTTAATTTCAAACTTAAAAATTAATTTCAAACTTAAAAATTAATTTCAAAATCTTAATTTTAAACTTAATTTCAAAATCTTAGTTTTAAACTTAATTTCAAAATCTTAATTTTAAACTTAAAAATTAATTTCAAAATCTTAATTTTAAACTTAATTTCAAAATCTTAATTTTAAACTTAATTTCAAAATCTTAATTTTAAACTTAATTTCAAAATCTTAATTTTAAACTTAAAAATTAATTTCAAAATCTTAATTTTAAACTTAATTTCAAAATCTTAATTTTAAACTTAATTTCAAAATCTTAATTTTAAACTTAAAAATTAATTTCAAAATCTTAATTTTAAACTTAATTTCAAAATCTTAATTTTAAACTTAATTTCGAAATCTTAATTTTAAACTTAAAATTTATTTTCAAAATCTTAATTTTAAACTTAATTTCAAAATCTTAATTTTAAACTTAATTTCAAAATCTTAATTTTAAACTTAAAAATTAATTTCAAAATCTTAATTTTAAACTTAAAAATTAATTTCAAAATCTTAATTTTAAACTTAATTTCAAAATCTTAATTTTAAACATAAAAATTAATTTCAAAATCTTAATTTTAAACTTAATTTCAAAATTTTAATTTTAAATTTAAAAATTAATTCCAAATTTTAAAATTTAAACTTAAAAAAAAAATTTCAAATTTTAAAATTTAAACTAAAAAAAAATTAATTTCAAAATTTTAATTTTAAATTTAAAAATTAATTTCAAAATTTTAAAATTTAAATTTAAAAAAAAAAATTAATTTCAAAATTTTAAAATTTAATTTCAAAATTTTAATTTCAAAATTTTAATTTCAAACTTAAAAATTAATTTCAAAATCTTAATTTTAAAATTAATTTCAAAATCTTAATTTTAAACTTAAAAATTAATTTCAAAATCTTAATTTTAAACTTAATTTCAAAATCTTAATTTTAAACTTAATTTCAAAATCTTAATTTTAAACTTAAAAATTAATTTCAAAATCTTAATTTTAAACTTAATTTCAAAATTTTAATTTTAAAAATTAATTTCAAAATTTTAAACTTAAAAATTAATTTCAAAATTTTAATTTTAAATTTAAAAAATTAATTTCAAAATTCTAAACCAAAAAAAAAAAAAAAAAACCAGGGGCGGGCGCCCATGGTATTACCCTCCGGGGCGCCCGGAAAGGGATCCGGGCGCCTCGCCCTAAATCAACCCCGGGCGCCCGGAAGGGATCCGGGCGCCCGGAGTCCCCTATAAATAAGGGGCAGCAGGCGCCCCCAACCTTTGCCCCACCAATTTTCACTTTTGCCAAGGTTCACTCCGAACCTCAGTGCGAAAGTACTTTAAATCAAAATTTTCTTGCGGTGAAGACGCTGTTGCGATTCAACCGAGGTCGTCAGATTTATATTTGTCGATGGCTCCTCGGTAAAAATTCTTCCCCTCTCTAAAATTTTATTAGAATTTGTCTTCTCATTTTTTTTCTTAGAATATTTTATTATATATATACAGTAGGAAACGAACAAATACTGGTGTTGGACCCTCCTATACTAGTACAGACCTTAGGTTTCCCACAGACGAACTTAGGATTAAGTTTGAGTCAACTATTTATAGGCCATTAGGACTACCTGCATAGATAGGTCGTTCTTTTTAGTTTCATGTCCCTCCGTTTTAGAGGTTATGGACCACTATAACTTAAGGAACCTTGTAGAATGTACCAGTCCAATAAACATAAGTCTGTGTGCCGAATTTTGTAATAACCTAGTGAAAGTAGACGATCTCACCTATACCACTAGGGCAGCGGGCACTGATATCACATTTTCCCCTACGACTATCCGAGAGTTTTTAGAGTTGCGTCCATCTACCTGTTCCTTTTTGTGCTATCCCCCCAGGGATCTACCATTCGGAGATCCCTACTCACATATTACTCTCGATACGATTTATTCGTATTTTTTTGGGGGAGAGCGAGATCCCACTGTGACACAGTTTAGGTCGGTAGAGCTTCGAGTCCAGGACTACGCTCTCTATAGAGTTTTAGTCCTTTGCATTTTACCACTGACTACTCGGGACATCGCTGTGATGCGCCCATTCCATTCATTCTTACTCTATGCTCTGAGTCATAGGTTAGATATTGATATCAACCTACATATCTTCTCCACCATTATCTACTCGGCTGGATTCGTGACCGATAGACGAGTCCACATGCCATTTTGTCACATTTTGACAGCCTATATGTCCTCGTTGCACATTGATATCACTAGAGGAGACATTGCCCATATGACCGAGTTCGGTGTTATAGCAGCTCGGAACTTCTCCCTAGCTGGTGTCCAGATAGATAGGGATGACAGGACTATGTCTTGGCGGAGGGGGGCACAGCACCAGCCCGATCCAGACGCACAGGTGGACGAGTTCATGCTCGCACTATTTCCAGAGGAAGCCGCACAGGCTCCACCACCACCCCCAGCTCGAGCACCACGGCATGCTCCCCACACTCTAGCCGACCGTATGACCGGACTAGAGAGAGCTATGGCGAGTCTCCAGCAGGAGAACTCAGATTTTCATCGGGACATTCGGCGAGAGGTTGCCGAGTTATGAGCTGCCGGGGATACCCGACACACTGAGCTGATGGCGCTTCTCCGATCCTTGGGATCTGGACCACCCCCTTCATCATCTCAATAGATCTAGTTATGACTCACTTCTGTAGCTACACCACCTATAAAATATTTTGGATCTATCTAGTGATATTTCAGACTTACATTAATTATGTTCTATCTTTTTTTCAAAAAATACTTTCAAAAATTGTTTTATCAAATTATAAGTTAAACTTGTTTGTTTTCAAAACTTTCCATTTTTAGATTTCAAAAACAGTTTTGGCCTTAGACTAGTTTTGAATCCTTAGAAAGCATGTACTCATAGGTCTAGTTTTTGAGCATTTCACCAACACCTTAGGTTTACCTTGCTTGTGTTTGACAAACATAGAAAGGGGTGAGATGCATAGACAAATTGTCTGGACTTAAGATGCTTATTTCACTGCATCAGCATAAGTCTGGACGTTAAATACAACTCAGATATTAATCAGATTAAGTTGATCAGTCAAGTCAACTTAATCTGACTAACCAAGTGAAAGCTACTATCTTCTGATAGTCAGTTAGTACCTAACTGGTTAGACAGCTGGTTAAATTTAAGTATCAAGTTCAGGGGGAGAGTTAACTAAAATTTGTGTGTTTGAAAAATGTTTTATGTTTACAAAAAGTTAAACTTAACTAAGTGTTTGAAAAACTTGGAAGATTAATTCCACCTAATTTTCAAACCTGATTTAAAAAGTTGACTATTAAACTTTACAAATTTAGCTTTTATCAAATTAGCCTTAAAAATTTATTTTGGCAAAATTTAATCTCACTTTTTGCTTTGTTTTGAAAAAGTGAAAAGTAAAAGTAAATGTTACTTAAACCAAAATTTTTTTTTGAAAAGTTGAAAAACCTGATTTAAAATTTTTTTTTACTTGGATTTTTTCTTGGTTTTTTGAACCAAACTCAAATATTTTTCAAGATCAGCTGTTTTACAGTAACTCTACACTATGTGTATCCTTATTCTTTTTGATGAATGCCAAAGGGGGAGGGTTAGGTGGTTAAGTTAGAGCAACTAAATGCAAACTTGAAAAACTAACTTAAAAACCTCGAAAATCATGCTTGATTTTTGCATATATTTATCACTAACTTAACCAGGTTGTCATTCCATCAAAAAGGGGGAGATTGTTGGTGCGGTTAGCACTAACGGTCTAACTCAGGTTTTGATGAATGACAAATCAGGTTAAGTTAGGTTCGTCGTTATCTAACACTCTGATCGAGTGTGCAGGATAAGTCCAGCTAGGTCGACGGGCTGACCGGATAGCTGGCGAGAAGTCCAAGCGGGTCGACGGGCTGACCGGACTCTTGGCGAGAAGTCTAGCTAGGTCGACGGGCTGACCGGATAGCTAGCGAGAAGTCTAGCTAGGTCGACGGGCTGACCGGATAGCTAGCAAGAAGTCCAGCTAGGTCGACGGGCTAACCGGATAGCTGGCACTCGATCACCACTCGATCACCAGAGTTGCATCGCTCGGTCATCAGAGTTGCGTTGTGGAGTAGCAGGATTGTTCTTGGAGTAGCATGTAGGATAAATATTGTGAAAATCAAGTGTGTTTTGCTCTCTAATCAAACCAGCCTTTTACGGGTTGTTGAAGGCACCTTCAACCTCCTTAAAGGTGCCTTTAGCTCGGATTCTTATTCCCGAATCCGCAGTACCGATAATCTCTGCTTTCTGCGAATTTCATCCATTCGAAGGTTCCTTCAAGCTTCTAGAAGGCGCCTTCCATCCCTAGTTCAAGGTGCCTTCAAGCGCCTGGAATGCAACTTTAGCTCCCTTCCACGCGAAGCTTGGGCTCCTGAGGCGCCTCCAACAACCCCGGAGGCACCTCGAACACTATTCATCCGAGCATTTCCTTGTGCATCTCCATTCCTACAAGGCATATTAGTCCACAAATAAACTATACCTTGCAAAACAAAGTTAACATGATAAAATATGAATACTAAATTATTTGACAACCTCTGGACTGGCTGGTTCTGATTTTCAGATTTCTCAGAAACCCTAGGTCAAATTAACACCTACTGTTCCCTCTATGGGGAATGCATTCTCACCTACTCCTCTCAGGAGAAATTATCTTTTTGTCAGATTGGTTATCCAGATCGTTTGGACTTTTGCTTAGCACCCGAAATTTTAGGTCTTCATGCTGAACGTCTGCTCCATGACTCATCCAGACTTCCACCTAGTCCGCGACCACTAGGACTTTCACCTAGAGTCTCCGACTCTAGGATTTCACCCAAAGTGCTCGACCCACCAAGTTTTCTCCCAATCCCTCGATCAAGACTTCGTGCCTAACCGCAGCTAGGACTTTCCACCTGCCTAGAGTCCACTAGGACTTTTGACTAAGACAACTTAGGACTTTCCTACAAGCTCATTCACACTTGTTAGACAACAAGTAACATTAACTTTAGACCTTTTGTCATAATCAAAACTTATGTTCGATGGTTTGGTGCTCCCTAGACCAACAATTTCTCCCTTTTTGATTATGACAATTTGGTTCAAAGTTAAGTAAAACATATCAATAATGTAAAGAACTTAAGCATGAGCATAAGAAAACAATTTGACATAAAAAACATTAAAAAAACACACTCCCCCTTTTATAAAAAATATGCTTAACTTAACTTTCATCTTCATCTCTTCCTTTGACATATATCAAAAAGGAGTACTAAACTTAAAGAGAAAACTAATTTGCAAGGATAGAAAAAGATTTTAATTTTTAATTATAGCGTTAAGCTACCCATTAAACAAATTTAGTTTCGAAAGGGATTTAAAATACTTAGTTAAGTACTTAGAAAATTTAGCTTTTGAAAGGATTTCCTTAAAAAGTTTAAGTAAATACTTAGCTTTTGAAAGAATTTCTTAAAAGTTTAGCTAAATACTTAAATTTTGAAAGAAGAAAAAAAAATTAACTAAATTCTTTAGCTTTTGAAAAATTTAACTAAATTCTTTAGCTTTTAAAACTTAGTTAAGTACTTAACATTTTTGAAAAGATTAAAAAAACTTAGTTAAGTACATAAAAATTTGGTTAAAAATACTTGTTTAAAAACTTATTTTTTAAATAGAAATATTTGAACTTCCTTTTTTAAAGAAAATATTTAAAGTTACTTCAAAAATAGTTAAATTTTCTTTTAAAAAAATAGTTAAACCTTAAAAAATTTCACTTCCAAAAAAAACTTAAAAGGATATTTGAGATTTTTAAAAACTTTAGAGAATATTTAACCCAAACAAACTTTAGTATCTTAACTCCTTTCACTCCCCCTTGATTAACGCTAAAAAAAAATTAATTAAGTGCTTTAAGTTTCCTAGAGTCCAAGCATGAGAGTTCAAGGTAATAAAAGTCTTCAAAACAAACATCTATTTTCCTTAACCAAATGTCTAACCTTTAGCTACGAGCTGTTTACTATAAGGTGGTAGCTTTCACTTGGTTAGTCAATTTAAACAAGTGTTCTAGTTAGTTTGATTAAAATGGATATCTCAATTTTATCAATTTAACATGGTATTTATTGCCCAGACTTATATTGATGCATAGACATAAGCATTCTGAAGTTCATGCAGTACCCTATGCATCTCACTCCATTCTAAGTATATTTCATACACAAGCAAGGTATTCCTAGTGTGCTTGTGAGATGCTCTGGCTGAAACCTATAGGTACATGCTTTCTAGGAGGTAGATACCTAGGCTAAATCCAATTTTGAAAATACTAATAAAATTAGAAATTTTGAATAAAGTAATTTTCCTAGAATTTTAAACCAAGCTTATTTAAAATAAATCATAACTTTTGAATAAGCAATACTATAACAAAAATAATTTTGAAAGTTTTAGAATCTATTCTACTAAGCACATACATAATTGTCTCTAAGTGCACTGAACTCAAGTTCAGGTAAGTATTTTGTGAAAATATTAGCTAGGTTTCACTTGGACTCAACATAGTCAAGTACAATGTCACCCTTAGATATATGTGTTGGAGGATCGGTGGCCGGCTTTAAGGGGGGTTGGATAGCTAGGTCAACCCCAAATCGATTTCTTCTCTACAAGAGGGTTAGTGGACAGCGGAAATACAAAAACTAAAGCAATTAGAAACAAATAAGAATACAAATGCTAACACGCTCGATGTAACGTGGTTCGGAGATGATGCTCCTACTCCACGACGTGTCCTTGAGGTGGACGAGCCCTTGATCCTTCGGTGGATCAGTCCCCGGCAATCTCCGGCTAAAGCTTCTCCTTCTCAGTGGAGCAAACCTCTCACAAAATGATCTCTTCCTCTTTACAAGATGGAGTTTAGATTGGGAGGAAGAGAGTTGAACTTGGAAGCTTTAGGCAAGACTAAGAAGGTTTACAATTAGCACGGTAACCTTCTTCAAGCCCCCAAAGCATCCCTTAAATAAAAGAAGAGAATTGATCAACAATCAACTCAAACCCCGACACCAGTCGACTGACAAAACCATCAGTCGACTGGTGTTACCGTTAGAGGTAGCCAACGGCTACTTTTCAGCACCAACGGTCATTTACCAGTCAACTGCTAAAACTAGCAGTCGACTGGTAGCTATTTTCTGAGCGAACAGAATGCTTCTATTCGCTGCCAGTCGACTGCTAAAACATACAGTCGACTGGTGCAGTCGATTGATAAAACATGCAGTCGACTGGTGCAGTCGACTGCTAAAAGTTGCAACCGACTGGACTGCACCTTGTTAATACTCACACTCATCCTCTCCGGAGTCGCCCTTGAAGTCCTCTTCTTTGGCCTTCGTCCCTCAGATGCACCCGAGCCCGCGGCTCCTCTCCGTGCCATCCTTCACGTTGCCTTGAAGTCCACTTCCCTCGGCTCCACTCCGTTGCTCCTCGTCCGGCGGTCCCTCGGATGCCTTCCACACCATCCTTTACCGACTCAAGGATCCGAGCCCTAGGATGAACTTCCCAAGCCTAATTGCACCAAGCTCCTTATGTGTGTTTCACCAAGTCTTGCAAGACTCAAACAAGCATATCAAACACATATGAAAATCTAACTTAAACTCTTTGACACACACATCAAAACCATGATCGTACCGATCAAACCTAGGTCGATTGCATCAACAATATGATCCCTTACAAAATTGTAAAATATCGGAGAAATAGGGAATATTAATAAGGGATTTTTCTGGAATTTTTGGAAATTTTTCGGGAATTTTTCGGAGCTCGTATGGATAAGTTCACGGGGATAAAAACGGGGTCCGGGAAAAGCCTGTTTAGGCTACCATGTTTTAATGAGGAAAAGATTTATTTTCTTTTCCTTTTTCTTTTCTTTTTTTCTTTTTCTCTTATTCTTTCCCCGCGAGCCCTAATTTCCTCCACCTGATCCCGAGCGGTTTCCCCTCTTCTTTATCCTCGCCGAATCTGTCTCCTTCCTCGCGACGCCCATCTCCACTGCCACAGCCGACGCCGCCCGGAGAAGTGCTGACGGTCACCTCCTCTCTGTGCCGAGCCCTAGTGCTGACCGCACACCACCGACCACCTGTCCTCAGCAAAGGAGCGCCGACCACCAGGTCCGTCACCAGTCGCGGTTGTGCCCTAGGCTTCTCTTCTAGTGCCGCCACCACAGCGACACCGTCTCGGTGCCCTAGCCGCCGGCGACGCACGGAGCCAGTGCCGCCGTCTGCCTACTTTTCCTCGGCCGAGACTTTCTTCTCTTGTGCCCTAGCGCCGGGCCGCACCGCCGTCGCCACTACCGCCGGCGACGCACGGAGCAGCGCCGGTCATCTTCCTCTGTGCTCGTGCCTAGCTAGTCACCGGCGCCCGTCACCCCTTGCTATGGAGATTTCAGTGCCACCGCAGTTACCACTGCTTAGTTCTTTGCTATGGGGCAGAGCCCTTCTGATCTACCCTAGTTCTATCGAAGCCCTTCAAGCCGTGTCTGAGACCTCTCTATCGGGTCATCCTTCTTCGTCATCAGGTGCCGGTAGGAAGAAAGCTACCGACACAAGTTTAGGGTAAACATTGATTTAATCTTATTTAGTTGAGGAATTTATTGTGGATTTAGGCATTTAACTAGGTTAGGTGTCTGATTTTAGAAATGATGATTTGTTGGGCAGCAACTTGACCTAATGTCACCACCCACCATTTGATTGGATCTGCTGCCATCGTTGAAAAGAGGAAAATTACGTAAGTGCTCAGGTTGGTTTGGGAATTAGGGTTGTGGTTTGATTTTATGTGGCTGATCACAAATCTTGATTCTTGCTTGGACAGTCGGTGGAGTTTCCTGCTTGAGCAGCAACCTTTGTCTCCAACAGAATCTTTGGTCCAGCAACCCTAATGTAAGGGTTTGGAGTGTGGTTGAGTTGGCACGTTCTTGATACATGTTGTTATAGGTACAAATTGTTACATAAAAGTAATTTATTATGGGTGATTTTAGGTACGTTTTGATATATGATAACTTATAGTTCATATTTTGAACTTGATATTGGTTAGGTATGATTATTTTGGTTGTGGGTGAATTATACTATATGGTTAGGTTGATTAGGGTTTACCCTAATTTAGGCTTGAGGATTTTATTTAGCCATTTCTTTGGATTTTAGCTAAATAAAATTTCACATTGATTGATACAGGACTTTGACGTGAGACGAGTATCTCGATGTCGGATTTGGACATTTCTATTGGAGGCGGGTACTTTTGACTTATGTCATTTGATATACATAGTAGTGAATTTAACAAGTTGCATTAATTATGTCCTTTATTTGTTTCGGTTATTCACTACCCAATATCTGATACATGATTGATTGATTGCTTGATTTACATCCCATGTATACTTTATTTGTTTATACATGCTTATAGGGGGTAGTGATATACCATGCTTCACCATGTTCAGGACCTAGGTTTTATACCTTCTGTGCACCATTGATTTGATTTGATTCGTTGACCTATGATGCACTTTTATATATATATGGACTAGGTCAGGATATTCTGTGGATAGTGCCATGCACCATTTGCATGATTGCATGCTGTGCGATAGTCCGCTCCATTATTGTTGAGCACATCGCCAGTTACATGGATCTGCACACACCACCACTCATGGGTTAGTGGTCGATTCAGGCAGAGTGTGTTGCAGCAGGGACTCTGTTAGGCACCGTTGGTCCGCTCATGGGTAGTGTGACACAACGTGTTATCCGGCAGGGATTCCTCCCCGTCATCGTGTACCGGGAGTTGAGAGCATTGCGCTCCCCCATTTATGATTTGGGGTAGGAGGATAGGTGTACTCCGACAGCATCCCGTCCACTCGGTCACTCATCAGGAGTAGTGACGACAGAGTGCACGGTTGTCACAGCCCTACCCACTCGGTCTCACTATTATGTGAGATGATCGACTGGCGTCAGGGGTGACCAGGACGCATCATTGGCATCATATGCATGATGCATTTATTGCTTGTGTTTGTGTTTGCTGCATTTATATGCTGCATATTGTTTGGATACCTATGTTTGACATGCATACAGGATTTCCTTATCCCTCGGACTGTTTGACCTTATACTCAGGACCTGATTAGTACAGTATTCTCTTGTTTACTTCAGATGCATTTTTTTTTATCTTTCTTATCAGGAGACTGTACGCATGATTAGTGCTAGGTGTTGTTTCCCTACTTTGTATATCAGTTGTACCTGCTGAGTGTTGGACTCACCCCGCCTCCATTGTTGTTATTTTTCAGGTTGATGCTGTCAGGAGAGAGTTTCAGTCGTTAGTCCCCTTCAGACCCCAAGCTATATTTGTCTTTTGGTTTCTTATTTAGACTGTGTTGGACTTATTCTATTTGAGGATTTGGATATGGTATAGACATTGTATGGATTTTGTGATGTCGATGGATTTTTGGTATGATTTGGATTTATCCTACTATATGCCTGCCTGGTCGGCAGAAGAGGTGAGTTCATCGGATTTGAGTTTTACGAGTGTAGTTGAGTAGGGTTGTTTTTTTCGAGTCTTGGTATATTGATGTAGTTGTTAATTATTAAACTGCGTGGTTGTGTCAGCCAGAGGCTGAATATGATAATACTGCGTGGTGAATGTTTATTTATTTACATGTTATTATTCCAGCCGCATGTGGCTGAGGTATTGAGGATGTAGAAAAGTTTCAGATTGTCCGCCGTACAGGGGAGATGCTGTCGAAATTTTCTCGGACAGGGACTCCTCCGGGGCGTGACAATTTAGTGGTATCAGAGCACAGTTATACGATCTTTTGTTTTCGTATTTTGGATGTTTGGGATAACCTGATACCAATTTATTTACTTGGTATCAGAGCGCCATGTTTGGCGATACTTGTTGGATTTTTTTGTATTTTGGATTTTCGAGATTTATCTGATACTAATTTATTGGTATCAGAGCAGGTTATGGATACCTGCTTTTGGTGTTCTGGATTTTTGGATGTCTATTTTGGTTTGTACGGATTTCCGTTATGGTTATGTTTCGGACTTCCGTTTCGGATTTATATGGATTTCCGGCGATATTCTTGTTCGGAATTTTGAGGTCAGAAGTTGGGGACTGGACAATGATGGAACATCTCCAGACGGTAAATAGGTATGATGTTTATGTTATGATAGTTAGGACATCTATTAGCACTTTATCTTTATTACCTGTTTGGTTGTTGTAGCCCATATTACATGTGATGGGTTAGCCACTGATCTTGGTCGACCCTAATAGAGATCAAGGATTATAGTCTCTGGTGATTTTTCATATCATACCATCAGTAGTTTTAGCTTCTGTTACTACTAGTAGGAGATGGAGGCACATACCAGCCTCTGCTATTGTTAGCTGGGTAAAGGATGATACCTACATATTCCTGTTGACTTAGCTAGTAGAGTTTTTATACTCATATCTTTTGGATATTAGGGTACCTGATACGATGAAAATTGGTCATTGGAGAGTTATCAAGTTTGATCATTGTTGAGAATGGTTTGAGGTTGAGGGATATTGTGAGATCAGATATTGTGATATGTTGATTTCTAATGGTTTGTGAGAGTAAATGTTATGTGGTTAATTAACAGGATGATAAAATTGATATTTGCTTCCTCTGATATTGGACTATGTGGATAAATAATGATTTGATGTTTTGAATGCTAACTTGCTCTCATGTGGAGTAGAGACTAATTCATCTGATATTATGTGGGTTGATATTTTTGAGGATAAAAATGAGAGTGTCTTGATGATCTTGAATTCTGACTTTATCTTTTGGGTCGTACACATTTATGCATATGGTATTATGTGGTTGGATATATCTTAGTTGCTTGTGGAGGATTAAGGTATTTTTGATTAGTTAGTAGATGAATGATTTAGTTTTTGTTGGTTGATCAGTAAAGGATTGCCATACTCTATTTTTAGAGGTTCGAACCTTTAGGTTATTTGTGCTTAGTTATGTATTTAGAGCACATTTGAGTACATGTTTTGTACTGACGTGGAAAGGACTGATTTAGCCATATATCATTATCGGCTTGGATTGGTTTAGAGGATCGATGTATCCTAGTCCGTGAAGACTTTGACTGTGGACTGTATATACCTGGTGGGATAACTTAGAGGGTGCATTGGGATATGTGACCCCACTGATGTAAGAAAGTGTAGAGCAAATTGCTTAACACTTATCGGATATAATCGTTACTAGTGTATACTGGGAGAGTACATTTGGATTTATGATGATAATTTTTTTTCCCATTAGATATAGTCTTGGTAGTCTATGATATTGACTTGCAATGTTATACCATGGTGTGTATATCTTTCTTGTTCCGATACCAGTTCCTTTGAACCTAGAGCAGGGATGTTACTGGATGATTAGGCTTCTTTATTTTGGGTTGCTTTTGATTGATGTATTCATGCTTGATACATATGCATGAATTTTGTTTAGATATACCCGTAACCCATGAGTGTTGGTAGCATAAGGTTGGTCTCTTTGATTGAGCTGGTATGCTGATTTTGCATGTCTATGTTGGATGTATATTATGATTGTTATGTGTTGTAGGAGTCCTGTGGTAGACTGTCCATTTGCAAGTAGTATATGTATCCATGTTCTGATATGGTTTGAAAGTTCCTTGTGGATTATAGATATGTAATTCGGTGTATGTATCTGAATGTATTATTGAAGATATCTTGTTGATTAAATCCGAGATGTAGTATAAGTACATCGGTGGTGTTTTGATGGAGGCATTTTGTCGATTTAATCTGAGTTGGGATGTGTACATATGTGTTTGGTGTGGTATCTAAGGTAACTTTTTGATTATGTTTGATTTGTGAGTGCACCTGGGTTTAGTATGCTTTATTGGAAGTATATGTTGGTTATACTCTTGGCATAGGTGAAGATATGTCATGTGAGTGTTGTTTGAGGTGTATTGTTGATTTTACCTACATTGATTTTTGCACACGTGTTCGGTATGTATTGTTGGAGGTATCATACTGATTATACCTGAGTTGTGAGTATGTTTGGTGTATAATAATTGGAGGATTTTGTTGATCATACATATGTTGTGTGAGCATGTGTGCTAGGTGCATACATTGGTAGCAGTATGATGATTCTACTTATACTGAATGCAGAATGTGAAGTGACTGCATCATGTCATTTGTTGAATTAACCCATCAACTAATTTTCCTATCAGTGGATGACTCACTAGGATGCTGATAGAGTTGATGATGGTTTTGATTAGTTACTAGGTTGTTATATCCTAGGCTAACCACAGCGAATTGTGGTAGAGAGATCTTGTACAGTCTCTAGCTGGATAGTTAGGTGCCATAGGGGTACTTAGGTATTGTTTTGTGGTGGAGAGTTGCTCCCACATATCACGGATTGCTGGTAGCGGAGCATTGCTCCTATATTTATTGCAGATACATATTTCAGATTATTTGTGGTGGAGTGTTGCTCCCACATATTGAGGATTTCCTGTGGTAGAGCGTTGCTCCCACATATGTGGTGTTTCCTGTGATGGAGCGTTGCTCTCACCCTGGAGGATTTATTCTTTGGTGATTTATGTTATTGATGATTAGATTTTTTGATTTATTATCGGAGATCTTATGGATAGGAATATCTGTGATACGGACATTATGTGTCTTGGTTTTTGCCATATAGGCTTACAGTGCCTTAGATGTTTTCAGGGACTCGATGATCCTGGTATGTCGAGGATGTTTGGATAGGTTTCCATTATCTTTGTGGACGATGTTGTGATCTATTACGGATCCGAGGTGAGTCACGTACACTACCTTTGCATAAATCTAGAGATGATTCGACGAGAACATCTTTATGAGATTATCAGTAGTGCTGGTTTGGATTGTCTTTTGTTATGATGTTTGGGACACACGGTCACCAGTAGGAGTGTACCGTGGTTCCACAGGAGATAGAGGTTGTTACCGTTTGGAGCAGCCGAAATCAGTGTAGGAGATCCGCAGTCTTTTGTGACTCGCAGGATATTACAGACCTTTCGTCGAGGGTTTCTTCCGCATAGCTATGCTACTTTCACGCGTGACCATAAAAGGCGTGAAGTTTACTTGGACTGAGGATTGTAAGACCAGCTTCTAGGAGCTGAAGCGGAGACTAGTGTCGGCTTTGATTTTTGTTTTTTTTTTCCCTTCGGAAGAGGACGAATTTGTCCTCTACACCGACGCGTCTCTACAGGGTATGGGTGCTGTTCTTATGTAGCATGGTAGAGTATTCTTATATGCTTATCAATAGTTGATGGGGCATAAGAAGAAATACCCAGTTCATGATCTGAAGTTGGCCGCTATTATTTTTGCCCTAAGGATTTGGCGGCATTACCTGTATGATATTACATTGAGATTCTCACTGACCATCGGAGTCTCAAATATCTGTTCACTCAGAAGGAACTTAATCTTCGACCGAGGAGATAGATGGAGTTCCTGAAGGATTATGATTGTACCATTAGCTATCACCTGGGAAAAGCTAATGTGGTTGCCGATGCACTTAGCTAGAAGCCCAGAGGGACTTTAGCTTGCCACCGAGTTGTGGTCACAGACTTGATTCAGGGTTTCTCCGAGTTAGACCTTGAGGAGCAGGGATTTACAGAGCAGGGTATTCTGGTTACCATGGTTGCTCAGTCGTCGATCAGGACGAGGATCCGAGAGGCTCAGGCTGGTGATCAGCATTGTCAGTTCATTGGCAGTCAGATAGCTTCCGGGCAGCAGACCGAGTTCACACGAGACGAGGAGGGTGTTATATACTTTGAGGCGTTGTATGGTAGACCTTGTCGGACACCCGTCCTCTGGGATGAGGTTGGAGAGGCCCAGTTATTGGGACCTCATAGAGTTCAGCAGGATGCAGAGTTGGTCCGTACTATCAGACGGAGGATGTCAGAGGCGCAGGATCGCCAGAAGAGTTATGCTGATCGGAGACGCAGACCACTAGAGTTCTCTGTTGGTGACCATGTATTTCTACGAGTTTCACCCACGAAAGGGGTGAAAAGATTTGGCCTCGGAGGTAAGCTAGCTCCGCGGTACATTGGCCCTTTCCAGATCTTGGAGAGGATCGGAGCGGTAGCTTACCAACTGGCACTACCACCGTCCCTGTCAGGCGTCCACGATGTATTTCACGTATCTATGCTGAGGAGATACGTATCTGACCCAACGCATGTACTGGCTGATATTCCAGTTCCAGTACAGCCTGACATTACTTATGAGGAGATTCCGGTACGGATTCTCGACCGGAAAGAGCGTCAGTTGCGGAACAAGACTATCCGGCTGGTTAAAGTCGGATGGCAGCATCATTCGGACGAGGAGGCTACTTGGGAGCTCGAGGATACTATCCGAGCTCGATATCCCCATCTTTTCACTTGAGGTATGTGATTTAATTTACCGTTCAGCATTTATACTTTATACCTGTTATTAGTACTTGCTGATGGTAGATACTGAAATTTGGGGACCAAATTTTTATTAGTGGGGGAGAATGTAAAATACCGGAGAAATAGGGAATATTAATAAGGGATTTTTCCGGAATTTTTGGAAATTTTTCGGGAAATTTTCGGAGCTCGTATGGATAAGTTCACGGGGATAAAAACGGGGTCCGGGAAAAGCCTGTTTAGGCTACCCTATTTTAATGAGGAAAAGATTTATTTTCTTTTCCTTTTTCTTTTCTTTTTTTCTTTTTCTCTTATTCTTTCCCCGCGAGCCCTAATTTCCTCCCCCTGATCCCGAGCGGTTTCCCCTCTTCTTTATCCTCGCCGAATCTGTCTCCTTCCTCGCGACGCCCATCTCCACTGCCACAGCTGACGCCGCCCGGAGAAGAGCTGACGGTCACCTCTTCTCTATGCCGAGCCCTAGTGCTGACCGCACACCACCGACCACCTGTCCTCAGCAAAGGAGCGCCGACCACCAGGTCCGTCACCAGTCGCGGCTGTGCCCTAGGCTTCTATTCTAGTGCCGCCACCACAGCGACACCGTCTCGGTGCCCTAGCCGCCGGCGACGCACGGAGCCAGTGCCGCCGTCCGCCTACTTTTCCTCGGCCGAGACTTTCTTCTCTTGTGCCCTAGCGCCGGGCCGCACCGCCGTCGCCACTACCGCCGGCGACGCACGGAGCAGCGCCGGTCATCTTCCTCTGTGCTCGTGCCTAGCTAGTCACCGGCGCCCGTCACCCCTTGCTGTGGAGATTTCAGCGCCGCCGCAGTTACCGCTGCTTAGTTCTTTGCTGTGGGGCAGAGCCCTTCTGATCTACCCTAGTTCTGTCGAAGCCCTTCAAGCCGTGTCTGAGACCTCTCTATCGGGTCATCCTTCTTCGTCATCAGGTGCCGGCAGGAAGAAAGCTACCGACACAAGTTTAGGGTAAACATTGATTTAATCTTATTTAGTTGAGGAATTTATTGTGGATTTAGGCATTTAACTATGTTAGGTGTCTGATTTTAGAAATGTTGATTTGTTGGGCAACAACTTGACCTAATGTCACCACCCACCATTTGATTGGATCTGCTGCCATCGTTGAAAAGAGGAAAATTACGTAAGTGCTCAGGTTGGTTTGGGAATTAGGGTTGTGGTTTGATTTTCTGTGGCTGATCACAGATCTTGATTCTTGCTTGGACAGTCGGTGGAGTTTCCTGCTTGAGCAGCAACCTTTGTCTCCAACAGAATCTTTGGTCCAGCAACCCTAATGTAAGGGTTTGGAGTGTGGTTGAGTTGGCACGTTCTTGATACATGTTGTTATAGGTACAAATTGTTACATAAATGTAATTTATTATGGGTGATTTTAGGTACGTTTTGATATATGATAACTTATAGTTCATATTTTGAACTTGATATTGGTTAGGTATGATTATTTTGGTTGTGGGTGAATTATACTAGATGGTTAGGTTGATTAGGGTTTACCCTAATTTATGCTTGAGGATTTTATTTAGCCATTTCTTTGGATTTTAGCTAAATAAAATTTCACATTGATTGATACAGGACTTTGACGCGAGACGAGTATCTCGATGTCGGATTTGGACATTTCTATTGGAGGCGGGTACTTTTGACTTATGTCATTTGATATACATAGTAGTGAATTTAACAAGTTGCATTAATTATGTCCTTTATTTGTTTCGGTTATTCACTACCCAATATCTGATACATGATTGATTGATTGCTTGATTTACATCCCATGTATACTTTATTTGTTTATACATGCTTATAGGGGGTAGTGATATACCATGCTTCACCATGTTCAGGACCTAGGTTTTATACCTTCTGTGCACCATTGATTTGATTTGATTCGTTGACCTATGATGCACTTTTATATATATATGGACTAGGTCAGGATATTCTGTGGATAGTGCCATGCACCATTTGCATGATTGCATGCTGTGCGATAGTCCGCTCCATTATTGTTGAGCACATCGCCAGTTATATGGATCTGCACACACCACCACTCATGGGTTAGTGGTCGATTCAGGCAGAGTGTGTTGCAGCAGGGACTCTGTTAGGCACCGTTGGTCCACTCATGGGTAGTGTGACACAACGTGTTATCCGGCAGGGATTCCTCCTCGTCATCGTGTACCGGGAGTTGAGAGCATTGCGCTCCCCCATTTATGATTTGGGGTAGGAGGATAGATGTACTCCGACAGCATCCCGTCCACTCGGTCACTCATCAGGAGTAGTGACGACAGAGTGCACGGTTGTCACAGCCCTACCCACTCGGTCTCACTATTATGTGAGATGATCGACTGGCGTCAGGGGTGACCAGGACGCATCATTGGCATCATATGCATGATGCATTTATTGCTTGTGTTTGTGTTTGCTGCATTTATATACTGCATATTGTTTGGTTACCTATGTTTGACATGAATACAGAATTTCCTTATCCCTCGGACTGTTTGACCTTATACTCAGGACCTGGTTAGTACAGTATTCTCTTGTTTACTTCAGATGCATTTTTTCTTATCTTTCTTATCAGGAGACTGTACGCATGATTAGTGCTAGGTGTTGTTTCCCTACTTTGTATATCAGTTGTACCTGCTGAGTGTTGGACTCACCCCGCCTCCATTGTTGTTATTTTTCAGGTTGATGCTATCAGGAGAGAGCTCCAGTCGTTAGTCCCCTGCAGACCCCAAGCTGTATTTGTCTTTTGGTTTCTTATTTAGACTGTGTTGGACTTATTCTATTTGAGGATTTGGATATGGTATAGACATTGTATGGATTTTGTGATGTCGATGGATTTTTGGTATGATTTGGATTTATCCTACTACATGCCTGCCTGGTCGGCAGAAGAGGTGAGTTCATCGGATTTGAGTTTTACGAGTGTAGTTGAGTAGGGTTGTTTTTTTCGAGTCTTGGTATATTGATGTAGTTGTTAATTATTAAACTGCGTGGTTGTGTCAGCCAGAGGCTGAATATGATAATACTGCGTGGTGAATGTTTATTTATTTACATGTTATTATTCTAGCCGCATGTGGCTGAGGTATTGAGGATGTAGAAAAGTTTCAAATTGTCCGCCGTACAGGGGAGATGCTGTCGAAATTTTCTCGGACAGGGACTCCTCCGGGGCGTGACAAAAATGATGTTTGACTTCTATGTGTTTAGTCATTGAGTGGTGTATTAGATTTTTAGTTAAATTTACTGAACTTATGTTATCAATTAAAATTTTTATATTTTTTATATTCTAATTGATAATCTTTTAAAGTGTGTATCGTCCATAGTAATTGAGATGCACATTCTCTCATGGCTATGTACTCTGCTTCAGTAGTGGATAAGGCAACACAGTGTTGATTTCTATTTGACCAGCTTACTAGGCACTAACCTAGAAATTGACAGCTTCTACTTGTACTTTTTTATCTAGTTTGCACCCAGCATAGTCTGAGTCAGAGTATCCAACTAAGTCAAACGTACTAGTCCTAGGGTAGCAAAGTCCTACACTTAGGGTTCCCTTAATATATCTAAGTATTCTTTTTACATTAGTTAAATGTGATTCTTTTGCACAAGATTGGTACCTAGCACACATACCTATTGCAAATAAAATATCAGGTCAAGTTGCAGTTGGGTATAGTAGACTTCCTATTGCACTTCTATAATATTTTAAGTCTACTAGTTTTCCTTTTAAATCAAAGTTAATTTTAACATTAGTTGTCATAGCCATATTTATATATTTAGAATTTGTCATTCCAAACTTTTTAATTAATTCTTTTACATATTTTATTTGAAAAACATAAATTCCTTCATTTGTTTGTTTTATTTATAGACCTTAGAAAAAATTAAGTTTTCCTACTATGCTCATTTCAAATTCATTTTTCATTAATTTAGTAAATTCTTTTAAAAATTTAGTATTGGCTAGGTCAAAAATTATATCATCTACATAAATTTGAGTTGTAAAAATATCTTTTTCTAAAGTTTTAACAAATAATGTTTGATCTATTGAACCTTGGTTAAATCCCTTGGATATCAGGTAGGTCGATAATCGTTCATACCAGTCTCTAGGTGCTTATTTTAGTCCATAAGGCTTTCTTTAACCTAAAGACATGGTTTCGGTGGTCTAAATCCTCAAATCCTAAGGGTTGATTTTCATAAACTTCTTTGATGAACCCATTTAGGAATGCAGATTTTACATTCATTTGGTATAATTCAAATTTTTTATGTGTTGCATAGGCTAGCAACATCCTGATAAATTCAAGTCTAGCGACAGGTGCATAGGTTTCATCATAATCTAATCCTTCTACTTGGCTGAACCCTTTTGCTACTAGTCTAGCCTTGTTTCTTACTATTTTACCTTTATCATCTAGTTTATTTCTGAATACCCACTTAATGTCAATTATGGATTTCCTTGTGGGTTTAGGTACAAGTTCCTAGACTTGGTTTCTTTCAAATTGAGCTAGCTCCTCTTGCATCGCAGTTATCCAGTATGGCTCAGGTAGGACTTCTTCTATAGTCTTGGGTTTGATTTTGGAAATTAGAGCTATTTGATTTATGTTTCTATATGATGATCGAGTTCAAACTCCTAGAATTGGATCACCCAAAATTTGATCAGATGTGTGATTAGAACTTATTCTAGAAGATCTTGTGTTAGGGTCAATAATTTGTTCTTGTGATTCTCTTGGTTCAGGTCTAACTTCATCATCTTCTGTATTTCTTATAATTTGATTAAGTCAGGTAGGTTATTTTCTTCATCAAAAATTGCATTCATTGTTTCTTCAACTTTTAGGGTATTTTTGTTATAAACTTTATAGGCCCTACTGGTTGTGAAGTACCCTAAAAAGATTCCTATTCTTTTTGATGTAAAGTTACCTAAATAATCTTTAGTATTTAGTATGTGGACTTTACACCCAAATATTTTTAGATAATTTAAGTTAGGAATTTTGTTGTAGTATATTTCATTCAGAGTTTTATTTTGAAATTTGTTGATTAATATTTGATTTTGAATATAACATGTCATATTTATTACTTCGGCCTAAAATTGATTACTTAAGTTATATTCGTTTAATATGGTTCTAGCGGCCTCTTGTAATGTTCTATTTTTTCGTTCTACTAGACTATTTTGTTGGGTGGTTCTAGGATATGAAAATTCATGATTGTATCCTTTGGTTTGATAAAATTTGTTAAACCTATAATTTTTAAATTCCCCTCCATGGTCACTTCTAATTCTTTTGATTTTGGTATCTTTTTCATTTTTTGTTAACTTGCAAAAAGTCTTAAAGATTTCAAGGGTTTTATCTTTGGTTTTTAAAAATTTTATCCAAGTAAATCTTGAGTAATCACCAATTATGACTAAGCAGTATTGGTTTCTGCTTAGTGACTTGACTCTATGTGAATCAAACATGTCTAAGTGTAGGAGCTCAAGTATTGATTTAGTTCGATTCAGATTTGTTGACTTGTGGATTGACTTAGTTTGTTTACCTTGTTGACAAGCATTACAAATTATATTTTCTAAATTTTTTAATTTGGGTAGACCTCTAACTAAGCCACTTTGACTCATTTTTAAAATGAGTCTAATATGAGTGTGACCCAAGCTTCTGTGCCACAATTTAATTTCCTCTTATTATGTCAAAAGACACTTGATTGAGAAAGTTGCTAGGTTAATTGTGTAGATATTCTTTTTCCTAATTCCCTTAAATTTGATTTCAGGATTTTTGACATTCTTACTTAAGCACTCAGAATTTGAAAATACTAATAAGTATCTAGAGTCACACAGTTGACTTATGCTAAGTAAGTTAAAATTAAATTTATCAACTAATAGAACTTTTCGAATAACAAAATTGGAACTCAGTTCGATGTTACCTATTCCGATTACTTTAAGTGTTTCGTCGTGGTCGAACACAACTGACCCTAGGTTTTTGAATTTTAGTTGGTGAACTTCAATCGGTGTCCAGTCATGTGTCTGGAGCATCCACTATCCAACATCCATTGGTCCAAATCATTATGTTCCTACACATAAAGTATTTGATTTGGATCCAATTTAAAAGGATTATATTGCAAGATAGATTGATTGAGTTCAACCCCTATTCTCCATCTCACCCAATTTAGGTTGTCAATCATGTTATACCTATGGGTGATAGTGAGATGGTTGATTGTGTTTCACTTAAGTTCGATTTAAGTTAATTTTTAATTAACTTTAAGTTTGATTAATTGATTGATTTTAATTTGAGTTAATTAATTGAGTTTGATTTAGATTTATTGATTCACCGATTAAGTTTAAATTGGGTTGATTGATTAATTTTAGTTTAGTTTAATTGATTAATTTTAGTTTGAGTTAATTGATTAATTGATTGAGTTTGAATTAGGTTCATTGATTAATTTTAGTTTGAGTTCGAATTATGTTAATTGATTAATTTTAGTTTAAATTAATGGATTAATTGATTGAGTGGCAGGGGGGGGGGGGGGGGGGAATAACGCTTGTGGCTTTTACTTTCATTTCTTAAATACGCAGCGAAATATAGAAGTAAACTAAAAACAATCTAGAGTCCAGACCAACTGAACTTTTGCTCAGCGTCCGAAGCTTCTGGTCTTCATGCTGGACGTCCGCTCCACGACCTGTCCAGACTTCCACCCGGTTCGCAACACTAGGATTTCAATCTAGAGTCCCCGACTCTAGGATTTTTACTGAAACTCTCGACCCGCCAAGACTTTTCGCCTAGGGTTACCACCCCCTAGGACCTAGGGTTACCACCCCCTAGGATTTTCCACCTTCTTAACCATAGTTAGGACTTTTCATCACCTAGGGTTACCACCCCTAGGGGTTTCCACCTGCCTAGAATCGACTAGGATTTTTGCCTAAGAACAATTAGGACTTTCCTGCAAGCTCATTCAAACTTGTTAGATCACAAAACAACTTAACTTTAGACCCTTTGACATAATCAAAACCCAGGTTCGATTGTCGAATGCTTCCCGCACCAATAATCTCCTCCTTTTTTTTTATTATGGCAAAACGGTTCAAAGTTAAGTAAAACATAACAATAAAATTTGCTTAAATGGTGGTTTCACTGATTCGAAGCGACCTTGCTCTGATAGCAATTGTAGGATCAATGCACGCTAGAGGGGGGGGGGGGTGAATAACACTCTTGGTTTTTTTTCACATTTTTTTTTGGAAAACACAATTGAGTAAAACGCAGCAGAAGAGCAAGAATAAACGAAAAAAAATATAATGCTAACAAGTTTGTTTTTACTTGGTTCGGAGCCTTTGACGACCCCTACTCCAAGTGTCGTGATCGTTGATGGATTTTGTTGAGAAATTCACTATCAGTTCGAATATTACAAAAATATTAAAGTACAATTTTGCAACAAGTAAAGTATACCAACAACTTCAGGATCTGGAGAGTTGCGCTTTCGGTTATCGAAGTCACATCGCTTGATCGCCGGAGTTGCGTCTCTCGATCGTCAGAGTCGCATTGTGGAGCAACAGAATTATTCTTGGAGCAGCACGTAGGAGAAAGATTGAGAAAATGAAGTGTGTTTTGCTCTCTAATTGAACTAGCCTTTTATGAGTTGTTGAAGGCACCTTCAACCTCCTTGAGCGCGCCTCCAGCTCGGATTCTTATTCCCAAATCTGCGGTACCGATAATCTCTGCTTTCTACGAACTTCATCCATTCGAAGGTGCCTTCAAGCTCCTGGAAGGTGCCTTCCATCCCTGGTTCAAGGCCCCTTTAAGCGCCTAGAATGCACTTTCAGCTCCCTTCCACACGAAGCTTGGGCTAAGGCACCCGATGCGCCTCCAACATTCTCAGAGGTGCCTCGGACACTGTTCATCCGAGCATTTTCCTTGTGCATCTCCCTTCCTGCAAGGCATATTAATCCACAAACAAAATATATCCTTCAAAATAAAGTTAGCATAATAAAATATGAATACTAAATTATTTGACAGCCTCTAGACTATCCAGTTCTGACTTTCATATTTCTTAGAAACCCTAGGTCAAACCGACACCTATTGTTCCCTCAACAGGGAATGCATCCTCACCTACTCCTCCCAGGAGAAATTACCTTTTTGCCAGATCGGTCCTCCAGACTGTCTGGATTTTTGCTTAGCGTATGAAATTTCAGATCCTCATGCTGAACGCCCGCTCCACAACCTATCCAGACTTCCACCTGGACTGCAACCACTAGGATTTTCACCTAGAGTTCCCGACTTTAGGATTTCACCCAAAGTGCTCGACCTACCAAGACTTCGTCCAATCCCCCGGATCAAGACTTCATGTCTAACCATAGCTAGGACTTTCCACTTGCCTAGAGTCCACTAGGACTTTTGCCTAAGATAATTTAGGACTTTCTTGCAAGCTCATTCACACTTGTTATACAATAAGTTACCTTAACTTTGGACCTTTGTCATAATCAAAACTTAGGTTCGATCGTTTGATGTTCCCTACACCAATAATGGTTGTCTCCACCACTATGGGAGGAAGGGGGATGTAGAGGCGCTGTAGAGCTAACGTTATCTCGAAGTTGTAGGTAATGGGTGATTGATCTTGAAACTCTCAAAAAAAATTTGCACTTCAACATCTCTTCTCAATGGGAAAATAAAGATTTTTCAAAAGGGAAATAAAGGAATTTATGATATTTATATTCTTGGTCACTAGACGTTGGGTTAACTTTGTGATTTATCTGTGTAGATCTTGAATCTCATCTTGGATGCTATATTCATGTTGTGAGGCTTCCTTAGCCGGAACTTGCCTAATACGCCCACAATCTCGACCATGATGACCATCCATGAGATCTTAAACTCTAATACCAATTGATGTCAGACTGGATAACGATTATTTTGCAAGCTATTGAATCCGTTGATTTGCACACGAACATTGAAAATAATCTTCTAAAACCTATTGATTCAAAGAGGAATACTAAAAAATAGGAAAATAACAACACTGTCAAAAATATTAAACCAAAAACCCTCCTCTAGACATCAATTAAACAGACTCTTATATAGACCAAAAACTCTAAGACATGCAAAAAAGGAAAAATCTTAACAAAAAGGAAAATTTTAATAGAAAGAAAAAAATCCTAACCAAATCCTAAAAATTCTAAATAAACTAAAAATCCTAAAATACAAAATATAGAAAATACCTAAAATACCAAAAAAAATCAAAAAATTACAAAAATAATTTACTAATAATAATTAAAAAAAAATCAAACAAATTCTCCTGCATCACTTTAGCTAGGATCTAATATTCTCTCTCAGTCATTCGGTCAAGATCAAACCATCTCTCTTAGTCAATAGATCGAGATCGAGACATCTCTCTAGGTTGTCTTGTGGAGATTGAGTGGTCTTTGCCAACCATTCTATCAGGAACGAGTTGCCTCTCCCATTAGTCTGATCAAGATCAAGTTGCCTCTCTTGTCCATTTTATCAGGATCTAGTTACCTTGAGGGCTTTTTGACCGACATTGGGTATCTTCTCTCCCGATAGCCTAATCATACGACCTACCTTTCTTAGCCTTCCAGCCATGATTTAGTCATCTCTCCAACCTTCGAGCTAGGATCAAGCCACCTCTCCCTATCGTTTGGCTAGGATCAAGCCATCTCTCTTTGCCATTGACAGTGAATAGTCATCTCTCCCAAATTTTATAGTTGGGTATACATTGGTCACGTGACCTTGCTTTGAGCTTTAGACACACAACCCTGCTTTAAATTGACTGCACTACCTTATATCTCATACCTCTAGCTAGGCTACCCAGCCTTAGTGCTTCATTCATCTAGCTCAGTCACACGACCACATAGCGCCACCTCAGTCCTTTATCTAGGTCGCACGACCTCAGTCTCGTTACTTCAACTCTGTCTACATGTTCAAATGCTATCGTTCAACACTCAGCCATTCAATGGTTTCTTGGCCTCATTCTCAGCTGCAATGACTCAAGTGGATGTGTCCATAGCTTCCCAAGTGGAGTGGCCAACTTCTTGACTCGACTACGCCGCTCGACGTCTTCCTAAACCTAGGTTTTGTTTCTTGGACTCTTTGACATTATTTGTCATTTTCTCTAGGGTATTTCCTATTTTTAAGTTGTGAACTCAAAACTTGATTTTCAATCTTTAAATCCTAAAACTTTGATTTTTTTTTAATTATTGCCTTGGACATTTTTAGGGTTCTTGCCTAAATTATTTTATACCTTCCTATCCTTAGTGTTGGGTCCAAAAGAATTCATCTTCACAATGATATGATATTGTTTACTTTGGGCCTAAGCTCTCATAATTTTTATTTTTGGGTTATACTCAAAAGACCTCATACCAATGAAGATATCTTCATCTTTTAAACCTATGATCTTTTCCATGAATTTTCAATGTGGGACTTTTATTGTATTACCAATAATCCTCTTCTCAAATGAAGGACCATCATTACTCTCATGGTCTGAGTCTTTTCACAAGCATCCAGTCATTCTTGACCTACTCTAAGACTTCTTGTAAGTATCCGGTCACTTTTAACCTACTTTGGGCCTCCCTGCAAGCATTTGGTCACTTTGGACCTACTTCGGACCTTCCCTCAAGTTCATTCAAGGTCATCCCACATGGAATCCAGTTTGGACCATGACCTTGTTGGATTCAAAAGAATTCACATATCTCCACAATGATATGATATTATCCACTTTGAGCCAAATCCCTCATGATTTTAGTTTTTGGATTCTACTTAAAAAGTCTCACGCCAATGGAGATATCTTCATCTTTTAAACCGATGATCTTTTCTATAAATTTCCAACGTGGGGCTTTGATTATATTCCCAACACTTAGGTAAGGTTGTTCTAGCATGATATGATTTATAATTTTCCTTAGACTTATCATACTTTCTACTTTCATGATAATAAGAACTAAAATCATAAAACTTATTTCTAGCAGGCTTGTTATTATGATATAAAGTAATACCATTAACTAATGGTACCTTAGTTTTGTTTTTAGAAGCTTCCCCTTGATTTGAACTTTCTACCTTGTTCTTACTTGAGGACCTCCTCTTTGGACATTTATTTTGATAATGTCTCTTGTGATTGCATAAGAAGCACACAATATGATCTTTGCCCTTTCGTATCAAGGTTCTGGTCTCTTTTGATTTATTCTTCACCTTAGGTGTCATTGAACCTTCTTTTCATCAATTTGGGATACTTACTCTTATAGTATCCTTTCTCCCTACACTCAAAATAGATGATATGATTTTTATTTTTAACAATCGAAATTATTATACCTTTGCTCGTAGAAATGATACATTCTTTCTCATTGGTTCTGGAAGTAGAGACTTCTTCTCGTGTTGGTGTCAATGAGCTCTCCCTCTCAATCCTTGAGTTGGATACTTCCTCAATTTCTTCCTTGGATGTTGAGCACCTCTCAACATCCAAGTCATCATGCTCTAGTGTCGACGAATCTCCCTCCTTAGGCTCGTCTTCATTTCGTGTCACCGATAGATTTTCATGGAGCTTGGTTAACTTGCCCCATAGCTCATTGGCATATTGATATTCACCTATTTTGCACAAGATAGTGTTAGGCAATAAATTAACCAAAATTTTGGTTACCTTATCATTAGCCTCCAATCTATTCACTTACTCCTCGGTCCATTTGCTCTTCCGAAAAAGTCCCCTCTTTTTATCTTTGGGAGCTTCAAATCCTTCTATTATAGCAAATCATTGCTCTATATCCATCATTAAGAAATTCTCCATTCTTGGTTTCCAAAGATCGAAGCCTCCTAATATGAAAAGTAGAGGTGCTCAGATGTCATGTCAGAATCTATCCCAAGACTCCATTATGAAGTTGAGCTCTTTTGATGATTAGTTCTTGACTTGTTGAAATTTAAGGCTCAAAATCTCAACTTCTTCTTCTTCCACTAGCTCTTCTTCTAGCGATTAGTCTAGTGAAGAGCGACCTTACTCTGATACCACTTGTTAGGACTTGTATGAGCTAGAGGGGTGAATAACTTTGATCACTTCTCGTAGTCTCTTTGTGCTAATCATTGAATGCACAATGAATCTTCAATTCAAAAAGGTAGATCCGCTACTTTAGCGGTCCCCCTAGTGTCGGCCCCACGGATATGGAGGGAGGTATATGCAGGTACACAGGCTATAGGCGCATGGTGGGGTAAACGCAAAGTAGTCAGTTCTTGAGAATCGACCCCTGGTCATTACGCCAGAGATGTCATGTGCCCACCATCTGCGCTACGCCCTGGGGGCAATGGATCTTCAATTCAAACTTGGACATCACATGAACTATGCTTAGATTTTACTTGATATTCACTTCCTTGAGGTGACTAATCCAAGAGTTCATTCCTCACACACAGCTCCACTAAAAATTTCTTCCTACTTGTTAGGACTTGTATAAGCTAGAGGGGTGAATAACTTTGATCGCTTCTCATAGTCACTTTGTGCTCGTTGTAGAATGCATAATGGATCTTCAATTCAAACTTGGATGTCACATGCACTACACTTGGATTTTACTTAATATCCATTTCCTTGAGGTGACTAATCCAATGGTTCATTCCTCACAGCTCCATTAAAAACTTCTTCCTTCTCAAAAATCTTCTAGAGGTGGAGAAGCTCTTTCAAGCTTGAGTACTGAGAATACAACAAGAAATGCAAACAAAAATATAAAAGAAATTGAACATGGGTTTACAATAAGGAACCTTATTTTACTTGTTCTTTTCTTGCTTTGGTTAGCTTATTGATGATTGGAAAATATAACAACACTTATATCTAAAACCTCAATAATCGACCACTTCAAAACTTCATAAAACCCCTTTTTTAAGGTTTCTTTCGGGTTGGGAAATACCCCCCCAATTGATTGGCCTTAGCCCCAACCGATTGTCACGTCAGATCCAACCATTCAAATCCCCCAAAAGGCTCTTTTTTCCCAACCAATTGATCGATAAATTCCAATCGATTGAGCCAATCGATTCCAAAACTTTCTATTCATGGAGAGAATAGCATCCAATCTATTACCTTATTGATTCATAAGTTTTCACTTCATAGAAAAAATACTACCAATCAATTAGCCTAATTGATTGAAAAGACTGAATCAATTAAGCCAATTGATTCAACAAGCTTTTGTTCTCTGAGAACATACTACCCAATCGATTGCCTTAAGCTCAATCGATTGCTTCAATTGATTTAGAACTCCACTGTGCTCCTGAAATAAACCCTCAATCAATTGAATCAATCAATTTCTTTGGGATAATCAATTGTCTAACCCTAAACTTAGATTTTGAGTTTAGGGCTCCTTTGCACAACATCCTAACATCTGTGACATGTTGGAACTTTCTGTTGCCTAGCATTTAGTCAACCTTGACATGTCAGGGCTTCTTCACTAAGTGTTCAGTCAACCTTTAACCCACTTGGACTTTTTCATCTTATATAAAATGGCCGGTCTTCAATGACCCACGTAGATTTCCCTCTTGCTAACTCTTCATTGGACTTCCAATCACCAAGTGTCTAGTCATCTGTGATCTACTTAGAATTTTTCCTTTATCAACTCTCCATTAGACTTCCGATCATCAAGTGTATGATCCTCTATAACTCACTTGGACTCTTCCCTTGCCAACTTTCCATTAGGCTTCTGATCATTAGGTGTTTAGTCCTCCATGTCCCACTTGAACTTTTTCCTTGCTAACTTCCTATTGGATTTTCGTTCACCAAATGTTTGGTCCTCCATGGGCCAACTCCTATTGGACTTTCCAATTCAAGTATCTGATCCTCCTTGACCTATCGACTTCTTTCTCACATATTGTCAAACATCAAAATCCAAGCTAAAGTCGACCCAAGTTTAGTCAAACTGATCAACCTTGACACAAGAATGATTGCACCAAAAATTATTCCTGGCCAGAATTTATCAGACTTTAGGCCTTCTCAATATTTTTATATACCTACAATCGTGGGATTGAGCTCCTCTCCCCAATCAAGATTTATTGGATTTCTAGTCTTCTTAATTTTCTTATTTATTCCCATGACTGAGGGATCAAGCTACTCTTCTCGGTCTTGACTAATTGGACTTCTAGTATTCTAGACATTATCATCGATGCAACCGAATGAGCCCGTCCGACTAAGATAATTTCTCTACCTGATAAGGAAATCAAGACTCAATCTTAGTATCTTCCTACCATCTCATCCAACTTGAAGGGGGAACCCTATGATGTAGTTCGGGTAAACTCGATCTTATTGTCGCTCTCTTTTACAATCTTACGTGGGCCAATGCCTTCTACAGGCTCCATTTGCTCTCCTGACCTCTCCATCCTTCTCGGTTACAACAACTCCTAAACATACACTCCTACTATGTCGAGGGGATCTTCTCCAACCACAATCTCTGACAAGTACTTGATGGCAGTTGTCGCTACCACATGCTTAATCGAACTTCATTTGACTCAACTCAGTTGGTGCAGCGGGACCGATAAGAGGGGGGGGGGGGGGGGAATTGCTTGCATAATAAAAATACCCTTCTCATTTCTTTCAACTCAAAAAATGCAATAATAATAAAGAAATAAACTAAGCGAAATAAAGAGGAGACAGAGAATTTAACTTGGTTACAACCCAAGGGGTTGTTAATCCAAGGCGATGAAAAAGCTCAGAAAGATCTCCTTCTCTGAAGGAGGAGAAGTCTTTTATGTTAGTGCAACCTTAGGTCAAGGTTGACCTGGGTGACCTGACTCGAGTTGACCTGACTCGAGGTATATTTTGATGTTTGACAAGAATGGAGAAGTTATATTTTGATGTTTGACAAGAATAGGAACTTGGGGTATTGTGGGTGCAACCTTTGGTCAAGGTTGACCTGGTTGACCCGACTTGAGTTGACCTGATTCGGGATAAAGTCCAAGTATGGAGACTTGGCACGGAAAGGTCCAAGCAGGAAGCTTGGCACGGGAAAAGTCCAAGTATGGAGACTTGGCACGGAAAAGTCCAAGCAGGGAGCTTGGCACGGGAAAAGTCCAAGCAGCGAGGTAGGCACGGGGAAAAGTTCAAGTATGGAAGTTTGGCATGGGAGGTCAGAGAGGGCTCGGTAGCTTGTTCTCTGGACTGGATGGAGTCGGAGAGGGCTCGGTAGCTCGTTCTCCGGACTAGGTCAGAGAGGGCTCGGTAGCTCGTTCTCTGGACTGGATGGAGTCGGAGAGGGCTCGGAAGCTCGTTCTCTGGACTAGGTCAGAGAGGGCTCGGTAGCTCGTTCTCCAGACTAGGTCAGAGAGGGCTCGGTAGCTCGGTCTCTGGACCGGATGAAGTTGGAGAGGGCTCGGTAGCTCATTCTCTGGACTAGGTCAGAGAGGGCTCGGTAGCTCGTTCTCTGGACCGGACGTGGAAGTCGGAGAGGGCTCGGTAGCTCGTTCTCCGGACTAGGTCAGAGAGGGCTCGGTAGCTCGTTCTCTGGACCAGGAAGACGTTAGGGTTTAGGGCTGGGAAGCTCTAAAACCAACAAAGGTATTGGATCGGTCTTTTGACCGATCTAGTGATACTTTGGCTGTCTGGATCGGTCTGTCGACCGATCCAGTGATACCTTAGTTATCTGATCGGTCTCGTGACCGATCAGTAACCACACAGTAGCTCTCTGTGGGTTATCTGATCGGTCTGGTGACCGATCAGTAAGAAGAGAACAATAGGGGATCAATAGGGGGATCGGTCTGTGGACCGATCCACCTATGGCCTGATCGGTCCATAGACCGATCAGGGCTCTGCAACCACCTCACTATGAAGAGTTGGGATCGGTCTGGGGACCGATCAGACTAGGGTCTGATCGGTCCACAGACCGATCAGGGATTTCCTGGACCGATCAGGTCATAGCCTGATCGGTCCAGGCCTAGCCGTTGAGACATAACGGCTAGATTTCTGTCTTCTTCGCAGGTTCAAGTTATATAACGAGGTGGAGGGCCTCTACAGAAAAATTCTTCTTCTTCTTCTTCTTCCTCCTTGCGATCTGAGCTTTGTTGAGCTCTCTACTGCTGAAGCTTCGTGTGAGCTTCCCTCGGCTGGGTTTCCAACTGATCAGTTGTTGCTGTGGTTGGCATCCGTGAAGTTGCTGCTTCATCAACAGTCGACGAGAAGGCAAGCAAACCAGTGTTTTTACATTCATATTGTTCTTGGCTTCTTGCTGTATTTCTTGTACTCTGATCTTGCTGTTGCAAGAGAAATTGTGGCGAGGTTTCTCCACCCAGAAGGAGTTTTCATTAGTCGATTTTCCGGGGTCTCATCCACCGACGGATTGATAGGATTCGTCCACCTTACGGACACGCCGAGGAGTAGGAGTATCATCTCGGAACCTCGTTATATCGTCGCGTTTGAGGTTTGATATTCTCCCGTTTCGTTTCTATCTTTTATTTCCGCTGCGCTAACTCAAATTGTAGGAAGAAACGAGAATTTGGGGTCGGCTATTCACACCCCCCCTCTTTAGCCGCATCCGAAGGTCCTAACAAGTGGTATCAGAGCGAGGTCGCTCTTCGTCGGATTAACACCCGGGGGAGCACAAGCTAGAGAATGGATCAACTTGGAGAAGACGTCACGATTCCACTCTTCTACGATCGCGACGACTTCGCGTATTGGAAGGTAAGAATGAAGTATTTTCTTATGACTAACCTAGTAAATTGGAATTGTGTACAAGTATGTTTTATTCCTCCGGTGGATAAAGAAGGAGAACCTCTCGAGAAGAAGAAGTGGATGAAGAAACAAATCCACCAATCCATAATCAACGACGAGGTAACGAAAATCTTTGAATTTTTATTACCTAATGATATCTTGTGTAAGATAGGTGGATACAACAATGCCAAGGAGTTGTGGAACAACTTGGCTAAGTTCCATGAGGAGAGCTCCAATTCAAGTCATGAAGATGAGTCAAGTGAGCCAAGTAGCTCACATCATGGAGGTATGGAATTAGAAGTTGAGGGCTACTCAACATCTAAGGAAGAAGAGGAGGAGAGTTCTTCTTCAAGACTGGAGCAAGAAGAAGAAGCCTCTACCTCCGGAAGGGATGAAGGAGAGCTCTTATATCCATCCTCAACCCTAGGTAACTCAAGCAACTTAATTTCAAGTAAATTACATATAATGTGCTTTGAGTGTAGGGAATATGGGCATTACAAAAGTAAATGTCCAAAGAGGATTAGGAAGACTCCACCGGCACCAAAAGTCAAGGAAGCCGGAGTCCCGATATGCAAGGGCAAGGAGCACGTGGTGTGCTTCCAATGCAAGCAAAGGGGACATTATAGGAGTCAATGTCCAAGGGGGAGGCAACCTCACAAGGACAAGAGACCAAGCACATCTATAGGGGGAGCTAAGGCAAACCCTAAGGTATCCTTTAAGGCACATTCTTGCAATTCTAATAAGACACATGCTAGTAGTTTTATTGCAATTGTCAATAGTGATAAGCATGATAACCATAGAAACCGATACATGTCCTTAGGTGCCAAACATGTTAGCCTAGATAAGGACAATGCTAGAAATGTCAACCCTAGAGTTAACTCATCTAAGGTTAAGGAAAACCTAGTTAGGAATCCCAAAACAACTAGACATATGCCTAGGAATACCTCAAAGAAAAATGGAAAATTAAAGCTTGAGGTATTAAAGAAGGAAATCAAGTCTTGAGGTCAAGACTTGACACTTTAGAAAAGGCTCTTAAGAATTTGGAGAAGTCAACTCTAGGATCTAAGGGTCAAAAATCAAAGCCCAAGGACATGAGAGGTTTGGGTCACAAACCTAAGTCTCAAGTGGTCAAGCCCGCTTATCATAATGTTCCATTCGATTATGGAACAAGACCTAGGGCTAAGAAAACCATCACCAAGGTCACAAGGGGAGTCACCCCTAGAGTTGATCTTGATGAGTCTCAAATGACCAAGACTTTAAAGCCTAGGAGGGTCATTAGGAGGATTGCTAGGGAAGTCATCCCTAGTGAATATTTAGTGAACCCAATGAGCTCAAATAGGTATTAGGTTCCTAGGAACGTGATTCCTTCACGCTAGATGGTTTAGAGTGTGCCAACCTTAATTGGATAGGTAGTTAACCTACTCACGGCAAAAGGTGGCATTTTAGGAATTTTCAAGGTGTAATCAAGCCTTGAAAATGAAATTAAAAATTATTCCTAAGGTGATTAGGATGTGCCAACCACATTTGAGGAGTTTTCTAAGTTCAATCTAATTGGCACATAGTGATCTAAAAATCTTTAGTTTATGATTTTAGGTCTATTACACTTAGGAATATAGAATTTATGGTAAAATGATCAAAATTATCAAAAATGGCAACTAAGGCTAGAATTAGGTATTTTCTATACCTTTATATGTTATTTGCCATACATTGTTTGCCATATGCCATGTCATGACATCATATTTATTATCATTAGAAATGTCATGATAATGCTTAGGTTAGTTATATGTCATGCCTTATTTAAGTTTCATACTTTATGCCATGACATCATGACATTGGCACATATTTCCACTTATGATATTATTTTATGTCATGTCATCATCTCTTGCATTTATGATCAATTAAATTGATTTAAGGATAAAAACATAATTTGATATGGAGATCTAATTGTTGTTTAGAAAATGCATGAGAACTTAGCTTAAGATGACCTAAACCCATATCTCACATCAAAATTGACTTGGATGTGTTTGATACACCTTAGATGTGTGTGAGATATTAGGATTATGAGTTAGGATCAAGGTGCATAGTTCTTGTACCTAGATGAGCCTAATTCGAATTTGAGGATCATAGGGAAAACTTGTGTACAAGTCATGTACATTTAGCCCTAAGCTTGTGGTCCTAAATTGAATGGTTTAAGATCATTTCAAAATTGATTTAAAAAACCTTGATGAAGCTTTTCTAGTGATAGCATTCATCATTGAGCAAGGTGATATAAAGATGGATTAACCTTGAGCTATTTCAAAGTATTTCGAACTTTGTATCAAGATTAAAAAATGGAAGTTATTTTCATAGAAAACTATTTTTCCATGATAATATATGTTATGAGGAATGTATTCTCAAAATTTTACAATTTTTGGAATTTTCTGTAACTTTTTAGGGGTTTCTGAATTTCGGGAGAAAAATCAGAAATCCTTATCAGAGAGTCGTGGACCGATCAGAGGAGATCCTGATCGGTCCAGGGAAGTCTGGATCGGTCACTGGACCGATCTAGGGGCAGTGTGGATCAGTCTGGTGACTGTTCTAGTGGAGTCCTGATCGGTCTGGTGACCGATCAGAGCGTGCCAAAATGCTGATTTTCGACTGTTGTCTGAAATTTCAGCTATGGAAGTTGGTGTTTTAGATTTCTAAAGGGTTGAAACTCTCCAAGACATTGTTGGTGCAATGGTCAAGGAGGAGTTGACCTTTAGGGGGAATTTTACCTATTGGTCAAGGGGGAGTTGACTTTTAGGGGGAGTTTTTACTCGTCAAGATTTCTGAGGATGAGTGATATGGGATTATCACTGAGTTGATTGTTGATTTTAGTATCAAGGGGGGAATTAAGGGTTTCAATGAAAGGTATGGGACTTTCATTAGGAAGAAACTTTTGACCTTGATTCACTCCTTTTTGATGTGTGTCAAAAAGGGGGAGAATGTCCAGAGAATGTTCAAGGAAGAACATTGGAGTTTGGGGAGAATGTTCAGAGAATGTTCAAGGAAGAACATTGGAGAACTATTGGAAAACCTAAGTTAGGTTATCGGGTTAACCTAACTTGATTATGGTTTTTGTCAAACATCAAAAATGGGGAGATTGTTGGTGCAACCTTAGGTCAAGGTTGACCTGGGTGACCCGACTCGAGTTGACCTGACTCGAGGTATATTTTGATGTTTGACAAGAATAGGAACTTGGGGTATTGTGGGTGCAACCTTTGGTCAAGGTTGACCAGGTTGACCCGACTTGAGTTGACCTGATTCGGGATAAAGTCCAAGTATGGAGACTTGGCACGGAAAGGTCCAAGCAGGGAGCTTGGCACGGGAAAAGTCCAAGTATAGAGACTTGGCACGGAAAAGTCCAAGCAGGGAGCTTGGCACGGGAAAAGTCCAAGTATGGAGACTTGGCACGGAAAAGTCCAAGCAGGGAGCTTGGCACGGGAAAAGTCCAAGTATGGAGACTTGGCACGGAAAAGTCCAAGCAGGGAGCTTGGCACGGGAAAAGTCCAAGCAGGGAGCTTGGCACGGGAAAAGTCCAAGTATGGAAGCTTGGCATGGGAGGTCAGAGAGGGCTCGGTAGCTCGTTCTCTGGACTGGATGGAGTCGGAGAGGGCTCGGTAGCTCGTTCTCCGGACTAGGTCAGAGAGGGCTCGGTAGCTCGTTCTCTGGAATGGATGGAGTCGGAGAGGGCTCGGTAGCTCGTTCTCCGGACTAGGTCAGAGAGGGCTCGGAAGCTCGTTCTCTGGACCGGACGAAGTTGGAGAGGGCTCGGTAGCTCGTTCTCTGGACTAGGTCAGAGAGGGCTCGGTAGCTCGGTCTCTGAACCTGACGAAGTTGGAGAGGGCTCGGTAGCTCGTTCTCTGGACTAGGTCAGAGAGGGCTCGGTAGCTCGTTCTCTGGACCGGACGTGGAAGTCGGAGAGGGCTCGGTAGCTCGTTCTCCAGACTAGGTCAGAGAGGGCTCGGTAGCTCGTTCTCTGGACCAGGAAGACGTTAGGGTTTAGGGCTGGGAAGCTCTAAAACCAACAGTGCATTGGATCAGTCTGTTAACCGATCCAGTGATACTTTGGCTGTCTGGATCGGTCTGTCGACCGATCCAGTGATACCTTAGTTATCTGATCGGTCTTGTGACCGATCAATAACCACACAGTAGCTCTCTGTGGGTTATCTGATCGGTTTGGTGACCGATCAGTAAGAAGAGAACAATAGGGGATCAATAGGGGGATCGGTCTGTGGACCGTTCCACTTATGGCCTGATCGGTCCACAGACCGATCAGGGCTCTGCAACCACCTCACTGTGAAGAGTTGGGATCGATTTGGGGACCGATCAGACTAGGGCCTGATCGGTCCACAGACCGATCAGGGATTTCCTGGACCGATCAGGCCATAGCCTGATCGGTCCAGGCCTAGCCGTTGAGACACAACGGTTAGATTTCTGTCTTCTTCGCAGGTTCAAGTTATATAACGAGGTGGAGGGCCTCTACAGAAAAATTCTTCTTCTTCTTCTTCTTCCTCCTTGCGATCTGAGCTTTGTTGAGCTCTCTACTGCTGAAGCTTCATGTTAGCTTCCCTCGGCTGGGTTTCCAACTGATCAGTTGCTGCTGTGGTTGGCATCCGTGAAGTTGCTGCTTCATCAACAGTCGACGAGAAGGCAAGCAAACTAGTGTTTTTACATTCATATTGTTCTTGGCTTCTTGCAGTATCTCTTGTACTCTGATCTTGCTGTTGCAAGAGAAATTGTGGCGAGGTTTCTCCACCCAGAAGAAGTTTTCATTAGCCGGTTTTTTGGGGTCTCATCCACCGACGGATTGATAGGATTCGTCTACCTTACGGACACGCCGAGGAGTAGGAGTATCTTCTCCGAACCTCGTTATATCTTCACGTTTGAGGTTTGATATTCTCCTGTTTCGTTTCTATCATTTATTTCCGCTGCGCTAACTCAAATTGTAGGAAGAAACGAGAATTTGGGGTCGGCTATTCACACCCCCCCTCCCTAGCCGCATCTGAAGGTCCTAACATTTTACACACTGAAAGCTCTAAACTATTGCTAGGAATTGAATACTGAGTTGATTGATTAATTCCTACCTCTAGGGGCCTTTATATAGCTCTTGAAAAGTCTATCTCGAGTGTCAAAGGCGCTTCCAAGAGGGTTGAGGGCACCTCCATTGAGGTTGACCGGATAAAGCTTTATCCGCTTCACAAACGGTCACTAGACTGGGTCTGAGGTGCCTCTAATGTCCTTGAAGGTGCCTCGGACAGGTCTAAGGTGCCTTCAAGTTAATGGAGGCGCCTTCAAGCCTGCAGGCAGCACATGCACCTTCAGCACTTCGTTGAAGGCGCCTCTAGCTAGCTTTTCCAGCTCCTTTTGACTTGTTTACTCCTTCCGAAGCTCCGATTGCTTGGGTGATTATGGCCAACCGAAATAGGACTCACCCGAACCCAATTTCCAGCCTTCTCCTCGAGCAGGCTTCCGACCCAGCTTCTCGTCCCTCAAACACCGCGCACATTCTTCTCGTCTACCGGTGTACTCTTCCGCAGCTCTTGCGTCCTTCGGACGCACCGAGCCCGTCGACTCCCTTCTTGTGTCGTCCTTCTTACTAGCTATGTCTTCCACTCGACTTTCTGCGCTCCTAAGTTCCTGCACACTTAGACACAGAGATCAAATAACAAGCATGACCTAACCTAACTTGGTTGATCATATTAAAACACCCACGGGGTCCAACAATCTCCCCCTTTTTGATGTGTATCAACCCAAATTTAAGTTAGGGAAACAAAATAGATAAACAGTAATTTATAGAAATTACTAAACTAACAGTTCAAGCATAAGGATTACAATAGAATTTGCAACACAAGTTAAAAATAATTTTTAAGTAAAACATATTAAAAATTCCCCCTAAACTTGTACCTATCTTTCTCCCCCTTTGATCACAACAAAAAAAATGGGGTAATAATTATCAAGTAAAAAAAAAATTCAAATAAAAAAAATGATTTTTAAAATCCAAGTGCAGTATTTTCAAAATGATTTCTAAGAAAAAAAATCATTTTTAAAAATTTTCTAAGTAAAACTTAGGTAAGACAATTTTTTGAGAAAAAGATAAATACGCATTTCTAACTTCAGAAGAAATTTTAACTTAAAAAAATGTTATTTGAGATTTTTTTTTTAAGTAACAAACATTTTTCTTAAGAGAAAAAAAATATTTTTGAAGAATTTTAAAAAAGATGTTTGAAATTTTTTTTAAAGTATTATTTAATTCTAATTTTAATGTTTTTACCCGAAAGTTAATTAAACATTTTATTTCGATATTTTGGCTTCCAGGTCGTGGCGAGGCACTAGGCTTTCTTGGTTATTAGAGCAACAATCACTTCCTTAGACAAAGCCTCAAAAAGAAATTTTAACGTCTAATTTTTTCGCTGAAAATACTAAGTCTATAGTTTTAATTTAGATCAAATGCTCTAATTTTTTTTCACTATGATATTTAAATTTTCATTTTAGTTTATCATAATTACTCAAATCTAAAGTAGGGAAATTTGAACATGCAGAAAATTGTAGTATATTTTCTATTGTTAGTTTGTCAAAATCCTTTAATTGACAGGCTATTTTTAACTCATTATTAGTTAATAATTTTTCTTATTGACAGGAATATTCTGATTTGCAAAATTCTTTTGACACTATATTTTCTAATTCGAAAAAATCTTTCGATGATGGTTCTAATTTGCAAAATTCTTTTGACAAAATATTTTGTAATTCATAAAAATCGTACAACAACGTTTTGATTGACTTAACCAATTGATCAGGAGGAGGAGACCATACCTGACTTATCTTGTCGGTCATTGATTCTCCCCCTGTTGAGTTGTCTTTTCCGAAGACTCTCCCCCTTCATCGATGCTTATCTGGGATGAGCTTTCTGTGTCCTCGGGATGGAATTCGGCTGTTGGGGCTAACCCTACAGTTTCCTCGATCTCGGACTCTTCTGACGGTTGAGTATCCATCGAGGAGTCGGCTTCTCTTGGTTCTTCGTGGAGCTTTAAGACCTTTTCCCAAAGTTCTTTTGTACTTTGGTAGTCGCCAACCCTATCAAGCTCTTCATTTGGTAGTACGCTTATGAGGTGAAATTCAGCCCGAGCGTTTACCATAAACTCATCACGTTGCTTATTGGTCCAGAGGTGTTGTTGAATGTCTTCTCTATTCGTTGTCTTTGGTCCTTCGTAACCAAATTTCATTATTAAAAAAGTATCAGAGTCTGCGTTAAGATATACCTCCATTTGTTGCTTCCAGAAAGCAAACTCCCCCTTGAATGCTGCTGGATAGATGTTAGCTTCGGCCATCATCTTGATCTTTGTGTTTCAGTCGGTGGTTAATCCTTCTGAGGTGTTCTGGCTCTGATACCACTTGTTGGTGCAGCGGGGCCGACAAGAGGAGGGTGAATTGACTGCACAATAAAAATACCCTCCTCATTTCTTTCAACTCAAAAAATGCAATAATAATAAAGAAATAAACTAACAGAAATAAAGAGGAGACAGAGAATTTAGCTTGGTTATAACTCAGGGGGTTGTTAATGCAAGGCGATGAAAAAGCTCAGAAAGATCTCCTTCTCTGAAGGTGGAGAAGCCTTTTACACACTAAAAGCTCTAAACTATTGCTAGGAATTGAATACTGAGTTGATTGATTAATTCCTAGCTCCAGGGGCCTTTATATAGCTCCTGGAAAGTCTATCTCGTGTGTCGAAGGTACCTCCAAGAGGGTTGAGGGTGCCTCTATTGAGTTTGACCGGATAAAGCTTTATCTGCTTCGCAAACGGTCACTAGACTGGGTCTGAGGTGCCTCCAATGCCCTTGAAGGCGCCTCGGACAGGTCTGAGATGCCTTCAAGTTAATGGAGGCGCCTCCAAACCTGCAGGCAGCGCAGGCGCCTTTAGCACTTCGTTGAAGGTGCCTCCAGCTAGCTTTTCCAGCTCCTTTTGACTTGTTTACTCCTTCCGAAGCTCCGATTGCTTGGGTAATTGCAGCCAACTGAAACAGGGCTCACCCAAACCTAATTTCTGACCTTCTCCTCGAGCAGGCTTCCGACTCGACTTCTCGTCCCTCGAACGCCGCGCACGTTCTTCTCGTCCACTGGTGTACTCTTCCGCAGCTCTTGCATCCTTCAGACGCACTGAGCCCGTCGGCTCCCTTCCCGTGTCGTCCTTCTCACTAGCTGCATCTTCCGCTCAACTTCCTGTGCCCTTAAGTTCTTGTACACTTAGACACAGGGATCAAATAACAAGCAGAACCTAACCTAAACATGATCACATCAAAACACCCACGGGGTCCAACAAACTCCTCAGTCCGACTTGGAGGAGAAACATGTGATGGTATCCAGGGTTTCTCGTCCAGCTTTAACTACCTCCCCATAGCCCAACATGTCTTGAAAGCACTTTTTCCCTAGCCTAATTTATTCGATCTAGCAACTTTCTCATGTAGAGGAATCCTTGTCAAGCTAATCTTCTTCAACCCAATACTTCGATCGAACTTTCGCTCCTCAGTCCGACTTAGAGGAGGGATATATGATGGTATGCGGAGTTACTCCTGAGCACCCTACCTCACTTCCCGACCCGCCAGTCTCCTTTCTTGAGCACTCCCAACTCACTAATCTCCTTTCTCGAGCACTTACAGTTTGTCCAACAACATTCCATTCAAACTTGTGAAGGTCACTATGGAATTGTGCTCCCAAGCACTTAGTGTTCATCCAACTTTGTCCCTTTTGGACTCAAGATGTTCACTTGGAGTCTACGCTCCCGAGCACTAGGCATTCATCCAACGATTTCCCATTCAGACTCAGGAAGCCAGTTGCGACAGTCTGCTACTTGACTCAACCTCCGACAACTTGCGCTTACCTGATCAATGGCTCGACAGCCTCTGACAACTCACGTAGAAGGTGAGACTTGACCAATAACCCGACAGTGCCTGAGGTATAATCCAATGGTTGTCACTCCTAGTGCCCTACCACCCTTTGTGTGGCCAGCCTACAAGCACCATCTCACTCATATGTCAATCCATGAGTTTTCATTCCATTGGCTATATAACTGATGGAGGTAAGTAGGGTTGATCCTAATAAGTTTTGGACCTGAGTCTAATTTTTTTAAACAAAAAGGTTTCTAAATTATAATGTGCATTCATATTCTTTTAGTTCCATATTAACCTAAAAATGTTTTCCAACTGTTTTTTTTAAACAAAGTTCTTATTGATATTTCTAGCTTGACATTGAATTATTTCTTCAATCTTTAGCTCTCTATTTTAAGACCTGAACATTTACTTAGGAGACATGGTTAACCTAAAAACTCAACAAACAATTCAAAGGAATATCACATACACTTTTGCTTATGTTGCAATTTTGTGAGACATTTATTTAAACATTTAGTAAGCATATGAATCCATAGTACCTCACCTTAATGAAGGTTTCTTATAATAGATTAGTATAATTCTTAGTATTATCATAAAGTAGAGAAAAACACAAAGACTCAAACTAAAAGCTTACTCTATCTTCTTCGGTTGGATAGTCTACAAAATTAATAGTGACAAAAAACTCATTTTCATCTATTAAGCAACTCTAGAAATTTTCTGCTAATTTTGAAAGAAAAATACTCTAAACTAATAATTGTAAAAGTAAAAAGAAAAAGAAACCAAACCTTCCAACTATTGAAAAATGATTCTACCAACATATCTTTCATCATTTTTTAAGAACTAAAAAGGGGAAAGAAATAAAAAAGAGTTCTTTCGATCGGTTTACGAGAAGGATTAAAGTGTGAGGGATTATATTAGGTCAATTTACACTACTACATATAATATATTTTTTTTTTTACAAAATTATGGGCCTCTCAAAAAAAAGGGCATGAGTCAGATGACTCTTTTGCCTCCTAATAGGAACGACCTTAAACGTAAGTGAATGTATGATGATTTTTTTTCTTATATCTCGATGCCTCCACAGGCTTAGCTGAGATGGTTAGTGAATGATAGGTTGTCACTTGAGGTTGTGGGTGTTAGATTATATTATTATTGTTAGGCTTTTAATTTCTATTTATTAGCTATTAAGGATAGCTATACAAACATCTCATTGTGTAACTTTTCATTAAGTTTGATGATAATAATAAAGCAAACTCTAGTTTTTTCTCTTCTTATTTCTACAGTGTAGTTAAAACTCGGGGTAGCAAGGCATAAATCTCTGCACCCCGGAATAACTCACCCTCCATTCACTAGGTCTCTCGTTATCATGATTTACCTCCTCCATATTAGTCTTGGGGCGGACTAGCAAGGGCACTAGGGTCAAGCGTTTCGCCTTTTGCCACTAGTCTCATATCTCGATTCAATGCTGACTTGATCGTCGGAGGGACCACGCTAGCCACGCCGGTCCCCATTGATGTGCTTTGCTTCTCACACCACCAGATCTCGGCCAGCTAGGAGACTGTTGTAGCTTTGACTCCGAAAGCATCGGGAGAGGAGAAGCCCGAGCAAGTGAAGAAGGAAGTCATCAATTTTTTTTTTTAAAAAAAAATACTTTCACCTATATATATATACTTCAAGAATAAGAAAATAATTCCCACAAGGTATCTCATTTATCTACATCATGCTAACAATTTTAGACTCCGAACAAAAACCAAATTGGCATTTCAAATGATTGGATTCTTGGATGTTAATACCCAACTATTTCGATCGATAGCAAATCCATCTGCTTTTGGAACTGAATATGTTTGAACTACGTACAGCACGTACCTGCAACCGCATGAGCAGATCCGCGCTGTGTTTCTTCTCAAACCGGCTCTTGCGGAAAGCTTCTCGCGCCCTCTGCGCCTCCTCGATTTCCTCGGGCGTGCCGAGGCTGGGGTCGAACTTGTAAGAAGAAGAATAGAGAGAGAGGAAGGAATAAGATGAGAATAATAAAATCTATTGTTCATTGATATTTGCCCTAAGGACAATACAATATATAATGTTCAAAAGTACTTGGTCAAATAACTAATTAATAAATAACAGAATTATTCTAAGAATAATTCTGAGAATAATTATAACAGAATTATTAGAATAATTCCGAGAATAATTATAACAGAATTATTAGAATAATTAATCCAAATACTAATATGATTTGATTTGGTAATTTGATCCGGTCAATTTGGATAATTCTGTTATATCTCTTTTACCCCCCGACAAACTCAACGGGAGATCTCTGACGTTGAGTTTGCTTGCTAACTTGTTGAAGCGTTGTCTGGATAGTGGCTTGGTAAAGATAGCAGCGATTTGATCTTCAGTAGAAATATAAGAGACGGATAACTGCTGAGTTGCCACACGTTCACGAACAAAATGAAAATCAATTTCCACATGTTTTGTACGGGCATGAAAGACTGGATTTGCTGTGAGATATGTTGCTCCAATATTGTCGCACCAAATTTTTGGTACAATATTTGATGCAAGATGAAGTTCGGAGAGAAGTGATTGAAGCCAAATAATTTCTGACGTTGTATTTGCTATAGCTTTATATTCTGCCTCAGTGCTTGAACGAGATACCGTAGGTTGCTTTTTCGAATTCCATGAGATAAGATTTCGTCCAAGAAATATTGCATATCCACTAGTAGAGCGTCTATCTTCAGGAGAACTTGCCCAATCCGCGTCACTATATGCATGTAAATCTCGAGACGATTGGTGATATAAAAGAAGACCATGTAGAATAGTACCTTTGAGATAGCGAAGTATTCTTTTTACATTATCCCAATTTTGTTCAGTTGGAGCATGCATGAATTGACAAACATGATTTACCGCAAAAGTAATATCAAGGCGTGTGATAGTGACATATTGTAAGGTCCCAACAATACTTCGATAAATCTGTGGATCAGATAGAGCAGGAGAGGATGAAGTTGGAGAGTTGTTTATAGCAATTGGTGTAGACACTGGACGTGCTCCATCCATTTTGGCTCTTTGAAGAAGTCCAGTAATGTATTTGCTCTAAGAGAGAAGGTAGCCATCCTCATGTGGAATAAGCTCAATACCAAGAAAAAAATGAGCAATACTCAAATCTCGAGTAGGAAATTCTTGATTGAGAATACTTAATAAAGTTGTGATACCCTTGTGATCATTGTCAGTTATCAGAATGTCATCCACATAAATAAGAAAAAATATCGTATTTCCATTATTATATTTGTGAAATAGAGACGAGTCAGTCTTTGATCCAGAAAATCCTTGAGCTTGTAACCATTTAGATAGTCGATGAAACCATGCACGAGGAGCTTGTCGAAGACCATATAAGGATTTCTTGAGTTGGCAAACATGAGATGGAAATTGTGGATGAATAAAACCAGGTGGTTGCTCCATAAATATAGTTTCCTCAAGATGACCATGGAGAAATGCATTTGAAATATCCAATTGCCGTACAAGCCAATTAGAACTAACTATTGATAATAATAGTCTGACAGATGTAATTTTGATGACTGGGCTGAAAGTGTCATTAAAGTCAATACCTGGCTGTTGACTAAATCCTTTAGCTACAAGTCGAGCTTTGTATCTTTCAAGAGAACCATCAGCTCGATGCTTAAGACGGAATACCCATTTAGAGCCCACAACATTCATTGAGGGAGTGCGCGGAACTAGAGTCCATGTTCCATTGCGAAGAAGTGCATCAAATTCTGTAGTCATTGCACTACGCCAGTTTGGATCCTTGTTTGCTTGTGTAAAACAGGTTGGTTCAATAGATTTGGAAGAAACCACTAGAGCTCGTGGAAGGGGATATCGAGTTGCATTTGGTGGGCAACGCTCATAAATATCACTAATGGGAAGCATGCGACGAGGAGCATTATCATCTGAATCACTTGTTGATGACGACGAGGAAGTAGGCTGACATGGTGATGTAGATGACGGACTTGCATTATCCGAGGAACCAGAGAGCATATTATCTTCGATCGGCGAGACTTCTAAGATTGGAGCAGCAACCGGAGGTGATTCTGATGGTATAGGAGAGTTATTAGAGAGCTCCGGAGCAGGACCTAGAATTCCATCACTTCTGATAATATTAGGTGGCATTAAGAAGGTGCCACTTGTATCTGGAGGAGAGATTGAAGAAGCTACCGAAAAAGGGAATAAAGACTCATCAAAAGTAACATGTCGTGAAATATAAATTCGTCCTGTTGGTATATGCAAGCAACGATAACCATGGTGCAAATTGCTATAACCAAGAAAAACACATTGTAGTGAACGAGAGTCAAGTTTGTGTTTAGAATAGGGGTGTAACCATGGATAACATGCGCAACCAAAAATTCGAAGGAAAGTGTAATCAGGGGTTTGATTATAAAGTTTTTCAAAAGGACATTTATGATTGAGCAATGGTGTAGGAAGTCGATTTATGAGATATACTGCAGTGCTAACAGCTTCATCCCAAAATTTGCGCGGAACTGATGCATGATGAAGAAGAGCTAAGGCAGTTTCAATTATATGTCTATGTTTTCTCTCAGCAGAGCCATTTTGTTCTGGAGTGTGAGGACAAGAAACTCGATGAACAATTCCACAAGAGACAAAATGACGATGGAGAGCTTGATATTCACCTCCCCAATCAGAATGAAAGGAGAGTATTTTACGATTAAAAGATCGTTCAACTTGAATTTGAAAATTACAAAATATATCAAATAAATCAGATTTCCTTCTCATAGGATAAAGCCAAGTATATTTACTAAAATGATCAATGAATGTAACATAATATTGGAAACCTTGATTAGACAAAATAGGTGCAGGACCCCAAACATCAGAATGGATTATCTCAAGTGGAAAATTAGAAACATGATCAGATAAAGAGAAAGGTAGCTTATGACTTTTAGATTCCATGCAGGCCCTACATGAATAAGATGGAGAGGAGGTAATAGAAGTAGGTAAACCATACCTATTGATGATTGACTGAACAATACGAAGGGAAGGATGACCAAGTCGAGCATGCTAAGTTGGTTTATTTGTGCGTTCACCAACAAAAGCTTTGATTGAAGAACTCAAAGACAATAGAGGCCATTTTGATTCTCCCATAAAACATAATAGCATTTGTTCCTCTATCCTTTATAAGATAATGATTATGATGAAATTCAAAAATGACATTGTTATCAAGACAAAACTGGCGTGTAGAAAGTAAATTTTTAGTGATAGATGGAACATGAAAGACATTGCGCATGTGAAAAGTTCGATTAGATAAATGAACATATGTGTTTCCAAGATTAGCAATTTGCAAACCTGAACCATCGCCTACTTGCACCGTATCTGAGCCATAATATGGCATTACGTCTGTAAGGATATTATAATCTGATGTGACATGATGAGTAGCTCCAGTGTCAATATACCAATCAGTAGATGAGAACTCTGGGTTTTTACCACAAGTAGGCACAGACGAAAGAACTTTAGGATATACTTGTGAAATAGATGGTTGTCTTGAGGCTGTAGGACCACCAATGAAATTTGAATCAAATGGACTAGGACATTGAATACCAAAATGTCCAATTCCAAGACAAATTTGACATTTTACCCTAGACCAATCAAGTCTTTTAGGGCATATATTTCCAGTATGACCGACGATGTGACAAATTTGACATCGGTATGGACTTTGCTTTTGTCCTCTTTGATGTCGTCGAGTATTTGACATCTAAAGTAAAAAATAACTTGTCCGGTGGTAGTGGAAAAAAAAAAAAAGAGATTAAGGAAGAGGAAAGAGAAGCAAAGGGGTTGGCAGCGGAAGAAAATAAGTATTTTTCGTTTGTTCTGAAAAATAGGGAAGAATAAGAAAACTAAAACACGTAGGAGAAAATAAGAGGCTTGAGGGAAAAATTTAAAAATTCGCCGTTTATACGATCTCCGCCTCAAGAAGTTGAGGAAAGATAAAAAAGAGAGATGGCTCTGATACCATGTAAGAAGAAGAATAGAGAGAGAGGAAGGAATAAGATGAGAATAATAAAATCTATTGTTCATTGATATTTGCCCTAAGGACAATACAATATATAATGTTCAAAAGTACTTGGTCAAATAACTAATTAATAAATAACAGAATTATTCTAAGAATAATTCTGAGAATAATTATAACAGAATTATTAGAATAATTCCGAGAATAATTATAACAGAATTATTAGAATAATTAATCCAAATACTAATATGATTTGATTTGGTAATTTGATCCGGTCAATTTGGATAATTCTGTTATATCTCTTTTAGAACTCCCACACCTGTCTGCCGACGTGATTGTTAGTCGTGCGCAACCAGGGGCTGCCGCCCTCAGCCACCTTGAGCTTCCACATGTCGATCGGGTGGAAGACGGAGTTCACCGAAGGGTATCGGAGTGGAAGAAGGTGGGTGTAGAAGCTCTGAAGCTGCCGTACGCTTCGCTCTTGGCTGGGATGCCGAGCATCTGAAGCTCAAGGACTCTTAATAACTAACGTTAAGTTTCGCATTACTTAAAATGATGAAAATCGGAGGAGTATAATGACATTTGCCAAACTGACTAAATTTCCACGAGATACGGGATGAGATCCTCTAGTCCGTAAAGATTAAATCAACTCTTGATCCAATCTTTACATTAGTGGAAGATAATGATCCTCTACCTGTTAACAGATGTGGGTCATTATTTCTCACCAATCTCCTTATCATGGTCCAGGAACGAATCAGGACAAGAGAATCAGAGAATCCATTTCCCTGAGGCACCGGCTAAAAATGTAAATGTAAATGTGAATGTGCACATGAGTTGAGATGATGGTTGTTATTATATAAAATTTTAAGATCAAAATTTAGTGCTTCTAACTATGTCTTTCCTCCTACTTAAGTCACTTACATTAATAACTAATAATTATTCATAATTTATTTTTATTGTATTAATTTAGAGATAGGTTAGTGGAATACTGGGACGAAAGAATGTCTTTTGTCGTATTAAAATATGAATGCGCATGAGCACGTATTGCTAGAACTTAAAAAAATATTTAATAAATAAATAAATAAAATGAGAAAGAAAAGTAGGAAAAAATAAATAGCGCTGCCAAAAATGTTTTATTCTTAAAAAAAATAGTTAATTTAATTACTATAAATTTAAATAATTTTAATTAAATTAATGAAATAGATTATAAGTGACAGAAATAATCGTAATAAAAAATGACCCAATTATTATTTTCTCTACTCTTCTCATTATATTTTATTTTTCTTATCTTACTATTTTATTAAAATCTCCCTCTTTACTAACTAATTTTGGTGAAGCCTAAAATGAATTTACGTTACTATCCTTTTTTCTATTCACACTAAAAATTATTCCAAGGTTTATTAGTAATTCCACAAGCGAAACAATCAGTGATCTAGAATTCGAGACTCAGTTACGATGTATTATTATAAATTTTTCTCATCATTAATTTTATCTGGTTGTTTTATATAAAAAAATATAATTCTCTTTAGTCCTACATCTTAAAATTGACAACACTATATCAAAGAAAATTCTATAAATATTTTAGGCCGACGATATTAAAAATATACTTTTCTTAGTTTCTTTTACTAAGATAAGTATAATATTAAATTAAAATAATTTTTTACATAGGGAAGCCCATTACAGTAGTTTATTGCTGGGATTATCTAGCGTCAACCTTGCATTATTACACTATTACATGAGTCTGACGAATCTTACCCAAATAATTAATTTTTGGTTCTGAACGTAAGGGTGACACTAGAAAATTCAAACAATTCAGATTTTTAAAGACCCAAATAATTTATATACGCGTGTGCACGATCACACTAGTAAGTATTATATATCATCTAAGTCGCATTTGAGCATGTCCTCATATGTACCTTGACCACTTATACTAATAGATAATAATTATCTATAATTTACTTTCTCCTTGATCTAGGGATAAATTAGTAAGGACATTAAAAGTGAACAAATTATCTTTTACCATGTATTTCATCTCAATTTAACTTAAACATCAAAAAGATCTATCGGACAACCAGGGGCGTAGCTACATAGGGTCAAGGGGGTGCGGCCGCCCCCCCTGAAATTTAGGGAAAAAATTAATACAGTGAAATTATTTAAAAGTAATTTAATTATAAATTCTAAAAATATCAAGATTTTTTTTACAAATTGTTCAATTAAAACAAATAAGAGAACCCAAACCTTTTTTTTCTTCTCTCAGCCAACTTTTTTCTTTCTCTCGATATTTTTTTCTCTCCCATTGCCTGTATTTTTTCCCCTCACCCTTCCCATATTTTCTTCTTCCTTCTAATCCCCTTTCCTTTTTTCACTGCCGTGGTCGTCTTCCTCTTATAATCCCCTTATTATTCTTTCCCTTTCCCTAATCCTAATTTTACCCTCAAAATCCTCCGCTGCACATTGATGTCGTTGTCATCCATGTTGTTATCGCCGAACGCCGCTATCACTAACACTGATATCGTTTGCTGCCAGCGTTGTCATTGTCGCTTCGCCGATACTCCACAGCAAACACTTTTTGATTAAGGTAAAGTTTTCTTGCTTTATTTCTTTCGATTACGAATTTAAGTGTTAGAAAAACATATAATGTTAATTTTTCATATATTTATATTTTTGTTTGCTAGTCAAGCATTGTTTAATTTGTTATATGAAGGTGATTAATTTCATTGATCAATTAAATCATATCATTTAATGTAACTCATAATATAATTCACTACAAGAAAACTCACAATTAGCGATGAAATTTAATTTTCGTCGCTAATTAGAAATCGAAATAAATTATAGTCACTTATTTAGCAACAAACTATGTTTCCGTTGCTATTTTAGTGATTGAATTAAGTTTCCATCATTAATTAATTTTCTAATTAAGATTTTTATTCCCAATTTTTCTTTCCAGCGCCCTAAAATTTTCCTCTCTGATCACCACCTCTCCAATCTCTAGCATGTTCCTCTCCTCTCCTCTTCGATCTCTAGCACCAGTATGCATCGTCCCATCGGTATGCTCGATCTTCTCGCCTTCCCTCTCCTCTCTTAGCGATAGCATGGCAGCGGCGTCACAGGGAGAGATCTCGCTTTGGTCGCGACCTCGATGTGAGGTTTTGCCTGGGCTACGGCCTTGCAGCGAGGTGGCGAGATCAGGCATGACCTCAACAGCGTGTCATGGTTAGCTTGAATTTGCCCCCCCTGATTGTAAATTCTGGCTACGCCGCTGCGGACAACCAACCACCTTACTAGAGGAAGTTCCGGCACCAATGCCTAATAAGAAACAAAATTTCAGACGCATAAATTAATAAAAAAATTAATAATATTAAAATAATTCTATATATCATAATCATAGCCACTATAAATTCTCAAATAAAAATAGGAGCTCCTCGTGTTCATCTTGTGCTTATTCTAAGTTATCTAATATGCCGGTCAATCCGACTGCTGCGGTTCGATCTATCCTTTGATATATATATCATTGTCAATGCACCGGCAATCTCCCTCTCACTCATCCTACCTCTTCATCTTGTGTTTCATGTTGAACGGCAATAAAGGTAAATCGATCTCCGACTGCCAATGGTGAGGATCTAAAATCCAAACACTAAAAAAAAAAAAAAAAAAAAAAAATCCTTTCCTTAGGGATTAATTGCTCCTCCTTTCCCTTTTTCCACTCCTTTCCTCTCTTTTATCTTTTCGTAGTAAGCAAATCGCTCTCCTCTTCTCTTTCACCTACCGATTTAGTTGACTCAAATTTATTTTTTCAAAATCTCACATTAGAAAAGACCAAAAATAATAATAGATATTATATTCAAACTCCTTATCATCTCAAAAATTTATAGAACCTGAAATATATGTAATAAAATTTGAGATAGAACCTGAAATATATGTAATAAAAGCTTTCTAGATCAATCGATTTCAATCAAAATATCCTTAATATTTTAAAACTATTATCATTTTACTCTAACCATGAACCTCATTAATTAATTAATTGACGTGAAGGAAATGACGACGTGGAAGAAGGTATATCATATACAAAATACATTGTTTTCCTATTAAGTAATGATCTAAATAAAAGCTTGAGGTTGAAATAACAACCATTTGAATCTATTGAATGGTATTTTAGCAGTTTTAAAGTTATAAAGGGTGTTTTGAAAAAGAATAAGAAAGTAAATTCCAAGAGTTTCAATGCAAATTTTCCATTACGTAAAGAAGGGAAAGTAAAACAAACATAAGTCCTTGAATAATGCATTAGTAAAAATCAACCAAGAATAATATTCTTATTTATTGTTATAGTTAGGACCAGTATGAGTTAGAAGGGGTGAATAGCTCGCTTCACTTTATCAAATTTGAATATCAATGAAAACTTGAAGCGAAGATATTCTATAATATTAACACTTGAATTTTACTTGATATCTATTTCTATGAGGTGACTAATCCAAGGATCTATTTTCTTTCACAGTTCCACTATAAAACCTCCTTCTCGGAGACTTTCCGGAGGTAGAGAAGTCTCGTACAAACTATTCTTACAAGAACACAACAACAAAACACAAACAAGAGTACAAACTAAAACGAAAATGACTTTACAACAATGAATATTATTTTGTTTGCTCTTTTCTTGCTTTAGATTCCCTCTAGGTGGTAGAAAATGCAGCAGTACTTGTCTCTCAAACACACAAGAGCCGACATCTTCAAAACATCATGAAACTCTCTTTTCTAGGATTCTTTTCAGGAAAGTAAATGGCTCTTAATCGATTGATCTTACCCTTAATCGATTGTTATATTGAATTTGACTATTCAAACCAGTAGAATAGCTCTTTTTCGCCTGACCAATTGATTGGTGAGTCATACCAATCGATTTCAAAGCCTTTTGTTCTCTTGAAAAAGCATTGTCAATTGGCCAATTGATTGATAAGGTTGAATCGATTAAGCTAACTGATTCGGTAGCTTTCTGTTTCCTCATGAAATAGCTACCAATCAATTGCGATTCCTTACGTCCCAATCAATTACTTCAATCAATTTCGAATCCTACTGTGCTTCATGGAAAATGCTACTAATTGATTGCCTCAATCGATTAGCATTGCACAATCGATCAAACCAATCAATTCGAGCATGCAAATTGTGTCTAGGCTTTGCCAATTGATTTCACTTCCTAGCAATCGATAACTAACCCTTATTTCATCATTTCTGAAAGTAAAGTCACGTATTGCCTGTATCCAGTTGACCTCAACCTACCAGGACTTTCTTTGCCCAACATTCAGTTATTCGTGAACTATTGGGACTTCCCAGTACCTAGCATTTGGTCATCCTTGACTTGTTAGGGCTTTTCACCAAGTGTACAGTCGTCCTCTTTGATCCACTTGGATTTTCTCTTGCCAACTTCTTGTTCGACTTTCGATCACCAAGTGTCCAATAACCTTTGACCTACTTGGATTTTACCCTTGCCAACCTTTCCGTTAGACTTTCCCTTACTTAACCTCCAGTTAGGGCCAGTCACTCAATATATTTCTCACCTGCCTAACCTCCAGTTATGACTTTCTATTGTTTAACCTCCAATTAGGACTTTCGCTTACCTAACCTCTAGTTAGTGTTAGTGTGTGCACTTATATGCCAAGACACTCCTTATGTATTTTGTGGATAATTATTTAATAAAGGCAAGAATTTATCATTAATTATTTACTTTTCTGTACGTATATGATTAATGATAAAGTCCCACAGATTAATGAGTATATTAATATGAAAACAGTCCTTGATCAGATAGATATCTAGAGGGGACATGGATATCTAGATCAACGCTGAGTATGACTAGGTCGAGATAGACTAGAGGGATGGATATCCAAGTTGTACTTGGGGGTGCCTTGAGTTTAGAGGTGCACTGGACACGACCCGCTCAAGAGGAGACTACATATTAAGAATCATTGGTTATTCCTCTTATAAACGAGTGTAACTGATCTTTTGACTTGAGACCTTCATTTATTCTATGTGTGGAGTTAAGTGCTTTGACGCCGTTAAAAGCAGTCTTTAATCGGATTGTGATTAATACGGTAGTTGGGTGTAACGACAAAACGTAGAGAGAATAGTGTTGAGTCAATAGAGGATTCATCGCTCTTTTAGATTAGGAGTTAACATCCTGGCCGCTTGATAAAGATATTAGTGACTCAAAATCCATGGCCATGGGAAGAATGATTTATCATTCAAGAGGATTCTATTATATCTTGAAAATCAAGTAAAACAATTAATTTGGTAATGATGCATAATGTATCGAATTAATTGGGATGTAGGCTTTAGATGAAGAGATTGAATTACACAGTAATCGGTTCATAGTGGTCTAGAGTTTATGACTGATATTAATTTTATCGCGTTGGGTGGCTAAAAACTGTTGCTAGACGGTTACCTTAGTCTATGTATGGATTTACACTGCTTTCGTGTATAAAACCTAGAGGGTCGCACGCATAGCACGTAGACATGAACAATGGTATCGGAAGCTAGTCGAGATCAAGATCAAATATGGATTTATTTGATACAAAGAAGAGAGAATTCAAATAGCCATAATCATGATGATTAATGAAGAATTCGAAGAGTCATAATAATGATAATTAATGAAGAATTTGAAGAGTTATCATAATGAAGGTTATAAATGAAGAATTTATGGAGCCTATAACTCTTCATCTTCCTAATTAATGAAGATCATAAATGATGAATTTATTGAGAACTTAACTCTTCGTATTCCTTGGAGGCTATAAGTAGTCATCCTCGGAAATATGCAAAGAAGAATTATTCTCTCCGAGTTTTCCTCGTCAACTTCTTCTTCGTTCGGAGGAGATCGTAGTGCTTCTAAGGTTTTGTCGATCCAAGGCTAGCACCTAACGGATCGTGTCAAGTTCGTGATCTAGTGCCCATGGATACCGCTAGAGGGGTCACACGTGGGGCTCTTATCTATCTTATTTGTTTGTGATATTATTCACACCTATCGAGGACTCGAGGTATATTTTTATATAATTTTGTGTAAAACTATATGTACCACGAAAGATCCATAATTCTTTATATGTCTTCCGCTGCGCTCCGAACCCAACAGTGGTATCAGAGCGAGGTTTGTTGTTGGATCATATAGTACGAAGCCGATTCTTCAAAATTTATTTGAAGAATCAATGTTTCAAGAGATTTCAAAGAAATCTTAATTTCTTTATTGCAAATTATATGCCGTAACATTTCATGATATAAATGAATTTTGTCTAAAACCTGTAAAGCAATACGTGTTGTAATTTAGATCTAAATTCCTTATGACATAAGTAGATTAACATGTTAACATCTCCGAGACCTATTTGTCTTAAAAGACTAAGAGGATTAATGGAGATAAATCTTGTAATGAGATTGTGCAAATGCTCAAGAAGTTAATTATGGTGAGACATTTTCAATAATTATAAAATCCCTTAAATATATTAAAGTCAAGATTTGTTAAAAGCCCTCCACTAATAACTATGATGATAGTTAGAGTTTTTACATAAAGTTGGTTCAGCTCAGCTGTGGGCTTATATCAAAACATCTATAATTTATCATAATTATTAGTGGGTTGACTTAACTCAAATTCATTGACTTATTTAGCTCAGCTAAGGTTAATTGATTTGAGGGGCAAGTGTTGAGAATATAAAGCTGTAACGACCCGCCTTCTACTAACTAAGCTGTAAGGCTGGACCGTCACATTATGCTGTGCTAAACTATATCCATGACCATCACTAAACCTTGATGCGGAAGCTGTGCTAATTAAAACTTTGCTAAGCTCTTATCATTTCTTTATTCTATATGTGCTAAGGGGTGTAATCTAAACTATTCATGACATATTTTACATCCCTCATGGTCAAGGAACTGAACTAAGGGTCTTCCGGCTGTTGTCAAGCCTCCCAATCGATCCATGGATCGATTGGAATGGTCTAATCGATCCAGTGATCGATCCAGCATGCTACTGTATGCGGAACTTGGGTTGGATCGATCCAGTGATCGATCCAGCACGCTACTGTGCTCGGGGCAATATTCTGGATCGATCGGCTGATCGATCCAGGCTAATCAATCGATCCAAGAATAGATTCGGGAGCTCTCTGTTCGCGAGGCTAATTCCCCCGATCGATCCCGCGATCGATCCCAGGGCCTTCTGTTCGCGACGGACTACATCCGGATCGATCGGCTGATCGATCCAGAAGCTTTCTGTTCGCGGTACGAGCTTCTCAATCGATCGACTGATCGATTGAGAAGCCTCCAATCGATCGACCGATCGATTGGGGTTTCTGATTTCGTGCCAGAAGTCTGATTTCAGCACTATTTCGTGCCAAATTCACATATACAAGTTCTAACATGGTTATAAACATGCTAATAACGATTAACTGACATTCTAAGCATGAGCACTAACAATCTAACCAAGCCTTTCATGATTCAAACATTAAAATAACTGAAATGAGGAAAGTAACAACTTAATAAAATGCTAAGGTTTCAGATTTATTTCTAGTTTCCCCAAGGTCTTTATTCCAGGTTCCATCCACACACATCTTCATCATTGCATTGACCTCCAGCCTCCGCTAGTCCATTTTTCCTTTACCTTTATCTGCAGTATAAGGAAAAGAGTATCAGTAAGCTTGAGAGCTTAGTAAGAAACCATCTATCTCACTAAAACATGCATACGATGCAGTTTATGTTTTCAAAACATGTTATTTGAAATATATGCTGAACAGGTTAAAACATGGCATGGCATACAAACCAACTAGTCATGGCAACAAGTGTTAACATAAACTATCATATAGTATCACAGGAACTAAACTGATACAAAAACTGAGCATAGCTAATTCTAACTAATGCTAAAGCTATACTGAATTCACATAACTATTTGTGAGAGTTCGAAGACCATATATATAGGTAGATCAAAATAGTAATCATGTTGCTGTTTGGGCCCGGCAACTGTACTTGCTATGCGCGCATCCCTAACTAGACCCGGATTTGCAAGTCCCGAATTTAGTAGGATTACTAGGTTATCTGAACATAGGGACGACTATGGGAGCCCAACCCAATGGATATCTAATCCAGTACAGTGCCACTGAGAAAGTAAAATACTGAACATAAGCTAATAAATTCTTGTCTTGCTTTTACTAGGTTGTCTAAACCCAGAACTAGGTTATCTAAACCTAGAGACGACTGTGGAAGCCCACCCATTGGACATCTAGTCCTGTAAAAGCTGTAGCAAGACTATATGAGCTGTGAAATGCTTCTATTGCATTTAACTAAGCTATTAAAATGCCTAAGTTGCATTTTAACTGTGCTAGTAATTTAATCAAACACTTGGTATGCACTAATTCGCATCCTTTGTGCCGAAAAACTATATACTACTAACTAAAACATGGAATTCACATGGAAGCTACTTATACTGCAGGTGAGGGGTTTCTTACCTCCTGTTCGGATTTTCTTACAAATCTAATCGCTAGATTTCCGGTGGGGGACGATCTTCTCGACGATTCTCTCGCGTCTACATGTTCCTCTCGTGAAGGGAAGCGTCCTCGTATCGGAGTCGTCGCCGGAAGGTGCTCCTAGAGCCCTTAGGCTTGATGCGCCGAGAGAGGAAGAGGAGGAAGAGAGGTTCGGCGGGATTAGGGTGAGGAGAAGAGGTAAGTCACGATAAAAATAAAACTCCTCACTTAATTCCCTATTTATATTAAGGAATTAATTCCCCCAACTTTAACTTAAATAAAATTGTTTCCCTTTCCTTTCAGCACGGCTCTGCTGGGTTCTCCTGGTTACTAGAGTTCACCTTTAAGTCGTAGGACCCAATAGGTCTCGGGTTCAATTCCCGCGTAGGCTATTTTCGTTTTCTATTTATTTTTGCTACTTTCGCTATTCTAAAAATTCCATAAAAATATCCTAAAATTCCAGAAAAATACTAGGATATTTCTAATAATTATTTTGAGAATTTTCGGGTGTTACAAAAGATCAACAAGAATATACCGAAAGTCACATAGATTTGCGATTGGCAAGTTAAGGCCTACTTGATGAATATAGCATGTAGGTACAACTCAGCTGTGTGCATTCTATATGATTCAGGGTTTCAGTCCTATTAGAAATTGTTACCAACCAATTCCCGATTCTAACAGTGAGGGTTGTTGGACTTGAATAAAATAATAGGAGTTATAAAAGACCTTTATTAAATATATTCCATAAATACTAAAATTCTGCTTTAAATTTTAGATGACAAACAAAAGTACCTTATCACTGTGAAGCATTCTCAAGAAAGAGAATATCCTCCTCGGTTCCAACTACCTGGATTGGTATAGGAAACTGAAAATCGTCTTGAGACATGAGAGAAAAATTTACGTGCTCGAAGATGAACCACTGAAAGAGCCTACACCCAATGCTTCAGACGAAGATCAGTCATATTATTCTCAATATATGGAAGATGCACTGGATGTGCAATGCATCATGTTGTCTTCTATGTCTCCTGAGTTGCAGAGACAACATGAGAACATGGGTGCTAGGGAGATTGATCAGCACTTGCGTGAGCTCTTCCAAGAGAGTGCGAGAGTAGAGAGGTATGAAACCTCTCGAGCACTATTTTGTACCATGCTGGAGGAAGGAAACCAAGTTGGGTCTCATGTACTCAAGATGATCGGGTACATAGAGAGGCTCGAGAGCTTAGGTTCCAAGTTAGACCAGGACTTGGTTGTTGACCTAATCCTGTCATCACTGCCTCCATCATTTTCTCAGTTTGTGTTGAACTTCAACATGAACAACATGGACAAGAGTTTGACTGATTTGATGGTAATGCTGAAAATTGCTGAGAAGGATATGAAGGTAAAACCTTCACTGCATGCAATGATGGTCAGAAAGACCAACAAGCGCCCAAACACCGGGAACTTCAATCCCAAGACTAATGCAGTGAAGAATCCTAAATATCAAGCTCAGAAGAAGCTTAAGAAAGGGATGCAGGTACCCCAATCTGATGAGAAGGAGGCCATGTGCTTCCATTGTGGCAAGAAAGGTCACTGGAAGAAAAACTGCTATATTTTCATGAAGAAGAATGCCAGTGGAGCTAATGCTTCAGGTATCTTTATGATAGAGTGCAATCTTTTTGTTTCTTCATCATGGGTCATAGATTTTGGAAGTAGTTCTCACATTTGTGCGAACATGCAGGGTCTAAGTGACTTCAGACAGTTGTCCAAGGGAGAAATGAACCTACGAGTAGCTAATAGAGCGAGAGTTGCTGCGTTAGCTGTAGGAACCTATTCAATAAATTTGCCTAGTGGACTTGTTTTGAATTTAGAAAGCTGTTATTTTGTTCCTAGTTTCTCAAAGAATATCATTTCAGTGTCAAGTTTAGACACCAAGGGATTTGTATTTCAATTCAAGGACAAGTTATGTTCCTTTTATTTGAATAATATATTCTATGGGAATGGTTCATTGAATAATGGTCTTTATGTTCTTAACTTAGATGAGCCGATCTATTGTATTGAAAGTAAGAAACAAAAATTACATGACTCAAACTTAACATATCTCTGGCACTGTAGACTTGGTCATATAACCCAGAAGCGCATAGCTAGATTACTTAGTAATGGGTATTTGGACTCTTTTGAATTAGAGCCCATAGATACATGTGAAGCGTGTTTACAAGGAAAAATGATCAAGAAGCCATTCACCAAGATAGGTGAACGGGCAAAGGAACCACTAGAACTCATACATAGTGATGTTTGTGGACCATTGCAAGTTCAGGCTAGAGGAGCGTATACCTACTTCGTGACTTTTACTGACGATTTAAGTAGATATGGATATGTCTACTTAATGAGACACAAGTCTGAAACTCTAGACAAGTTTAAGGAGTTCAAGAATGAGGTAGAAAATCAACTTGGTAAGAAGATTAAGGCCCTTCGGAGTGATCGAGGTGGTGAGTATCTAAGCCAAGAGTTCATTGATTACCTAAAAGAGTGTGGGATAATTTCCCAACTTACACCTCCTAGGACGCCAGAGTGGAATGGTGTTTCGGAAAGGAGAAATCGCACACTCATGGATATGGTTAGATCAATGATGAGTCATGCAAGTCTTCCAATGTCATTTTGGGGCTATGCCTTAGAAACAGTAGCATACACACTTAACCGAGTTCCAACCAAGACAGTAGATAAGACTCCTTATGAGTTATGGTTTGGAAAGAAACCAAATTTGTCTTATCTAAAGATATGGGGTTGTGATGCTTATGTGAAGAATGAAAATTCTAATAAGCTTGCAGTAAGATCCATAAAATGTATGTTTGTAGGTTATCCCAAAGCTACAATGGGATATTATTTTTATCTCCCAAGTGAGCACAAAGTTATTGTTGCTCAATATGCTACTTTCTTGGAAAAGGAATTTATTTCTAACGAAAATAGTGGGAGTAAAGTAAGTCTTGAAGAAATTATAGACTCTACAAACAGGTTGGAAGATTTACAGTTGGACAATGAGACAGTGCCACAAGCACAAGTGTCTCCTTCATCCGGGATTGCTCAAGAAATGCGAGATCAACATAAGTCTACAAGAATACACCGAGAGCCAAACAGATATAGTTGGCTGGTAACTCAAGATGAGGAAGTGCTACTCATCGAATATAATGAACCGTCGACTTACGAGGAAGCAGTTGCTTCAAATGATTCTGAGAAATGGCTGGAAGCCATGAAATCTGAAATGGACTCCATGTACACTAAACAAGTTTGGGAGTTGGTTGATGTGCTAGTTGGGGTAAAACCCATAGGATGCAAATGGATCTCTTCAAGAAAAAGATTGACAGGGATGAGAACATCAGTACCTATAAAGCTAGGCTTGTGACAAAGGGTTTCAATCAACGTCATGGAATTGACTATGATGAAACATTTTCGCCCGTTGCAATGCTTAAGTCCATTAGAATTTTGCTAGCTATAGCGCCTTACAAGGACTACGAGATTTGGCAAATGGATGTTAAAACTGCTTTCCTAAATGGAAGGTTACAGGAGGAAGTATATATGGTATAACCTCCGGTTTTATAAAATCTGAGAATGCCAATAAATTATGTAGGCTCAAGAAGTCCATTTATGAACTAAAGCAAGTATCTCGGAGTTGGAATCTACGATTTGACGAAGTCATTAAAGATTTTTCTTTTGTCAAAAATCCAGAAGAACCTTGCGTTTACAAGAAGGTTAGTGGGAGCAAGATTACATTCCTAGTATTGTATGTTGATGATATACTTCTTATAGGCAATGACATCCCTAGCCTAGAATCTACCAAGACTTGGTTGGGAGAGTGTTTCTCAATGAAAGATCTTGGAGATGCAACCTATGTCTTAGGTATTAGAATATACCGAGATAGACAAAGCAGGTTACTAGGGTTGAGTCAAGGTGTATACATTAATAAAATGTTGAATAGATTCAGTATGCAGGACTCCAAAAGAGGATATTTACCAGTGTCACATGGTGTGCATCTTTCCAAGGCTATGTGTCCAGGAACATAAGAGGAAAGAAGTAGAATGGACAAGATACCTTATGCTTCGGCTATAGGGTCCATAATGTATGCTATGATATGCACTCGACCAGATGTCTCGTATGCATTAAGCATGACGAGTATATATCAGTCAGATCTTGGAGAGGGTCATTGGATTGCGGTAAAGACTATCCTCAAGTATCTTAGAAGAATAAAGAACATGTTCTTAGTTTTTAGAGGAGACGAGGAATTAGTCGTCAGAGGATATATTGATGCAAGTTTTCAAACAGATCGGGATGATCTGAAGTCGCAACAAGGATATGTGTTTTATCTGAATGATGCAGCTGTTTGCTGGAGGAGTTCCAAGCAGGAGACAGTTGCAGATTCAACAGCTGAGTCCGAGTACATAGCATCTTCAGAGGCAGCAAAGGAAGCTGTGTGGATCAAGAACTTCATAGCGGAGCTTGAAGTGGTTCCTAACATTGTTGATCCAGTTGTGTTATACTGTGACAATAATGCGGCCATAGCGCAGGCAAAGGAGCCAAGGTCTCACCAACGATCCAAGCATGTACTAAGGAAGTATCATCTCCTTAGAGAGATTGTTCAGAGGGGTGATGTGTTGGTTAGCAGAGTAGATACCAGCGAGAATATCGCAAACCCACTCACAAAGGCCTTACCTCTACAGAAACATGAGACCCATATGAGGAGCCTAGGACTGAGAGTCCGTAGTGTTTGGCAATAGTGCAAGTGGGAGATTGTTAGTGTGTGCACTTATGTGACAAGACACTCCTTATGTATTTTATGGATAATTATTTAATAAAGGCAAGAATTTATTATTAATTATTTACTTTTCTGTACGTATATGATTAATGATAAAGTCTCACAGATTAATGAGTATATTAATCTGAAAATAGTCCTTGATCGGATAGATATATAGAGGGGACATGGATATCTAGATCAACGCTGAGTATGACTAGGTCAAGATAGACCAGAAGGATGGATATCCAAGTTGTACATGGGGGTGCCTTGAGTTTAGAGGTAAACTGGACACGGCCCGCTCAAGAGGAGACTACATATTAAGCATCATTGGTTATTCCTCTTATGAACGAGTGTAACTGATCTTTTGACTTGAGACCTTCATTTATTCTATGCATGGAGTTATGTGCTTTGACACCGTTAAAAGCAGTCTTTAATCGGATTGTGATTAATACGGTAGTTGGGTGTATGACAAAACGTAGAGAGAATAGTGTTGAGTCAATAGAGGATTCATCGCTCTCTTGGATTAGGAGTTAACATCCTGGCCGCTTGATAGAGATATTAGTGACTCAAAATCCATGGCCATGGGAAGAATGATTTATCATTCAAGAGGATTCTATTATATCTTGAAAATCAAGTAAAACAATTAATTTGGTAATGATGCATAATGTATCGAATTAATTGGGATGTAGGCTTTAGATGAAGAGATTGAATTACACAGTAATCGGTTCATAGTGGTTTACAGTTCATGACTGATATTAATTTTATCGCGTCGGGTGGCTAAAAACTGTTGCTATACGGTTACCTTAGTCTATGTATGGATTTACACTGCTTTCGTGTATAAAATCTAGAGGGTCGCACGCATAACACGTAGACATGAACAATGGTATCGGAAGCTAGTCGAGATCAAGATCAAATATGGATTTATTTGATACAAAGTGTTGGTGCAACATCCCTTAGGTCAAGGTTGACCTGGTTGACCAAGCTTGAGTCTTGGTTTGGGTTTCGATGTTTGACAATGCAAGGTTGATTGAAGAAGAGTCAAGTAGGTCAAGGATGACCGGATACTTGACTGGGAAGTCCTAGTGAGTGAAGCTAGGCAGGAGGAAAATCCTGGTGAGTGAAGCCAGGTGAAAGACCTAGTGAGTGAAGCTAGGCAATTGGGAAGTCCTAGTGAGTGAAGCTAGGCAAGAGGAAAATCCTGGTGAGTGAAGCCAGGTGAAAGACCTAGTGAGTGAAGCTAGGCAATTGGGAAAGTCCTGGTGAGTGAAGCCAGGCAAGAGAAATCCAAATGGGTCAAGGTTGACCAGACATTTGGTGAGAGTCCAAATAGGTCAAAGGGATTGATCGGATACTTGGCACGAGAAAGAAAAGTCCAAGTAGGTCAGAGGGACTGACCGGATACTTGGCAAGAAGAGAAAAGTCCAAGTGGGTCAAAGGGATTGACCAGACACTTGGTGAGAGAGTCCTAGCTGGTCAAGGGTGACCGGATGCTAGGTCTTATGTACCAACAAGTCATGGTTGACTAGATGTTGGTTTAGGGGGCTTTAGACTTGGTTTTGGACAAAAACCAAGGTTTGGATTGATCCGTGGATTGATCCAGCAGGTTTGGATTGATCCGTGGATTGATCCAGCAGGTTTGGATTGATCCGTGGATCGATCCAGCAGATCTGGATCGATCCGTGGATCGATCCAGAAGATCTGGATCGATCCGCCGATCGATCCGGTGAGTCCCCGCGAACAGAACCCCTCTGGATCGATCCAGAGGTCCCAATCGATCAGTGGATCGATTGGGACGTTGCTGCTTCGCGCGATAAGCGCTGGATCGATCCAGGCATTTTTCCAGAGCACAGAGGCGCTCTGGATCGATCCGTGGATCGATCCAAAGCCTCCCCGATCGATTGGGAGCAATCCAATCGATTGGGATTCGACCGTTGGCGTCGTTTATAGCTGTTGGTGTGCGATTCCTTCAGTAGATCTTCACTGATTCATTTCAGATCTTCACCAGCTCCTCCACAACTCTTCTCAAGCTCGAGATCGCCAGTTCTTGAAGGTTCTTGGAGGCTCTTCCAAGTCAAGAGGCGGATCAAAGCAAGAAGAAGAAACTAGGGTTAGGGTTTGTGCACTCATTGTAAGCTTGTAAGCTTGTATTTCTTTACTACCCTTTCTTCTTCTTGTATTGAGTCTTGTAGGGCTTCTCCGCCCTTGGTAGTTACCATAAAGGAGAGTTTCATTAGTGGAGGGTGTGTGCGTTGTGTGGATCCTTGGATTAGTCACCTCTCTTGTGAGGTGGATACCAAGTAAACCAACCGTGTTAGCGTTGTGTGATTTGTTTCTTGTACTTCCGCTGCGCATCTTAGAAGAAACAAGCAACGCCGAGCAACGAGCGAGGGACGAGCTATTCCCCCCCCCCCCCCCCCCCCCTCTAGCTACTTTTGGTCCCAACACAAAGAAGAGAGAATTCAAATAGCCATAATCATGATGATTAATGAAGAATTCGAAGAGTCATCATAATGATAATTAATGAAGAATTTGAAGAGTTATCATAATGAAGGTTATAAATGAAGAATTTATGGAGCCTATAACTCTTCATCTTCTTAATTAATGAAGATCATAAATGATGAATTTATTGAGAACTTAACTCTTAGTATTTGTTGGAGGCTATAAGTAGTCATCCTCGGAAAGATGCAAAGAAGAATTATTCTCTCCGAGTTTTCCTCATCAACTTCTTCTTTGTTCGAAAGAGATTGTAGTGCTTCCAAGGTTTTGTCGATCAAGAGGCTAGCACCTAACGGATCGTGTCAAGTTCGTGATCTAGTGCGCGTGGATATCGCTAGAGGAGTCACACGTGGGGCTCTTATCTATCTTATTTGTCCGTGATATTATTCACACCTATCGAGGACTCGAGGTATGTTTTTATATAATTTTGTGTAAAATTATATGTACCACGAAAGATCCATAATTCATTATATGTCTTCCGTTGCGCTCCGAACCCAACAGTTAGGACTAGTCACTCGGTAGACTTCTCACCTATCTAACCTCTAGTTAGGACTTTCCATTACTTAACATCCAGTTAGAATTTTCCAAGTCAAGTATCCGGTGCTCCCTTTGAAGATACTAAAGCATGAAAATAAAGAATACTGAAATTATTAAACTATTAAAACTTACAGATCTCCCAAAGTGACGCGATCTCTTGAAAATGAAGAACAAATTTCGTGTTTGCTCATTGTCAGGAGAGCAATCACAGAATCAGAAAGTCCTTCACAAATCTACAAATTAAATCCCTCCTCTTGATTTGATGTTCTTCTTGTCTCTTTGCCTCTTTTTTGATTCTCAATCTTTGATCTCATAGGATAAATGACTTGGATGCTTATATAATAGGAATCCACTAAGGGTAGTATGATAATATGTCTCAATTAAATATAGGCAATGTGTGTATCATGGGCAACCCCCACGTTTTCACGTTTTCATTACCAACGTCTTTCACTCATCCAAGTCAAATCACCAATGCTAATTAGTCACAAAGACTAAATAGAATTAAGTCACAAAGACTACACAAGAATTAAGTCACAAAAGCAAGTCACAAAGACTATACAATAATCAAGTCACAAAGACTATACAAGAGTCAAGTCACATAGAATATACAAGAACATCCATTTCATACATTAGGGAAAATGATTTGTGTGACAACAAGCATACCGAGCCATTGATGCTAAGAAACTTGTTACACTTTACATAGTCACTCTTTTAGCGATCAATGCTAATAAAGTTATTACACTTTACTTAGCCGCTCTTCCAAATAAATCAGAGACATCCATATCTTATCTTTACCCCAAATTAAATTATTTACATCAGGTTGAACATCTTTAATCTCTCATAATAACAATTATGTCTAGAGCATGCTCTATATCTCCAATTAATACAATTATTCACAATCATATTTCATGTACTCAAGAAAAATATAATTGGTCAACAATGCTCAATAATCTTTAACTGCTTCAGGAACCATCTCAACTAGACAGCTTCTTATACAGCCATTGTACAAGTCACATACTCAGCTTTCATTATTGACAATGATACATAAGTCTATTTTTTGTTGCTCCATGAGATGACTCCACTATTTAGCAAGAAGGTATAGCCATATGTGAATTTTTTATCATCAAAGTGTCTTGCCCAATTTGCATCAATGTAGCCCTTCAAGCTCATCTCAAATCCTTGAAAATAGAGACAATAATCTGTTGTCCCTTTGACATATCTGAATATTCTCTTCACCACTTTCTAGTATCTCGATCCTTAGTTGGACTGGAAATAGCTAACTAAGCAAACAACATAGCTTATATCAGGACGAGTACACAACATAGTGTACATCAAACTACTAATGGTACTGGCATATGATTTTTTTCTTCATTTCGGCTATCTCTTCAGGAGTCTTGTGATACATACTTTTGCTCAGAACAGTACCTCTTACTACAGGTGTATGTTCAATGTTGCAATATGACATATTGAAGTATTGTAGCATCTTAGTGATATAAGACTCTTGAGACAAACTCAAAAGTCTTCAATAGATCTCTAATGATCTTAACTCCTAAGATGTACTCAGTTTCTCACATATTTATCATGTCAAATTATGATGAAAGTCATAATTTGACTTCTATCATATGCTTTATGTCATTTGCAACTATTAGCATATCATCAACATATAATGATAAGATGGCCAACTTTCCTTTCTCATTTCTTAGGTAAATACAATAATCCTCATTGATCATTTTGAAATCATAAGATAAAATGACTTCATTAGATCTTATGTTCAATTATCTTTATGCTTGTTTTAGTCCATATATAGACTTTTTAAATCTACATACTTTATCCTCTTGGCTTTCAACAATATATACTTCTAGCTATTCCATTTAGATTTCCTTGTCAAGATTACCATTAAGGAAAATTATTTTTACATCCATTAATGTAATTCCAGATTATAATGTGCTACTATAGCTAAGATGACATAAATTGATATAAATTTCACAACAGAGGAAAATGTCTCTTCAAAATCAATACCCTCAATTTGGGTATATCTTTTTCCAATCAGTTGAGCTTTGTATCAATTAATCAATCCATCTTCTTTCTCTTAATTTTGATAATCCATTTATTCCCAACATCCCTTTGACCTGAAGGAAGATCGACTAAATCTCAAACTTGATTCTTTCTCATAGACTCCATTTCCTCATCTATTGTAATTTTTTATTTTTTTTTTCTAATTGAGTATCTCAATGCTTCCTCAACTGTTTGAGGTTCCTCACCGTCAACTGAGAGAATCATTAATGCCTCATTCTCAATATTAAACCTTCTTCGAGGAATAATCTTACGACTACTTCTTTATAGGTCGAGCTATTGAGAAATCATCTTATTAATCGATAAATCATTTCCACTGGATTGATTGGACTTAGGCATCTCTTGTGACACCTGATTTGTTGACAAAGGAACATTATCCTTCTCCTCTATTGCAAATAAAGGAATTATCTTATCAACTTCAACTCTTATTGGGAACTCAGTTTCCAGAAAAATAGTATCTCTTGACTTTATTTCAAAGATGGTTCTATTTTTTTGCTCACCAATGAAAACATAACCCTTAGAAATATCATAATATCTTATAAAGATGTACTTTTGATCTCTGGGTCTTAATTTTTATATTTATGAGTCTTATCATGAACGTAGGTAGCTGACCCCCAAGGTCTCAGATTAATTATATCTGATTTTTTGTTTATCCAATGTTCATATGGAGTAGATGGAACAAATTTAAAAGGTACTCAGTCATGTATATAAGTTGTAGCTGATAATGCATCTCCCCATTAGGAAATTGGCAAATTAGCTTAAGCCAGTATAGACCTAACCGTATTTAGAAGAGTTCAATTTTTTCTTTTAGCAACCCTATTTTGCTGTGGAGTTCCAGGGATAGTTAGCTCTCTAATAATCCCTTTATCATTACACATTATCTTGAACTGAACCAACAAATATTCACCCCCATAGTCAGTGTGTAGGGTATTAATCTTACGTTTCAATTGATTCTCAACTTTGTTATAATAACGTTTGAAACTATAGAATCCTTCAAATTTATGATAAATCAAATATATATAATTGAACGTGTAAAGTAATTAATAAATGTAATAAAATAGAAACCTCAATGTCTAAGCTTCACATTCATCATATAACAAATATCTGAATGAATTAATTATAATGGTGATTCAGCTCTAATATATTGGTGCGGGAAGCATCCGACGATCGAACTTGTGTTTTGATTATGTCAAAGGGTTCAAAGTTAAGTTGTCCCTTGATCTAAGATGTTTGAACAAGATTATAGAAAAGTCCTAAGTGTACTTAGGCAGTACAAAATCCCTAGCTACGGTTAGGCAGGTGGAAAGCCTTATGGGGTGGTAACCCTAGGTGAAGAAAAGTTCTAGCTGCGGTTAGGCAAAGGAAACCCCCTAGGGGGTGGTAACCTAGATCCTAGGGGGTGGTAACCCTAGGCGGAAAGCCTTGGTGGGTCGAGGTCTTCGGGAAAAGTCCTAGAGTCGGAAACTCTAGATGAAAATCCTAGTGTCGTGGATCGGGTGGAAAGTCTGAGCGGGTCATGGAGCGAACGTCCAGCGGAAAGACTTGAAGACTCGGGCGTTGAGCAAAAGCCTAGTCGATCTAGAGGAACGAACTGGCAACATGTATACTGTCCAAAGTGGAGTAGGTGAGGATGCATTCCCCGGTGAGGGAACAGTAGGCATTGATTCGACCTAGGGTTTCCGGACGAAAATCCGAAGTCAAAATCGGACAGTCTGGTGACTGTCAGACATTTATATTTATGTTATTATTATGTGCTAACTTTGTGTTGCAGGGTATGCTTGGTATTTTGGGACTAACATATCTTGCAGGGACAAAAGAGTACGTTTTGCCTCAGATGAACAGTACCCGAGGCACCCTCCATGGAGCTTGGAGGCACCTCGGGTGCAAGGGCTGAGGAGTTTATGCAGTGGAGCTGGAGGCGCCTTAGACGGTCTTGGAGGCGCCCTCAAGGGCATTGGAGGCACCCTGAAGAGGATAAGCTACGGGGGGTGTGGATCTTATCCACGCTATGGATCCCGGCCTTCGGAGGTGCCCTCAAGGGCCTTGTAGGCGCCCTCAACGGCTTATATCAGCCAGCCTTGACTAGCATCTTGGGACAACACTTTCTAAGAAATCTTTCTTCAGCGCACTACTAACAAGACGATCCGCTGAACCACAACAAGACATCGACGACCAGAAGCTTCAGTTTTACGTTTCGCTTGTGTCGAACTAATTTTCAGTACAGATTAATTGTAATATTCATTTGTAACCTTTTGTAAGATTATAGTTGTTGTCCAAAGTAAACGCTCAACGAGCGTGACCCTTAGAGTAGGAGTCGCCCCAGGCTCCGAACAAAGTAAATCTTGGTGTTTGGTTGTTTGTTCTTATTTCCGTTGCATTTACTCGTTAGTTTTCCGAGACGAAAAGTGAAAGCCACGAGCGCTATTCACCCCCCCCTCTAGCGCTTTTCGATCCAACAATTGGTATCAGAGTGGAGTCGCTTCGATTTGGTGCAACCACCAATCAAGCAATTTTTTGTAGTGATTTTCAGTTTTTCGGAGTCGATTAGAATCGGTATTATTGCCGCCTTCTTATCTAATTTTTTCGTAATCGAATTTTTTCTCGAAGTTGGTGCAACACCACTCGAGTTCGCGTGTTTATTTTTTTTTAACCCGCACTACTAAATCCAAGACCTAGTCTTGGAATCTTTGCTGTTTATTTTTCTGTGTGCGAGATTCATTTCTCAAATGACCCATCAAGAAGGCAACAGCACAACCCACCCTCCGCTCTTTATCGGTGAGGACTTCGGCTACTGGAAGGGCCGAATGGAGTCGTACGCTCAAACTCATTTCGAGGTGTGGATGATCGTCAAAATCGGCCTTGAACTCCCAATTGACGACACCGACAAACTAATATTGTGCGAGAACTGGGATGCAACTCTGATAAAGAAGATAGAAGCAAACGCCAAAGCAACCTATACACTTCAGCGACCCCTTCTCAAGTGCAAATGAGTTGTGGCAAAAACTGATCGAGCTACACGATGGTACATTAGAAATGAAGGTAAGTAAGAGGGATCTCATTTTTAACAAATTATATAATATAAAGTTGTAGGAGGGTGAAACGGCAAGCCAATTGCATGCACGCATCCAAGACCTCCTCAACGATCTCCACGCAATCGGACAAAAGGTGGAAAATAGAGACATAATCAGGTATTCACTCAATGCTTTTCCAAGGAATACCTTGTGGCCATCCATGGTAGATGCTTACAAGGTATCCAAAGATCTCTCTTCAATCAAATTAGATGAATTATTTTCAGAATTCTAATTGCACAAACAGATTAATACACGTCCGACCAAGAAGGGTATTGCCTTAATTACAGTTACAAGCAGAACCCGGGAACCTAAAACAAAGTGCAAAACCCAATCCAAGTCCAAAGAGGAATCAGATTCAGAAGACGACGATGAGATTACTGCCGAGCTCATAAAGCTTGTACGAAAGATGTACAAAAAGAAAAAGGTGACTCAAACAAACACGAAGGTCAAGACTGGAGTTACATGTTACGGCTGCAACCAAAAGGGACACTACAAGCCGGATTGTCCAAACCAGAAGCAATGAAGAAGGAAGGTGTTGAAGGCAACTTGGTCCGAGTCATCAGATGAATCCGAGTCCGACGAAGAAGAACAAGCAAGCTTCCTCGCTCTACCAGTACAAGCACATGTTGCCGAAATCGAGTCCGATTCAGAAACTGAGAGCGAATCAGAAACCGAGTCCGAGCGAAGCCACGGATCTATATCCGTTTCCGAATGGCCTAACCCCACTGTAAGTTCTCTATTCGTCGGGACTCAATCAGGCAATTTACAAAACTTAGTTCCTTATTTGTTAAAGAAATTGGCTAAATCCAACGTCCGAGTCAAGTCACTCCAAAAGGAGGTAACCACCCTTAAGGAAGTGACTTACTCGAGTCCTTTGACTGAGCCAATTCAAATTGGAAGCTCAACTCAAGTTCAACAACTTGAGGAAGAAAATTCTAAATTGAAAACTCAAGTTAAAGAACTTAAAGACACATTGGAACGGTTCACGTTGGGTTCCAAGAATCTTAATCTGATTCTTGGAAAACAAAGAGTCGTTTACAATAAATCCGGACTTGGGTTTAAGCGTAAACAAAAATTTAAATCATATCTGTCAATTATAAATAGATCAAATAGAAACATAATCCAAGCATGGGTCCCCAAGTCGAACTTGGTTAATCAAGATGGACTTGGACTATATTGGGTCCTCAAGGATCAAATCCACTACCTTGATAGACCCTATCAAGGCTATTATCCAGGGGAAGCCAAAAAAAAGACTATTTTTATCAATAGATAGATTTGTTTGATGCTTGCTTTACTGTTTACATGATACTTGTTTAGATTAGGCTAGTTAAGGACCTAACCATGATTTACACTTGACTAGTTAGACCTATGAGTTAAAATAAGGAAATTAAATATTCAATGTTTTTGAAAGACTTTGTCTAGAAGTGGTGGATGATCTCATATCCAAGAAGGTCTAGTGCCTCGACATAGCCTGGAAGCCAACCGTTGAAATAAATATTTAATTAACTTGTTTTAAAACCTGAGTCTAACCCAAATGTAAATCAATCCTTAAATGAAATTTAATTGAAGATTAAAGTTAACCATCTCACAAAATTATTAAGGTTCTCTGATTGATAATTTAGAAAAGGGTGAGATAGACCTAAGTTTAAAGGGTGAGTTGGACCACTCATATTTACGGTCGGATCGTGGCTGCGATCCGGTCGCAATTGGTTGCGATCCCTTCCTGGGTTCACTGTCCCCACCAGGTTATAGTTTAGTTCGGAGCGGACGACCAGAGGCCGCCTGGAGGCCACCGGTGGTGGATAAATGATCAGATTACTGGGCGCCGAGTGAGGGTGTCCTTCGGGCGGCCTCCGACCGTCCGCTCTGAACCAAACTATAACCTAATGGGGGCGATGAACCCAAGAAGGGATCGCAACCAATTGTGGCCAGATCGCGACCACGGTCCAGCCGGAAATACGAGTGATCCATCCCCTGGACCACAAAAAAGTGGTCCAGGAGATTTGCTCTCCCTCATCCGTTGGCCGCCTACGTTCATGCACCCACGACCTAGCCAATGATGTTTCTTCCGCTCTATGCAGCAACGAGGTTGACCACCAACCGCTGGACCTTCTGCACCATTTCTAGCTCTGGCCGACCACGGACACCGATGGCCAGTCTGTCAATTTGGTCGCCGATATTTACGATCATTTCTACATGATAAACACGTGGTCGGCAGTAGCCACAAGTCATTTCTGGCGTTGGACGCCGGTTGCTGGTGGCAACACAATGTTGCGCGTGATTCGGTCGCTACTTCACACGACGATCATTCGCGATAAGTATTCTGGCTCGAGAGGAAAACACTGACACTGAATCGTGATTTCCAAGCGATGTGTTAATGCAATCGTGACAAATATCATGCATTTAGAATCTAAGTCTCTCATATACCAATGTAGATACTAAAGCATGGAAGTAAAGAATGCCAAAATTCTTAAATTGTAAAAATTTATAGTGATCTCCCGAAGTGAAGCGATGTCTTGAAGACTAAAAACAAAATTTCGTTCTTGCTCGTTGTTAGAAGAGCGATAACAAAATCGAAAAACTCTTCACAAATCTATGAACCAAATCCTTCCTTTTCCTTGGACGTTCTTCTTGTCTCTCTGCCTCTTTTTTAATTTTATCCGGTAGGATAAATAACTTAGATGCTTATATAATAAGAATCCACTAAGGGTAATATGGTAATTTGCCCCAATTAAATGTTTGCAATGTGTGCATCATGGGCAACCACGTTTGTACGTTTCCATATATTACCAACGCTCTTGATCTACTTGACTTCTCTCTCACATGTTATCACACAACGAACTTTAAACTTGAGTCAATCAAACTTAATCAACTTGATCAACCTTATTAAATCTTAATTCTGAGTATGATTGAGCTAATAATTATTATACATTTCACATTTTTTTAATTTTAATCCTTCATATCATAATATTAATATGTAAAATAAAACTCAAGAAGTCTTTAAAAAAAAAATACAACCAAAAGATTGACACAAGAATAAAAAGAAATAACTAAGAATTAAAAAAAATAGGAATGAGAGAAAATAATTGTATTAAAGTTTTAAAAAATATATATTGTTAAAAAAGACAAAAGAAGTAACAAAAATAAAACTAGAGAAGAACTTATGACGCATCACCATAAAATAAAGTAAAATAGAAAAAAAAATATTAAATTAAAATCCAAAAATTTAGAAATGTGTATTAAAAATCCATTGCCCGATTCCTTTCTGGCTCGTCAATTTCTTTAGGAATAAAATTATTAGAAAATAGACATGTCTTTTTTTTTTTTAATAATTTAACTATTTAAGTCTGATTAATTTTAGAAATAATTGATTCGATCTTATAAAAAAATTTTATCAGTATTGAGATAAATTTAAAAGGCCAGTGACCGTTCATACAACGACCTAACGATCTTAGTGACGATCTTAGTGGTTCAAACTTCAAACAGAGGAAATGAACTTTTTGCGCTCTCTAGATTTTGAATTTATAGATAAAAAATTTCAAAGTCTATTTACCATTGCATCGTCCGACATTACATGTGAAGTATTTTAGAAAATTATAGTGGCATTCACTCCTGCTCAATAATTGGGCTACTGGCATGGCTCAGGTACGTCATTATAATTTTAAAGTTTGACACCGACTTTCAAAATATTCTACGTCCCAACTACCCATAATTATTATTAGACATCGAAATTCAATGTATCTACTTACAACCTTTTTAAGGTTTGACATCGACTTTTAAAGGTTTTGACCTCTCAACCACCCATAATATAATTATTATGACGCAATCGATCTGTCAAGATTAATCATGTTTGAGTTGACTTCAATTTAAATTTTATTATTTACTCAATATATTAATTGATAAATGAGATGTGATTCATCGGATATTTAATGATGGAGAAATTTAAATGGATCAAAATTGGTTGGACGCTCGGTGATAAAAAATCCAATAAAATATTGACATGAGACCAGAAGTTCCGATGATAAGATTGATCATATGCTAGATGATCTTATCTGGAATCAGGGAGGATGACACGTTAGACAGGTGACATTGATGTTGATCGCGAGTAGACTTTGGATGGGAGGAACTTGGTGCTAGTTGCGAGTGAATCTCGTATCAAGGAGAAGAACTAGAAGCAAAAAAAATGTCAGTTACCGGACTAGGAAGGGGTCTCTATCGCAGGCACTCTGACACTCAAGTCTGACAAGCGATGGAGAAGGTCAAAAATAGTAACAATGAATAATAAACTTTGATAGTGAAGTCTTGCGTATTAGCGCCTATAGATCGAAATCTCCTTATATAGTATTACTTTTCCTTTCTGTATGAATCTCGATGCATTATTAAAATAGGGCTAACCATTATGACACTATGACATCTTTCCTGGAATAAGCTCATAATTCCCATGCTTTGCAGGGTCAAGCTTCCAACTTACAGCTTGCACGGGGAATATTCCCCTAATTCTTCGACAATGGTTACACAAACGCCAAAAAGGAACATTGAGTTGATAAGTCAGTAATGTGTCGTGATGTTAGTGTTGGATCGCGTTGGCCAGCTAGAAGGGGGGATGAATAACCCTGCAAAAATAAAAGAAAAACTACCCTTCTCGAACTCTCAGAATAACACTTGCATAAAATAAATAAGCAGAAAAATAACAAAAAAGAAGAGGCATCGGTTTTGACTTGGTTACAACCGGGGAGGTTGTTAATCCAAGGAATGTGTCGTACTAGTATCTCCTTCAGGCGGAGAAGCCTCTTACAGCAATCACGCACAGAAAAATAGAAGCTAAACTACAAATGAAAGCGTACAAGTGTTGGAATGCTAATTGCTTGAGTTGATGAAAAACTTTTGAACCAAGACTGTATTTATAGCCTTGGTCGGGGCACCTGGAAGGGGTCCAGGCACCTGGGAGGGGATAAAATTTTATCCCCTTCGCAGCAGATCGTGTTTGACCGCGATCCAGTCAAAACTTGATTCCAGGCGCTCGGAATGGCTCTGAGCGCTCGGACTGGTCCTAGCGCCCGGAATGGTTTCGGGCGCCCGGACCACTAAAGTCAACAAAGTTGACATTTAGTCTGGGCCCTCTGCTCCGGTGTTGCTTGCCTTAATTCGAGTCTTCCGCTCCGGGTCCGCTCACTTGGGTGATTTCAACCAACTGAAATTAGCCTCACCCGAACAGAATTTCGGCCTTCTCGAGCAACCTTCTGCTCTGGCTTCTCGTCCCTCAGAAACGCCGCGCGCCTCCTTCTCGTCTGCCCGCGTACTCTTCCGCAACACCTCGTACCTCAGATGACGCACCGAGCCCATCGACTCTCTCCCATGCCGCCCTTCTCGCTAGCTGTGTCTTTTGCTCAACTCCTTGTGCTCCTAAGCTTCTGCACATTTAGACACAAGGTTAAAACACCACAGGACCTCACTTAACTTGTTGATCACATCAAAACAACCTTGGAGTTCCAACAATCTCCCCCTTTTTTATATGAGCAACCCAAGTTAAGATAGGGTAAATAGACATAAAAATGAAATAACTAATATTCCAATAAAGTGCAAAAGGATAGAAAAAATTGGTCTACCTCCCGCTAGACTTATACTTTTCTTTCTCCCCCTTTGATCGCATAGAAAATGGGGTTCCAAGAAAAATCTAAGCGTTAAAACTTAGAAAATCTCAAAGAAAATTTCTAAGTTAGAAACAAAATCTAAGTTAGATAATTTTGCATGAAAAAATATTTTGAAAAAAATTCTAAGTTTTCACAATCAAAATTATTTTTGAGAATTTTCTAAGTAGAAAACTTAAGTAAGAAAATTTTTCTAAGCAAAAAAAATTTTGAGAAATTTCTAAGTTTTTGCAATCAAAATTATTTTTGAGAATTTTTTAAGCAGAAAACTTAAGCAAGAAAATTTTTCTAAAAAATAATTTTAAGAAATTTCTATGTTTTTGTAAGCAAAATTAGTTTTGAGAATTTTCTAAGCGGAAAACTTAAGCAAGGAAATTTTTCTAAGCAAAAAAAAAATAAATTTTTTAATTTCTAAAAAAAATATTTGAAAGACTTTCTAAAGCATTATTTAATTTTAACTTTAATGCTTTATCAGAAAATTAATTAAACATTTCATTTCAATATTTTGGCTTCCAAACAAACTTAAAAAGTTTATCGGGAGGAAGAGATCGTACCTGACTTACCTTGTCGATCTCATTATCCGTGTCTCCCCCTGAATTGCTACTTTCTTCCGAAGTAGATCCCCCTTCATCGATGCTCTCGATGCTCATTTCAGACAAACTTGAATCGTAGTCTTCGTCTTGATGACTTGCCATTAATGCAAGCCCGGAGAAGGCCTTGACTTCCAATTCGGACGACGTATCATCTCACGTCGCCTTTAAGATCTTGCGCTTGATTGTTTGGACAAACTTTTTGCCTTTGTCTTTGTCCTTGTTCTTTATCTTGGGGCAGTTGTCCTTGACGTGCCCTTCTTCATTGCAGTGGTAGCAGCGGATCGCCCTTTTCTTTCTACCCTGCGGATTGTTAGTTTTTGTAGAATTACATAACTTATTAAATCGTCTTACCATCATAACCATTTCCTCGCCGTCGAGGGAAGACTCTGACTCAGGTTCGTCTCTCGATACTTTTAGGGCGATGTTTTGCTTGGGCTCCTTTGTACCTGCACATCTTGATTCATGCACTTCAAATGTGGAAAATAATTCTTTTAATGTAATTTTTTTCATCTACTAGTGATGCTCATTTTGAATTTCTAGGAAATGAATTGAGTACGTACCTTAGCGAATCTCGATTACTTACCTTTTCTCGGAGATTCGAAAGTCTGGTGATGATTTTCTTAATCTTCGAGTGCAGATGTGCGACTGTTTCGTTTTCTTCAAGTCGCGGGTTGGTGAGCTGGTTGCGAAGTAAATCCCGTTTTGCGAGCTTGGCTTCGGACGTTCATTCGTGCAGCTCAAGGAACTTTTCCCACAGTTCCTTTGCTAAGTCGTAGTTGCCGATCCGGTTGACTTCTTGTGGCCGAAGAACGCTCAAAAGATGGAATTCTGCCTTACCATTTGCCACGTAGTTGGCCTGCTCCTTTTTCGTCCACTGGTATTTTTCTTTGCCCTCCGGTGCTACAAAACTGAATTCCATAATTAGAAGTGAATCAAAGTCTGTCTTGAAAAATACATGCATTCGTTTTTTCCAGCTAGTGAATCCCCCTTCAAATTTCGGCGGGTAGATGCTTAGTTCGCCCATTGATTCGATGCTTCGTTCGACGGCTAGTCCTCCCGAAGCATCCTGACTCTGACACCACTTGTTGGATCATGTTGGCCGGCTAGAAGGGGGGATGAATAGTCTTGCACAAATAAAAACAAAACTACCATTCTCGAACTCTCAGAATAACATTTGTATAAAATAAATAAGTAGAAAAATAACAAAAAAGAAGAGGCACCGGATTTGACTTGGTTACAACCGGGGAGGTTGTTAATCCAAAGAATGTGTCGCACTAATATCTCCTTCAGGCGGAGAAGTCTCTTACAGCAATGACACACCGAAAAATAGAAGCTAAACTACAACTGAAAGTGTACGAGTGTTGGAATGATAATTGCTTGAGTTGATGAAAAGCTTCTGGACCAAGGCTGTATTTACAGCCTTGGTCGAGGCGCCTGGAAGGGGTCCAGGCGCCTAGGAGGGGATAAAATTTTATCCCCTTCGCAACAGATCGCGTTTGACCGTGATCCGATCAAAACTTGATTCTGGGCGCCCGGACCACTAAAGTCAACAAATTTGACTTTTGGTCCAGACCCTCTACTCCGGTACTTCTCACCTCGGTCCGGGTCTTCCGCTCCGGCTCCGCTCGCTTGGGTGATTTCAGTCAACTGAAATAAGGCTCAGCCGAACCCAATTTCGACCTTCTCGAGCAACCTTCTGCTCCGGATTCTCGTCCCTCGAAAATGCCACGCGCCTCCTTCTCATCCGCCCCGTGCACTCTTCCGCAGCACCTCGTACCTCAGACGCACCGAGCCCGTCGGCTCTCTCCCATGATGCCCTTCTCGCTAGCTGCGTCTTTTTCTCGACTCCATGTGCTCCTAAGCTCCTGCACACTTAGACACAAGGTTAAAACACCACAGGACTTAACTTAACTTGTTGATTATCCAAAAACAACCTTGGGGTTCCAACAATTAGGTCGATTGAGTTCCTTCCAATGTCCTATCGGACGTTGCTTTTGAAGGGGGTCAGCTTGGCTAAGGGATATAGAACACCTTGAAGATTCGACCTCTTTGAAGACTCGACTCGACCTCCTTGAAGACTTAAAATCTCGTGAATGGGGAGCTTATCCAAATGAGCATTGAAAGCATTGATGAATGGGGAGCTTCAAATGATGAGTCTGATTCAATAAGTGAGGTACAATTGTTACCTCTTGATCAATTTTATAATGCAATTCAGATGCTATCTAGAAGTTTGTGTAAAAATATGACAAAGTATATAAATGCAAAAATAACTATGCATGTTTAAAAGAAGAATTTGATAAACAAAAGATGAAAATGCAAAGTATAAAAATAAAATAGAACTATTATAAATATCTGCATGCTTAAATCCCAACATTTTCGTAGTTCAATTTTGAGAATTATAAAGGGATAAATTGGTATAATAAGATCACATGGACTAAATACTAAAATAGCTAAACATAATATTTCTAAAAAAGTTTTTTGATAAATCTAGTAGACAGGAATTTATTTTCAGTACCTAAATCATGCTTAATCTATTAAATTATTTTTATATTCATGTTTAAATTGAATTTTCTTTAATGATTAACATATTTAGCAAAATTAATAATTTCGTAAATCTTTTGTTCATTTTTTCTATTAAAATATTTTCTATGAGAGCTTCTCCCCCCAATTTGACAACATTCCCCTCCCACTTACTACAAGAAAATAGATATTTTGCGACGATTTTTCTCGTCGCTAATACTTTTTTTCCGTCGCAAAAAAATATTCGAGACGATAAAATTTCGTCGTTAGAGTCGTCGTTATAAGTTTGTCGTAAACTTACATTAGCGACGAAATTTCGTGTATCGTCGCAAAAATATTAGCGACGTTAAATAATGCGTCGCTAAAGTAAATTACTTCACCGTAAAATATTTAACGACGATTTAACTAATAACGTTGTTAAAGTTATAATTAACGACGAATTTATCCATTTCGTCGCTACCATATTCCCTACGATTTTATATATATTCGTCGCTAAACACTGTTTTCCGAAATGCAGGGTGGTTAGCGACGAATGTTCTTAATTCGTCGCTAACACTTAGTGTTAGCGACAAATTTTCTTTAATTCGTCGCTAACCACTAGTTTTATTAAAAAAAAAATTATTTGTTTCCTGTGTACAGATTTATATACATACAAATCAATCATCACAACTAAAACAAAATATAACAACAGATTCAAAAATACTCTAACAATTAACTTATACATACTTCATCACAAATATAATAACAATATTCACAAACCAAATTCAAAATATGTTCACAACCAACAATCCAAACAAATTCACAACAAAAAATCCAAACCAATTAAAAACAAGTCAGAACATCATGTTTCTATCCAAAAGTCTACAACATCAAAGCCTAAGACGGAGGAGGAGGAGGAGGTGGAGCTGGAGAAGAAGCATGGATCAAGGAATCTAATGCTCCAGGTGCCAATCGGTTAAGTATTTGTTCAAACTTATCTTGTCTTGATTTAATTGATGCTAACTCATCTTGCGTGTTTGCTAGCTGAATTTTGGTGCTCGCTAACTCATCTTGGGTCGATTCAAGTCTTTCACGCAATGCAGCATTAGTTGATCTGGATGAGGATGTGGCATCTGAAGAAGTAGACCTAACTGGCTTCGGCCCACTTCCAAGTCCTCTGATGTATCCAGACCGAGTACCGAGGACCTAATACAAAATTTTGAAGATAATAAAACATATGATATGATGATATATTAAGCATGTGGATAAGAGTTTAACTCAACCGTGCATAACAACCAAATATAACAATCTAATCACTAGTTTATATGAAATACTTTAAATAGAACACTACTATCAGTGGGAGCTTGAAAGAAGGTGAGTGACAAGCATCAACATTATAGCTCACGACATGATCCAACTGAAATATTTGCCTTTTTTACTAGTTTTCCTCTTTCTTTTTCACAAATCACAATTAACCATTTTTCAATTATTTTCCCTATTTTGTCCACCTCTGAGGTAAATGGACCGTCAAAGAAGTGGCATGATTTAACTACAATAATAAGCTAAAAGCATGGGACTGCTAGTATGGACAATGTGAAGCAAACATGACACGAATAGCACCAATTCATCTATTGCCACCAGAACTTCAACATAGAAACACTTAATTAACATAACAATCCATATCGCTGATGACTTTGCAGCTACTAGTATTTATGAAGATAAGAAGAAATATCACAAGCAAAGCCACAGAAAGCGTGCCAAAATCGTGTTAAGTATCAAAACATGTTCTTGTCTGGACTGAAATGTGTCAAGCCATCACTGTCTAGAATTTGTAACCTATCATCATTCTAAATGTTTTCTCAACTTCTCGTGATTCAAAAATTTGAGAATTCAGAGAGTTAATTATTGGAGCCATGTGTGTCATTGATTAGTGTGTATTCAAAAAGGCTTTATTATCTTTGTTCCTGCCGAGTAGTGGAGTTATTGCTTGGCTTTGCTTTCTCTTTGTGCAGTGAGCAATATAAGTGTGTTGCAAACAAATTGGTTATCATCATGGATTCGAGACAGCCTTAACTAACAGGAATCCTATGTGCTATTTATTATTGGAATTAGTTATTAAATTATCATAAATTTAACACTGAGGGCAACATTTCATATAAAAATATCGAGACGACATGTCATATATATTTTCACGGACCTGATCACAAATTGTATCTGCAATTTGGAATACATCGATGACATCTTCTGAATTTTGTGATAGAATACACTCATCACGTAGTCTCACCATATCATCCTAGAAAAAGCAAATATGTTAAAAATAGTGTAAAAAATAATTTTGCATAGTTCAAAACAAATCCATTAAATAAGATCATAATATACATATGCAGTTTTTGCCGTGTCCCCAATCCACCCTTTCTTCGAGCTATAATGAGTTTCATTAAAGAGAGTAATCCGATCTTTTCTTTGTGACTGATCAGTCTAAAAAAAATAATGTGTTAATATTTTAATCTACAAACAATATAAGATAATTATAAAATTAACACTTACACCGTCGTAACTATACTGGATGAATGATTTAGAACCTCCACGATGGTTATATGGGAGTTTTCCTCGATTTTCGACATTTATTGCAGATCGTTTCTACAACACAGAATTTTGTATAAACAAAACAATAGTTATGGAACAAATAATTAAATTTTTATATAAATAAGACATTTGTTATAGAATGAGTTACCTGAAATGCCTCAGATTCAAACAGAGTACACATGTAGTCTCAATCGTCTTGAGTCTCACATAACTTAATCGGAATATGCTGTCGACGCTCAGCAGGAGGAAGGTGAGATAGCTTCTTATAATGGTTATGCATTTTAGATCTATTGTCTCTATATCGTGCGCTCATCAATCGGTCGGTCTCCTTCATGACCGACGATGAGCCCTCCTGAAAACTTATATCAAAAGCAGCCTGAAAAAATGGTTAGTAATAAAGGAGTCATTATAAATATGTTGAATTACTTATACTTACTGATATTCGATCGTATATCATCTTTTTATTCTCAGCGGGGATGTGTTTCCAACTCTTAGCTTGTAATGGTGCAAACTTCTTTACCGAGAGGCCTAACTCGGTCATAAATGAAGCTGCATTAGGGCCAATGGGATGTCCATCGCTCTGACGAAAAGTAACGGGCAATCTACCCCGAGCACTGATCTGGCGTCGCAGTCGATCAGAATATGTGCCACGTGTCTCCCTACGTAGCGGTCGCCCTGTAAATGCAATAGTGTTAACAATCAACAGATGAAATAGCTAAATACAATTTTTCTAAATTAAATACAAAACAACTAACTACTGGAAGAACTATCATCTAAAGGTGTCTCCAAAACTGGTAAATGCTCAATCCTCTTAGGCGGCATGGCTGTCACATATTCATCATATATAGATCAACAAATATGTATCAACATATATAGATATCTACAAGTAATGAATTAAAAATAAAGGAAAACATATTTACCATGTTCATAAAAATTAATCACCACTATCATCTGAAAGAGATAATTGATCATCTGTGTCACTATCAATTTCAGTATCTTCATCCTCATCATTAAGAAAACTTTGAGCATCCCTAGTTAGCTCCACTTGTGCATTTGACATATTTATATGTTGATGCTCTACTACCTCTCTCTTTGTGTTTCAAATGACTCTACTACCCATTTTTTTATTTTATTATTTTATTTTTTTTATTTAGTTTTATTTTTTAAATTAATTTTATTTAAAAATAGCTCTCATATTTATATTTTTAAATTTTATTTAGTTTTATTTTTTAATTAATTCAATTTATTATTATTTTTATCAATACGATATTTTTTTAATTTTTATTTATTTTTATTTTTCAACCAATTTTGTTTATTATTTTTTAATCAATACTTTATTTTTATAATTTTATATAAATTTTATTTAGTTTTATTTTTAATTAATTTTGTTTATTATTTTTTATCAATACTTTATTTTTTTAATTTTATATAAATTTTATTTAGCTTTATTTTTTAATTAATTTTATTTATTATTTTTTCATAATACTTGTATTTTTTTTTCAATTTATTATTTTTTTAAGTTTTATTTTCTATTGATTTTATTTTTTTGTTAATCAATTTTTTAATCAATTTTTTATCAGTTTTATTTTTTTTGAATATTTTTTTATATGTTTATAAGAAAAAAGTATAAAAATATAGATCAAAATAAAAATTATATATTTAAAACTAACAAAAATACTAACAATTAATAGTGTACACATTTATAACTTACGAACAAATATTTTTTTTCAAATAAAGAGTACATGTAATAATACAATAAAAACACGGAAATATATAAAACTAGAAATTTCAATCAATATTGCCTCCAAATTATGCTCCGGACGCGTTTGGTGGTGGTGTACCTATTACTTCATACCACAAATGAATACGTGTCCTATAACGAGTGATCCATCCTTTAGTTTCATACGATGAAGGTTGCCACCACCACGTTGGAATGAGTGGTATAGGGTAATGAGGATGTAAGAAAACTTGTACAAAGTGATTGCCAATATGAGCAATAGCTATTTCTCGACGCTCATGGTTTGGAACTGGAGGAGTTTTTAATGGCAAGTGAGTAAAACAACTCCCAACACTCTCACCTAACGTATACAGTACAAGAGAGTACCTTGATGCGATGACAATTCCTAAAGGCATAGAGTCCATCCAATGCATTTCTGGTGCCCACTGCTCGAACCAATTTAATGAGAATAATAGATTGGTTATCAAATTTTGATCTGGATAAAGTTGATTATATAGATCCTTATTTTGAAAACAAACGAACCATTTATTCCGGCCAATCAAGCTTCACAAGTGTTTTATGTCATTGATAACATCAATAAAGATTGACATGTTGTTGTTAAGACACAACCTCGAGATGTATATGAGATGCCACAGCCAACAGAGGATGAAAGCAATAATTCCCGTGAATGAAATCTGTATGATGAAGATTGCATCTCATATATCCGTTTGAGATATATATCCGTGGATGAAGTCCGTATGATGAAGATTGTTCTGTAGGTGGGTTTACATCGGTTTGATGTATTTTTTGTGGTTTTGTTGGTGGGTTGCATGTCTTCATAATCAAACAAATAAAAAAGTAGTGTCAACTTATCATATTTGTTTTTTTTTATGATATTCTCATTGGATAAATGTCTATTTCTTTATATGTGAGTGGCTTATTTCATGTTTTTACTATTTGTACTAATATGTTCATGTTATCCATGGATTTGTATGTAGCAGGTGTTGACCATGTGATTTGTCCGTGTGAAGCATTTGAATGTGATAGACAAGTTGATCTTTTTGTAATTGTGAGTGCATGGATTGAATGTGAATTGTTTGTGCATGGATTGTGATTGCACAATCCATGGATTTGAAGGTGAGTGCATGGATCTGTGGATTTGAATGTGAGTGTGTGGATTTGAATGTGAATTGTTTCTGCATGGATTGTGAGTGCACAATCTGTGGATTTGCAATGTGAATTGTTTATTTATAATCAATTTGAACCATATTCTCATATGATTTGTTTATTTTAAATCTGTGGATTTAAATGTCCATTTATTTGAATGTGATAGACAAGCATTTGAGTTGATATATTTGTAATCCGTGAATTGTAATCCGTGGATTTCAATGTGAGTGCATAATCTGTGGCTCATTTCATTTTTTTTATTATTTGTACTAATGTGCTACATTGCTTCTCTTAACAGATGAAACCAATGCTTACAAAAAGCAGTGTAGGTAACATTCAAAAGTCTGTAAAATTTTTAGCACCTGGTAAGTTGGCCAAGGAGCGTGGATATAGACATAGAACGAGGCATGTTGGAGATTCTACTGGTACTTTCAATTTTGCTAACCTAATATTTTAGATTTTTTTTCTAGAGTTTTAATGATTGATATAATTATATCATTCTTTAATTATCCAGGCAATGCATCAGCCTACAAGAGTATAGGGGGAAATGCATCCGCCTACAAAAGTATAGGGGAAATTCGAAGGCTACAAGTTGAAGAGCAAAAAGCACAATACATCGGCAATCAAGGAAGAATTGGTAAACCTCTAAACTTTATGTAGACATTGTAATTTATGACTTGCAATTTTTTAGGTTACATCCTCTAACTTTTTTTGGTACTTTTCCTTCCAAAAGGTGGAATTTCAGCCCATACTCTTATTGTGCATTTTGAGGGAGATGAATGGAAAGAAAGAGATTTTACAGAAGATAGTTCTTTCTTGGATATCTTGAACATATGCAAAAAGTTTATTGATATATATTCTGTTGGTTTCAAAGTCACGGATGCGGATGGTAAGCTATTGAGAAATGATAAAGATTTATTGGCTATGCTGAAAGCACATGAAGACGTGGAGAACATAGAGATTTATTTAGATGTGGATGAAACTGCCCAACCATTACACTTCAAAATGCCTCAAGACAATCCATCCTTTGGTAGCGATAATAAAGAGTTATTTATTGAGTTCTTTTTTGTGTTTCTCTTTATCAGTGATTTATTTTCTTTAAATTTGTACAGATTCTATCCCAAGAGTTCCAAAAGTGAGAGATGTCACAATATTGGGTGATTTTAAGACAAATGAGAAAGTCAAAGTACGAGGGGATGTGGTAAACGGAACTGAACAAGTTAGTACAGTTCAATAGTTCATATCTGTTTCAAAGAACTTTGATATTGAGACGGGCTTGCAAGCTATTAGTAAATGTACCGTCAACAAGGCAAGTTGTTTGGCTATATAATAATTTAAATATTCCATGAACCATCATTTATTATTGTAATTATATGATTTCTTTAATTAGGATTTTCAAATACCAATTGAGGTTGTTGGTCATTATCTTGTTGTTAAATTTACACCTATGACTGAAGATGGTAAAAGTGGTGAATCGAGGTTTGCTATTACAGACAAATATGCTGATGGTAAGTATATTTGAAATTTAGTGAATTATGAGTTTTCTATTGATTTCAAATTGAACTCTTGATACAATTATTTATTACTTCAATTCATTGAATAGATTCGGCACCTAAAAAGGTGAGAAAAGTTAGAGGAAAAAATAAGAATAAGAAAATTGCAACTCTATAAAGTGGAGAAAAGATGGAGATTGAATTCTACAACAATCGTGCAGTGGGAAAAAATCATAGCTATTGGTCGAGACACTTAGGGAAAATCGTGCGTGACAAGCATATTTGCCCTATACAAGTGAAAACATGGAAGGACTTGACTGAATTAGACAAGCAACACATGTGTGATGCGGTGAAGGTAGGTGAATTGCATTACTATATTAGTAAACATGAATTACATTACTACATTACTGCATGCCCATATATTTGTAAACGTGAATTACATTAATCATTGATTGGTAAACGTGCATTCCTTTTTTTATTTCCTTTAATTCCTTTTTTTATTTATTGATTGGTAATCGTACATTACTACATGAATGTGTTGCAGGAATGCTTTTTCAATAGTAACATAGAATTATATCGTGAGCATACTTTGGAGCATATGAGTGCTTTGTGGACAGCATGGAGGTCATCCTTGAATGTAAATTATGTGAGACCTTGTAAAACTAAAGTTGAAGTTTTAAAAAATGTGCCACAAGGCTTTAATGCTAAAGAATGGGAATGGCTTGTCACTAATAAGTTCTTAACTAATGAGTTCTAGGTATAATAATGTTGATTCAAAGTATTATAAGAAATATCTTCATTTTGCAGTTAAATTGTACTAATGGAAGTGTTGATTGCAATATTGGTTTGTGATTTATGTAGAAAACCAGTAATCAGAATTCAACGAATCGGGTAAATGGAGTAATGTCTCATCGAACTGGAAGCAAGCCACACAGACAACTGATATATGACATGGTCATAAATATTTATATTAATTTTTATATTTATTATTTATGATGTTTTATTTAATTAACATATATAATTTACTTTCCTTTTATATATCTTTCAGGGAGGCAAGGATAATAATCCACCTGACATTGCAAAAATTTTCTATGAGACTCGACATAAAAATGGAAAGTTTGTTGAGCCAAAAGCGCAAGAAAAATATGTAACTATCACTATTTAGCCTTTTAACCTAAATTTGTTATTTATCATTTATTTAAATAACGTTTGAGTGATGAACCTTTGTAGGATGAGATTGTAAAGACTATTCAGTCTACTGCATCACTCTCACATATTGAGGTTGTTAAAAAGTGTTTTGGACCACAACGGCATAGCCATGTCTTTGGTTTCGGAGGTGGAATGAAAAGAAAACATTTTAATTGTTCACAAGCTACTTATATAAAAGATCTTGAGGCTAAGCTTCATGAGAAGGAAGAAGAAAATAATAACCTTAAGAGACGCATGGATGGAATTGAAAGTAGATTAGCAAAAATCGACAATGAAAACCAACCAACTTCAGATGAACCTGCAATAGATGGTGAAGGTGAGTTTATTTTTTTTTTAATCTAACACTCTATATCAGATATATGCAAAATTTTAATATTGTGTAGAAAGGTTGGCATACTTCATCCATCCTTCTCTCTGCAACAATGCTTCAGTAAGTTTCATATTTAATGGCAAACGTAAGTAGCTCTTGAGGAATTCAAATTGTTAAATTGGTTTCTTTATAGTTATTCTATTACTAGTTCAGGAATTCAAATAGTCGAATCTACTACCAACTTTCACAATTACTGAAATTTCAAAGACTAGTAGTATCAGAAACCAACATTACCTTTTTATTCCATGAAAAATAATGGAAGATCCATGAGCTGTTCTTCCATGCGATGCCATAATTTGGTGAAAATTAATCTCTTTTCCAATATTTCTGCGGAATCTCACCTGGCCTTTTCATCAATAAAACTCCCATTTTATCTAAATACTGGAAAATCACCAGTCAGTCTCACAATCTAAAATCTTCTGTTCAAACCATGATGTATTTTTGTATGACTAGTGTTGATTAATAGATGACATCATTTTTAGATGACTAGTATTGTAATTGTTATCTAATACTTGTATTTTTGGACTTGGACATTTAATTGTTCGACTATACCTTTATTTTAATTAATTTTTTCTATTTATATTTTACAGATGATGCCCTGATGGAAGTTAATAGGCTGCCTTAATCGGATGGCGTGCTCTAAAGAAGAATTCAAGCAAGGATCAATTAAGAAATTATATAGTACAATTGCAATATTTTTAAATCGGATGGCGTGCTCTCAAATATTTTTGTACTCAAGGAACTCATTTTGGAACAAATTGCAATTTTGTATATTTTGGAACTCATGCTTATATAAAATATTTTGTTAACCGCAATTCTATTTATTAGTAATGTCATCTATGATAAATTGATACTAATGTCATCTATAATAAATTGATACAAAACTATTTTAAATTTGATCACGATTAAAAATATTTTTTAATGAGGGTAATTAATGATTTAATGAGAGATAATTTTATTATTAGATCGATTTTTAGTGAGGGGAAATATTATTTAATGAGAAGTAAATGGTAGTATAATGACGTCTTTTTTTGTCACTAAAATTAATTTTAATGACTGTATAATCCCATCACTAAAAATATTACAAAAATAATGACGGGATGACTTTACTGTCATTAATTACCTTTACTTAGGAGGGCAGTAATGAAGGTCCATGACGGATAAATTCCCGTCATTATAAGTATTTGATGACGGGTTTTGAACATTTAATGACGACATTTTTCGTCACTATAGATCTATTTTCTTGTAGTGCTATAAGCTCGAATCGTACTTGAAACCAACCTTTTTCGCCATACCCAATTAGTGTAACTATTGCCCTGAATCCACAATAACCATCAGGTTGAACATCAGCAGTGTGAGAAATATAACGCTGCAGAGGCACAAATAATTTCTCAATATAAGTATCATGGATGGATGAAACTGGAGAGTGATCATGAGTCGTTTGAGTATTGCGAACCTTCGACCCCCTTTCATGTCTTCCTCTCCCTTGAGATGTTGCAATCGGTTGAGAGACCCTAGATCCTGAAGTGGAAGCATCTGCAAAAGAAGTTATGCGATGCCCACTTTGCTCATCTCTACCCGTAGGTCGACCTTATGTTCTGTGTTGTATGAAGGAGTTTGAATTGTACTTTGAGATGGATCTTTCATATCGAAAAACTTGTCTATCATATGCTCTCGCATATGTGGACCCATCCCATCTAATATCTCAACAACGTGGGATGTCCTATTAGGTTGTGCTCCCTCGTCATTAAACTGATGTACATGCGTCAACAATCTCCTCTAATGAGTGTTGATACTCTGAAGCGGAATTGGAATGGAAAAATAATGGTAATGTGCAAGATCATGCTCGCATGGCAGTCCGTATACAATTTTAATAGAACAGTTGCATCTATTGACTAGCTGGTGAGATACTTCCTCAATGCATTCTAGTTGACCAAAAATCAACTCCATTGCCTTTAATGAAATCCGACACCTTATTTGACTGAAAATATCATCATGTAAATGTTGATGGCATGAAATGTTGAGAGATCTCTCGAACAACTTCTTAATATCCCCGAACTAAATTCTCAACATCTTATGTATTTTTCCAAAAGATGTCTGTAGGGATGACATGGTGTCTCCCAAATATAACTTTAGTCTCATATGTGCAGACTCTGCCCTATAATAAAAATATATATATTGTATTTTAATACTGAAAAGAATTGAAATAGTACAATAATGAACAAAATTTAAATAATAAAGCTATAAAGTGACTATACCTTTAATTTGAATTGCTCTCAAGGTACATACATGTATCGACCCATGCTAAAACAAACTTCTCTTTGTAAGGGTGTAACCATGTATCCCAAAGGTAATTTAGAACACCCTCGAATCATTGATACTCCTTGCGCATGACATCCCACTTCTGCTGGTAAGAACATCGTGTCAATAAATTAATGAGTGAGTGTCATGATGCATAAAAATGTTGTCACTGCAGATCAAGCATAGGGCGCATTTCTTCATTACGCATTGGTTTATATGCCAAATACAAAGGATGTGATGTGCATTGGAAAAACATGTTTCAATGGCATTAATAAGCGCCAAATCCAGATCTAAAACAAACAGTAATGGCAACGATGCCTTCTTTTCAACCATCCACTTCTTTAAGGTATCTAATGCACATGCCAGTTGCTCTGTCCTCTCATTACTAAGATATACGAACATAAGTGAGTAAGTTCGCATTGTTGATGTGATACCCACAACCTCCAATAGTAGTATCCAATACTTATTAGTCTTGTATGTAGCATCAATGATCAACACAGATGAAAAGTTGACAGACATCTCTAGACTTTTTGGATGAACCCAAAGAATATATGTGATTTCGTTGGTGTTTGGATTTGTACAGTAATTATGGAGGTATTCTTTCTTGATTAATTGGTCCAAGACATACTGAATAGAATTTAAGCTACCCCGTTTAGCGGATTTATTTGTGAAAATAGCATTGTAAATGCTTTTGATCTCCATAGTATTTGACGAGTCTCTTTCCTTCAAAATACTAAGAATTTCATGAGGTGTGGTGCTATTGGTCATGTCGAGAATAAATTCTTTCTATATTGGTTTTAACCTACTCGGGTACTCATGACCATCAATATATTCTGCAAATTTAAAATTTTTTGACACTTTAAAATAATTTTTAAATTATTTTTTTCTAAAACTTTGGATTAATTGATTAAAAATTATTCCTTTTGAAATTTTTCAGTAAAATGACATATAACTGATAATTCTATTTAAACCCCCTAAAAAAAGTTTCAATAAGTTTTTTAAACTTTTCTTATATTTTTCATAATATTTTTTTAATGTGATCAAAGAGAGAAAATTATAGATTAAGTTAATGAGGAGGTATATAATATTCTTTGAATTGATTGTAATTTTTTTTAATAATTCTAAATTAACTTAGTTAAATTATTTTTTTATTTTGGTTTAAATATAACTTAACTTGGGTTAATGCACATCAAAAGGGGGGAGATTGTAAGTACCCTAGATGAGTTTTGATGTGATCAACCGAGTTAAGTTAGGATTTGCGGTTTTGATGCATTGTGTCTAAATGTGCAGTGACTTAGGAGCACAAGAAGTTGAACAAAAGATGTAGCGAGCGAAAAGGATGGCACGGGAAGCGAGTGGACGAACTTGGTGCATCCGAGAGATGAGAAGTTGTAGAAGAGTATACTGGCGGACGAGAAGGATGTGCACGATGCTTCCAAGGGATGAGAAGTAGGGGAGGAAGACTGCTCGAGGAGAAGACTGGAGTTGGGTTCAAGTGACCTCAACTCTGGATGGCCAAAGAATCATCCAAGCGGTCGGACGAGAAAATGATCAGGTCCATGCACCCAGACTATGTCCAAGTACCTGAACCAGGTCTAAGCACTCGGAGCAGTACTAGCTAGGTCAGTGAGTCGTTATAGTGAGGATCAGACTGGAGTCCATGTCAGTAAGACTCTAGGGGCCCCGACCAGGTCCAGACGCGTGAGAACTGATAAGTTATTGACGAAGAGTCGTTGCGGAGTGAATTGAGGTGACCAAGTCCAAGAGCCTAGATTAGGTCTAGGCACTAGGGAGCTACCACATCAGCCAACAGCTACACTCGACCAGTTAGCTATAAATAAAACCCTGGCCCTCGAAGTTAGATATAACACACTTGTATTTTACTTCATGTTTTCAGTTTTCATTTCATTTGTGCTTAACTGTTGAAAGATGCTTCTTCACCATCAATAAAGAAGATTTTCTATTGGGTTAGTAACCTCTCCGATTGGAAACCAAGTAAACTCAGAGTCTTCTCTTACTTTATTTTTATGCATTTATTTTTAGTTAATAACGCATGTTCGTTCTTGCTAAGTCCTGAAAGCAAGAGAAATTTCTAACCTTTGATTGCAGGGCTATTCACCCCCCTCTAGTTAGCCTCCTTGGACCTTCAGTGTCCTCTTTCTTTACACTCAAAACATAATATATGATCTTTATTTTTAATACATGAATTTGTTATAGCTTCATAAGTTGAGCTATCTCAACTTGTAGAGGTAACACATGCCTCTTCCTCATTGGCTCTGAAAGGTGAGGGTTCTTCTTATTCTGGTATCAATGAGTTCTTCCCCTCAATGCTTGAGGTGGATGCTTCTTCAATTTCATCCTTAAATGTTAAACACCTCTCATCCTCCGAGTCCTTATGCTTTTGATACAAAGAGTCTTCCTCTTTAGATTCGTTTTCACTTGACATTGAGGTTGGATCTTTATGAAGCTTTGAAAGCTTGTGCCATAGATCCTTTTCATCTCGATATTGATCTATCTTTCACAAGATATCGTTAGGTACAATATTTGACAATAATTTCATTACCTTTTCATGTGCTTAGATCATTGAACTTGCTCCTTAGACCATTTCTTCTTCTTAAGAAGTTTTCCTTGACCACCTCTGGAGCTTCAAACCCTTCCGTTAGAGCAAATCATTGATCTATGTCCATCATGAGGAAGTATTTCATCCTTAACTTCCAAAGATCGAAGCTTCCAAATCCGAAGGGTGGAGGTGCTCAGATATCATATCAGAATCCATCTCAGGATTCTATTTTAAATTGAACTACTTTGATGTTTAGACTTGTTGAAATTTAGGCTCAAAACATAAACTTCTTCTTGCTCCTCTAGCTTGTGCTTCAACAGAGATTAATCTGATTAAGAGTGGTCTTGCATTGATACCACTTGTTAGGGCACTTGAGAGCTAGAGGGGGTGAATAGCTTTAATCGCTTCTTGTCATTGCTTTGTACTTATCGTTGAATGTATAATAGAAACTCCAATCAACTTTGATGTCATATGCACTATACCACGATTTTACATGGTATCCACCTCCTTGAGGTGACTAATCCAAGGGTCCACTTCTAACTCACATCATCCACTAAGAACTTCCACTTTCTTAGAAATCTTCCAGAGGAGGAGAAGTTTCTTAATTGCAAGCTTGAGGATAAGAATACTATTAGATTTTGAGGGATGTCCTAAGGTAATCGCCTTACACTTTTTACTAAATATAGATTCACCATTTAAGTGCATATTATATGTTTGATTGTCTTAAACTCATTTACTGAATGTTCCTAATATAATTCATAGCATGAGAGAAATTATGATTGGATCATAACTAATGATTATCTCTACATATGTAATTATGAATGTATTAGAAGTTCCCTAGTCGTCTAATTGATGCATTCAGACATCATCAATTCTGTATGACTAACACGGGTTATACTCATTGGTTCTCCAAGTAGCTATTTTCTCACTCGCTAGAGACATTGGGATGTCGAGAGTTAAACGTGAATGCTATTTATGGTAACTAGTTCATTGGAGTGACTCACTATAAGACTTCATATGGTTGTCTATATATATGGATATGTCTGTGAAGCTTTAACTATAGCTCGAGTGCAAGTTTCCTTCGACTTGAGGTATACAAGCCATCTTGGTCATGGAAACTTATAGTTTGACATCTTAAGCAAGCATCTCATTGAGGTGTGGACTCGGGATGATTGGGTATAAGTTGAAATGCTCAAAGATGTTTGGATAGCCCACTAAGGATTCACCGCTCCTTGCGAGGAGACATATACCCTATGGTCACTTGTTAAGATTATTACCCAAAGTCTTTGGCCAAAGTATCACATATTAAGAGTACGAGACTCTTAGACACATGCACGAGTAATTTGAATCTGTAGAACGAGAAAGTATTACTTGAGCTAGGTGTGATATAGACAGTCTAGTGGGGGCAGACACATAGACCATGTCCTGAACCAAGTGGGTATAAGATAAGTGAAAGGAACAAGGTACAACTCACTGTAGCTGCTGAAGGGTTTAGAATTAGTTCTAAGATCAACTATAATTTTTCGGCTAATTGAGGATCATGATGTACTACTAGGTACCACTCATAATTGTTCTATAATTAAGTAGTTAATTATGGATGGACAAGATGAACCGGGAACCTATTGGGTCCACACACTAATGAGTCTCTAAAAACATAGAATAAGTTAAAGAATATGATTCTTAGATCAAGTGATAAATGTTTGGTTAGACCATATATAAGATAAATATGAAAATATTTGTCATAATGGAAGCGCAGATGGACTATATCTCTTATGGTAGAGTTGAATCATACTTGATTTAATCATGAATTAGTCATGAATCAACTTAGTTTAGTTGTGAACCAAACTAAGGGGTTGATGAGCTAATTTTTGGTTAAGAGATAATAGGTTGAATTTGGGATTTCTAATCCAACTCATTAAAGAGGATTATATATAGATGTAATTGGGAGAGAATTAGATACAAGTTTCATTATTTGGTTGATTAGTTTTTGGAAACCCAATCCTCCTCTCCCTATCCTCTCTCTCCCACCACCAACAAGAGGGTTCTTTCTCTTGTTGCCGTGACCACCACAAGGGAGAAAACTCTCCCTTGTGTGCTTCTCTTCTTCTTCTTGATTCCTCTTCTTCGCTCACGACTAGTAACTTTCGAAGGAGAAGCTTGTACTCAAGGAGTTGTCTTGAGGAGTTCAACGTGGATACTGTTAGGAACCATTTACCGGCTAGAAGGGGGTTTGAATAGCCCTACACAAAATCAAAAACAAACCCTTCTCAGACTTAAAGGAACACTTGCATAAAATAAAATAAAATAAAATACAGAAATAAAGTAAAAGACGAGGCTCACAGTTTTTACTTAGTTACAACCGGGGAGGTTGTTAATCCAAGGAAATGAATCACACTAAGTATCTCCTTCAAGCGATGAAGCCTCTTACAGTAGTGAAAGCATAGAAAGAAGAAGCTAAACTAACAAAGTGAAGCGCACAAGTGTTGGAACTCAAATTGCTTGTTATTTTTTAGCTTTTGGACCAAGGTTGTATTTATAGCCTTGGTCGGGGTGCCTAGAAGGGGATAAAATTTTATCCCCTTTGCAACGGATCACGGTCAAATGTGATCTGGATAATATCACATTCCGGGCCATTAAAGTCAACAATGTTGGTTTTTTTCGGTCCGGACCCTCTGCTCCGGTGCTGCTCGTCTCGGTCCAGGTCTTCCTCTCTGGCTCCGCTTGCTTGGGTGATTTCGGCCATCTGGAATAGGGCTCACCCGAACCCAACTTCCGACCTTCTCGAGCAACCTTCCGCTCCGGCTTTTCGTCCCTCGGAAACACCTCGCACCTCCTTCTCGTCCTCCCGCGTACTCTTCCGCAGCACCTCGCCCATCGAACTCACCGAGCCCGTCGACTCTGTCCCGTGTCGTCCTTCTCTCTAGCTGCGTCTTTTGCTCGACTTCTTGTGCTCTTAAGCTCCTGCACACTTAGACACAGGGTTAAACACAATAGGACCTAACTTAACTTGTTGATCACATCAAAACAACCTTGGGGTACCAACAATCTTCCCCTTTTTGATGTGAGCAATTCAAGATAAGCTAGGGTAAAAAGAACTATAAATTTAGAACAATAAATTTTGCAATAAAATGTAAAAAGTAAAATATTTAAAAGTTTAAGCTACAGCTACCTCCCCCTTGACTTAATTCTCCCCTTCTCCCCCTTTGATCACATAAAAAATGGGGTACCAAGAAAAATCTAAAAGTAACTTTTATAAAACTTTGAATTTCCAAAAATAATTTCAAGTAAGAAAAAAAAATTCTAAGTAAACTTTGATTTTAAAAATATTGATAACAATTTTGATAGTGCTAATAATGCAATAATTTTAGAAATATTTTCTAAGTAAAAAAATATTTTCTAAGTAAAAATGGAAAGTTCTTGAGTTAAACACATTTTTCAAGAATTAATTTGTGTAGAAAGTTTAGTAAAGTAAATCTAAAAAAAAATCTAAGAAAAAAATTTTCTAAGGAAAATTTTCTAAGTTTAAAACATGTTTTTGGTAAAGTACAAGAAAAAAACTTTAAGTTAAAAAAAATAAGAAGTTAAAACATTTTTGCATAGAAAAATTTAGAGTTTTCCAAAAAAAAATTGAATGATTATTCAAAGCATTATCTAATTTCAATTTTAATACTTTATCAGTTAGTTAATTAAACATTTTATTTCAATATTTGGCTTCCAGGCTATAGCGAGGCACTAGGCCTTCTTAGTTATTGGATCATCAACCATTTCTAGACAAAGCCGCATAAGGAAATTAGATGTTTAATGCACTCTCTGAAAGCCCTAAGTCCAATTTAAAATTTTTAATTAAGACAAGACTTTGAAACCCAATAAAGGTTCCTTCCAACTGGGTTAATTAGAAATTTCTTAGGAGCATATTTCTTTTAAATGTTTCTAATTTACCCTTTATGATATTTAAAATACCAGTTTAAATTATATCTTCTAATATTTGTGCTATATGTGCATGTATAATTTTTCAAGTCTTTTATTTCTTTTTGTAGGTTTCTAGCTTTAATTTATCAAAATCTTCTAATGGGAAGAATTTTGCTAGAATTACTTTTAATTCTTTAATTTCTTTTTCTAATTTACAACAATCTTTAGATAATAATTTTATGAATTTAAACATTTTATCGGGAGGAAGATATCGTACCTGACTTACCTTGTCAATCTTGTTGTCCATGGCTCCCCCTGAAATGCTGCTTTCTTCCATGTCACTCCCCCTTCATCGATGCTCTTGATGCTTATTTCGGAAGAGCTTTCTTCGTATTCGTCTTGATGACTTGCCATCAACGCAAGCCCGGAGAATGCCTCAACTTCTGATTCGGACGACGTTTCGTCCCATGTCGCCTTTAAAGTCTTGTACTTGTTGGACAGTCTTCTTTCCTTTGTCCTTATCCTTGTTCCTTAGCTTAGACCAGTTGTCCTTAACGTGCCCTTCTTTGTTGCAGTGGTAGCATCTAGTTATCCTTATCTTTCTACCCTGCGGATGGTTAGCTTTTCTTGATTTATATAATTTTTTAAAACGCCTTACCAGCAAACCATTTCTTCATCGTTGAGAGAGGATTCTGACTCATGTTCATCTCTGGTTGCTTTGAAGGTGATATTGTGCTTCGGCTCCTTCGTACCTGCATATCTCGATTCATGCACTTCAAAAGTTGAAAATAATTCTTCTAAGATAATAGATTCTAAGTCCATAGGGATATAGAAGGCATCTACTAGTGATGCCCATTTTGTATTTCTAGGGAAGGAATTAAAAGCATACCTTAGCAAATCTTGGTCGTTTACCTTTTCTTCGAGATTTGAAAGTTTGGTGATGAGCTCCTTAATCCTCGAGTGAAGTTGTGTCGATTCGGTTGACTTCTTGTGGCGGAAGGACACTCTGCAGATGGAATTCTATTTTGTCGTTTGTCACATAGTCAGCCTGATCCTTCTTCGTCCACTGATATTCTTCCTTACCCTCGGGTGCTATAAAACCGAACTTCATTATTAAAAGTAATTCAAAGTCGATTTTAAAGAATACATGCATTCGTTTTTTCTAGCTAGTGAATTCCCCTTCAAAATTCGGTGGGTATATGCTCGGTTCAACTATTGATTCGGTGCTTTGATCGGCGGTTAGTCCTCCTGAAGCGTCCTGGCTCTGATACCACTTGTTAGGACCCGTTGGCCGGCTAGAAAGGGGGTTGAATACCCCTAGACAAAATCAAAAACAAACCCTTCTCGGACTTAAAGGAACACTTGCATAAAATAAAATAAAGAACTAAACTAAAAGACGAGGCTCACAGTTTTTACTTGGTTACAATCGGGGAGGTTGTTAATCCAAGCAAATGAATCACACTAAGTATCTCCTTCAGGCGGAGAAGCCTCTTACAGCAGTGAAAGCACAAAAAGATGAAGCTAAACTAACAAAGTGAAGTGCACAAGTGTTGGAACTCAAATTGCTTGTTGTTTTTTTAGCTTCTGGACTAAGGTTGTATTTATAGCCAAGGTCAGGGGTGCCTGGAAGGGTTCCAGGCACCTGGAAGGGGATAAAACTTTATTCCCTTCACAACGGATCGCGGTCAAATGTGATCTGAATAATATCACATTCCGAGTGCCCGGACTGATTCCGGGCGCTCGGACCCTTAAAGTCAACAATGTTGACTTTTTTCGATCCGGGCCCTCTGCTCCGGTGCTGCTCGCCTCGTTCCGGATCTTCCACTCTGGCTCCACTTGCTTGGGTGATTTCGGTCATCCAGAATAGGGCTCACCTGAACCCAACTTTTGGCCTTCTCGAGCAACCTTCCACTCCAGCTTCTCGTCCCTCGGAAATGCCTTGCGCCTCCTTCTCGTCCACCCGCGTACTCTTCCGCAGCACCTCATCTCTCAAACGCACCAAGCCCATTGGCTCTCTCCCGTGTCGTCCTTCTCTCTAGTTGCGTCTTTTGCTCGACTTCCTGTGCTCCTAAGCTCCTGTATACTTAGACACAGGGTTAAACACAACAAAACCTAACTTAATTTGTTTGATCACATCAAAACAATCTTGGGGTACCAACAGATACGAATAGAGGAGAGGTTCGACAACGTCACTACAGTTGATGCCCTTCTCGTTACAGGTCATTCGTAAGGTATATCTAGTATAAATTTACTTCTTATAAAATTTTATTATCCGATCAAGTTTGGTATGTTGTATCCTTGTATGCGTGTAGTGTGTGTAATGTAATAATTAAGAATTATTATTATTTTATTTTCTGCTACGCATGTTTACGAAATATATTCTAGCACGCGCCCGCATTGGGCATATCCTAATAAATACAACAAGAAATAAGAAAGCAAAGGTAAATACAATCAAAAATGACTTTACAATCAAAGGTTTGTTTGCTTGATCTCTTGTAGCTTGGAAATGCCTCTTGTTGGTCTAGAAATGCAGCAATACTATTTTCAAAAACCCCGAATAACTAGTACAAAAAAACTCTTCGAAATTGTTCCTTTAAAACCTTTAGATTGGGGGCTAATTTCTTCCTATCAGTCGATAGATCTTACCTATTAGTTGATTGATATGGTCTCCGACTATTGAATGGCCTCTAAACATTATGAAACTTGTCTGATTTTGTTGATAATTCAAACATTAGTTGACTGATCGAATTAGTCAAATCAAACAAGCAAATCTGACTCAATTCTGTTTAATTCTAATCGACATTAGTTGACTGATATCAACCATCAGTCGATTGATATCATCAGTTGAGTCTAACAACTATATCAACTTGCTTCTATTTAGTTTTTAAAGTCATCAGTCAACTGATTAAACCCATCAGTCAATTGATTACATCAGTTGATGCTTGAGTTTGAAAAACATAGATATCTGAACGAGCTCCATTTTGCAATGAAAATTACCTCGTTCTGATATTCGAGTCAAAAGTTATGATACTTAGAAGTTTGCTCTGTCGAAACTTCCTCGTTTCATGTCAATTCTTTATTGGACTTTTGACTACTAAGTGTCCAGTCAATCATGACCCACTTGGATTTTCCATATCATGCTAAGTGTTCGGCTCTCAACTAATATATTTTGGACTTTCCATCTCATGCCAAGTGTTCAACTCCCAACTGACCCCCTTTGGACTTAACCTAATTCCCAACTAAGTTTGCTTAGTTTTCAACTAGGTCTTCCACCGCCTATCCCCGCTAGGACTTCCATTATCTAGTTCTCAATTAGGAGTTTCATTGCCTAGTTCTTATCTAGGTCTTCCACCGCCTAGCCCCGCTAGGATTTCCATTACCTAGTTTCCAACTAGGTCTTCCATCACCTAGCCCTACTATGATTTCCATTATCAAGTTCTCAATTAGGATTTCTATTGCCTAATTCTCAACTAGGTTTTCCACCGCCTAACCTCGCTAGGATTTCTATTGTCTATTTCTCAACTAAGTTTTTCATTGCCTAGCCTCGCTAGGACTTCTATTGCCTAATTCTCAACTAGGACTTTTCTTTGCCAAGCCTCACTAGAACTTTTACTGTCTAGTCTCACTAGGACTTGTACTACATATTAATCAAATATCGAAACCTCAACTTGAGTCAAATCAAGCTTGGTCAACCTTAACCAAAGGTTGTTTGCACCAACATCTGAGTCATGGTCTAAACAAGTCATGCGAGTGGAATAATGGCCTTGAATGAAAGAGCTTTGAACTTTAAGTGAAAAGTCCAGGCATATCAATGGTGACCAGATGCTTGGCGAACATATAGGGGACTGAATCCTAGGTGGTGAAAAAGTCTTAGAGAAGATGAGTGACTCGATTGACTGGATGCTTGAGAGAAGACTTAGAGCAGGTTGATAGTGATCTAATGCTTTAGGGGAGACCTAGAGTAAGTTAAGGAGGCTGCTACGACCACAGGGAAAAGGTTATACACTTAAAAAGTTAAAGCTCTCCACCTACGTTTCCCTTTTCTTCTATCATGCATCTCTTGCTCGGCGGAGTGCCCGTGATTGCAATTGGGTACCTCTCAGTTCACCGTGACCATCAGTGCATGGTGGGAATCATGGTTTACCATTGTATCCCGGGAAATAGATGACCCAAGGAAACCTCGAAGCACAACTGGAGGTGGGGCGAATTTATTTCAAGGAAACTGCGATCCTTGCAAGCCTCGGTCCATCCGGCCACTTCTACATTCGCTCGACCGCTAACTTTGTCAGCCTCTGCGTTCGCTCGACCCTCTACTTGCCTGGCCTCTTCTTCTCTTGGTTACACGCCCATCTGATTGCAGCCCCTTCTTCGCTCGGCTAGACGCCTGTCCCGCTGCAGCTCGCTCGACCTCTTCTTCACTCGGCTGCATGCCCATCTGGCCATAGCTCGCTCGGCTCCTTCTTCACTTGGCTGCATGCCTGTACGACCTCAGCCACTCGGCCACTTAGTCTGTGACTCACCTGTCCTGCCACTCACTCGCTTGACCTCTTTGCTCACTCGACCGCTCTGTCAGTTCGCCCGGCTATCCACTCGGTCAATTCGCCCGGCTATCCACTCGATCAATTCGCCCGGTCAGGCACTTGCTCAGTCTGCTTGGCTATTTTCTCGTTCGTCCGGCTGCTCTCTCAGCTCGCTCGGTTACTATACAGTCTACGTTTAGCACTTAGCAAAAATCAGGCCCTGCTGGCAGTCTAAAATTATCTGCTCAGGCCATCTCGATAGATAAGTTGGATTTAATTTGGTGTATTTAAATTCAGCTAATTCCCAATATTTCCGATAATAGATTGTTTTGTCCAACAATCTTGAAACAGACTCGGTTCTGTTGAGATGACCACAGAACAAAGTGTTGAAGTACAACAGACTCAACACATGATGGCCCCACCACCCTGATTGGAACTATGCTAATCAATCACGGGGAAAAGCTAGAGAAGTTCAGTGGACTGAACTTCAAGAGATGGCAGCAGAAGATTCTTTTCTACTTGACCATGATCAATATGGCTTGATTCTTGATCGAGAACCCTCCCAATTGTGCTGAGGATGTTGATGAGCAGACTATCAGTGAAGTGGAGGTATGGACTCATTCTGAGTTCATTTGCTGAAATTATATCCTCAACTAACTTGCCGACTCGATGTACGCTGTGTATAGCATGAAGAGAATAGCTAAGGAGCTGTAGGAGTCCCTGGACAAGAAATATAAGATGGAGGATGCAAGGGCTAAGCAGTTCATCATGGGCCAATTCCTAGACTATAAGATGGCTGACTCCAAGATGGTGATCAACCAAGTCTAGGAGCTTCAGGTGATCTTGTATGAGATCAACTCAGAAGAGATGATTCTGAGTGAAACCTTCTAGGTGGGTGCTATTAAGAAGTTATCCCCTGGCTGGAAGGATTCAAGAACTATCTAAAGCATAAGAAAAAGGAGATAAATATGGAGGAACTCATTGTTAGACTTCGCATCAAAGAAGACAACAAGAGTTCAGAGAGAAAACTATTCTCTTAGGCTACTGTGAAAGCTAACATGGTCGAGTATAGTCAAGGCTTAAAATGGAAGAACCCCAAGTCTTCCAAGATGGGACCCAGAGGAGGCATCAGCAAGAAGAAGTTCTCTGGGAAGTGCTTCAACTATGACTGAGTGTGTCACAAATCTTCAGAGTGTAGAAAGCCAAAGAAGAAGTAAGAGGCCAACCTGAACGAGAGGCCAAAAATGGATGACCTCTGCGCTATGGTCTTTGAGTTGAACCTGGTTGGTTCAAACCCGCAACCATGGTGGATTGATATTAGAGCCACCAGACATGTGTGCTACAACAAAGAGCTGCTCCACAACTTCGAAGAAGTCAATGCAGACAAGCTGTTCATGGGGAACTCAGCTACCTCGGACATCATGGGCCAAGGAAAAGTGGTGCTAAAGATGACCTCAGGCAAGGACCACAGCTAGCGAGAAGGATGACACGGGAAGGGAGCCGACGGGTTCGGTGCATCCGAGGGACAAGGTGCTGCAGAAGAGTATACCGGTGGATGAGAAGGACGTGCGTGATGTTCGAGGGATGAGAAATCGAGGAGGAAGCTTGCTCGAGGAGAAAATCGGAAGATGGGTTTGGGTGAGCCCAATTCCAGATGGACTAACTCACCCAGGGAACAGAACATCGGAAGAGCAAAACGGAACTGCTAGAGCTACTGAAGGCACCTCCAACGCTACTGGAGGCACCCTCGTGCCTTTCTAGTGGAAGGCGCCTTCAAACTATTGAAGGCACTTCCAAACTATTGAAGGCGCCTGTAAACTATTGAAGGCGCCTTCAAACTATTGAAGGCACCTTCAAACCTTCATAGAAGGCACCTTCAATCATTTGAAGGAACCTTAGACTCGGCAAAAAGTGGCTGTTAGCGAGGATAAAGTCGTATTCTCGCATGCCTCACCAGAGGCGCCTTCCAACGTGTTGGAGGCGTCTTCTAGTCTCGGATAGAATTTTTCAGGGGCTATTAAAAGACTTTTAGAGCTAGGAAATTAACAACAACTTTAGTATTCATTTCCTAGCACATTTCTAAGCGTTCGACGAGTGTAATAGGCTTCTCTGCCTACACGAGGGAGATCTTTTCAGTGCTCTTTTCTATCTTGGATTAACAACCACCTAGGTTGTAACCAAGTAACTCCTTAGTGTTTTTAATTTATTACTTGTTTAATTTCCTTTGTATAAAGTGTGCTACTAATTTGAGTTGGAAGATCGAGAAAGGTTCACATTATTTTTAACAAGCAATTCACCCCCCCCCCCCTTGCCGACTGCACAGGTCCTAACAGATAACAGAAAAACTATTAAATGTATCTTTTCAAAAGTGAGGATAAAACTATAGAGAAATTTGCACTGTATAAGAATGAGGTTGAAAACCATCTTAATAGAATGATTAAGGTGGTTTGAAGTGACTGAGGCAGTGAATATGTATCATCGTTCGTTGATTTGTGTACTGAACATGGGATCAGAAATTACAGCTCCTAATACCCCTCTACAAAATGGAGTTGTTGAGCATAAGAATAAAACTCTAAAGGAGATAATGAATGCTCTTCTATTAAGACTTGGACTACTAGAGTTCATGTGGGGGGAATATGTTTTAACAACGAATTACCTTTTAAATAATGCGCCTCGAAAGAAAATAGATAAGAGCCCTTATGAGTTGTGGAATGGAAGATAATCGTCCTACAAATATTTATAAATGTGGGGGTGTCTTATCAAAGTGTTGGTGCCTGATCTGAAAAAGATTAAGATAGGGCCAAAGCTTATTGATTGCATATTTATTAGATACTGGAGATATACAAGAACTCAATAATAGAATCAAGAAATGCCTCGTTTTTCGAGCATGTATTTCCATATAAGACCTGAGAGGTTGCTAGCTCCTCAAAGCGAGCATATGAAACATAAGGTGAAGATGATGATGAGGAACCATTGGAGGCTGAGCTTAGATGGAGTAAAAGAGCTCGGGTAGAAAAATCCTATGGGTCAAATTTTATCACTTTCATGTTGGAAAGTGAACCCTGAAGTTACTCAGAAGCTATAAGCTCTTCTGATAGATCTCACTGGAGAGAGACAATTGCATCTAAAATAAACTCTATCTTGCAAAATTACATTTAATTAGAAACTTGTGGATCTTCCTCCTGGAAGTAAGCCATAGGTTGCAAGTAGATCTTCAAGAAGAAAATGAAGTCAGATGACACAATTGATAAGTATAAGGTTAGATTGGTAATCAAAGGATACCGATAACAAGAAGGCCTCGATTACTTTGATACATATTCTCATATGTCAAAAATAACTTTCATTATAGTATTGTTGGCTATTGTCGCTCTATAAAATCTTGAAATATATCAAATGGATGTAAAGACAACCTTTCTAAATAGAGATTTAGAAGAGAAAATGTATATGAAACAACCAGAAGGATTTCCTATGCCAGAACAGAAAAACAAGGTTTGTAAATTGGTGAAGTCATTATATGGCTTGAAACAAGCACCAAAGAAGTGGCATGAAAAATTTGATAATGCCATGAAGAAATGTGGATTCAAGATTAATAAATGTGATAAATGTGCCTATATGAAAGTCACAAAGAATGACTACGTTATCTTGTATCTATCTGTAGATGACATACTTATCATTGGGAGTAATGATAAGATAATCAAATTCACTAAAGATATATTGAACTAAAGATTTAACATGAAAGACGTGAGCCTAGCTGATGTGATTATAGGAATCAAAATTCTTAGAATAACAGAATGACTTGTTCTAAGTCAATCCTATTATGTGAACAAGATTTTTGAGAAATTCACCAAGGATGATACTACGTTGGCATGCACGTCGATAGATACGAGTCAACATCTATCTAAAATTGAGGTGAAAGTATCTCTTAGATAGAGTACTCTTGAGTGATTGGAAGTTTGATGTACCTGATAAGTTGTACATGACCAGACTTAGCCTATGTAGCAAGTAAACTGAGTAGATACACGAGTAATCCTGATATTGAACACTAGAAAGGGATAACAAGAGTACTGAGGTACTTGAGGTATACTCGTGAATATGAACTACACTATACGAGATATCAATTATGATCGAAGGATACAACTATACCAGTTGGATATCTGACATAAAAGACTCTATGTTTATGAGTTGATATGTATTCACTGTAACACCCGAAAATTCTCAAAATTATTTTAGAAATATTCTATGATTTTTCTGGAATTCAAGAATATTTTTATGGAATTTTTAGAGTAGCGAAAGTAGCAAAAATAAATAGAAGAGAAAATAGCCTACGCGGGAATTGAACCCGAGACCTATGAGGCCATATGTCTTATAGATAGCTTTAGTAACCAAGTGAACCCAGCAGGGCCGTGCTGAAAGGAAAGGGAATCAATTATATTTATGTTAGAGTTGGGCCGAATTTACCACTTAATATAAATAGGGAAAAAGTAAGTGAAGAGTTATTTTTTAACGTAACTCTCTCCTCCCTCACCCTAGTCACGCCGCCCCCTTCTCCTCTTCTTTCTCTCGGCGCACCAACCCCAAGGGCTAGGGTTCCATCCCAAAGGCTCAAAGAGCATTTTTCCGGCGATGACTCCGGCACGAGGACGCTTCTCTCCACGAGAAGAACGCGTAGACGCAAGAGAATCGTCGAGAAGATCGTCTCCACCGGAAAACTAGCGACTATATTCGTAAGAAAACTAGCGTAGGATGTAAGAAACCCCTCACCTGCAGTATAAGTAGCTTCCGTGTGAATTTTATGCTTCAGTTTAGTAGTATGTAGATTTTCGGCACAAAGGATGCGAATTAGCGCATACCAAGTGTTCGATTAAATTATTAGCATGGTTAAAATGCAACTTAAGCATTTTACTAGCTTAGCTAAATGCGATAGAAGCATTCATTCAGTATGTTTAGCTTTAGTACAGCTTATATGGGACTACGGTCCAATGGGTGGGCTCCCATAGTCGCCTCTAGGTTCAGATAACCTAGCTCTGGGTTCAGATAACCTAGAAATAGCAAGAACAGTAAAAATTCAGCTATAACCAGTATTTTATTTTATTAGTGGCACTGTACTGGATTAGATATCCATTGGGTTGAGCTCCCATAGTCGTCCCTAGGTTCAACTAACTTAGTAAACCCTACAAGATTCGGAATTTGCAACCCCGGGTTTAGTTAGGGATGCGCGCACAGCAAGTACAGTTGCCGGGCCCATCAACAGCATGATTAGTATTTTCATCTATTATATATATGGTTTTCGAACTCTCACAAATAGTTATGTGAATTCAGTATAGCTTTAGCATTAGTTAGAATTAGCTCAGCTCAGTTTTTGTATCAGTTTAGTTCCTGTGATACTATATGATAGTTTATGTTAGCACTTGTTGCCATGACTAGTTGTTTGTATGCCATGCCATGTTTTTACCTGTTCAGCATATATTTCAAATAACATGTTTTAAAAACATAAATTGCATCGTATGCATGTTTTAGTGAGGTAGATGGTTTCTTACTAAGCGAAAAGCTTACAGATACTCTTTTCCTTATACTGCAGATAAAGGTAAAGGAAAGATGGAATAGCGGAGGCTGGAGGGCAATGCAACGAAGATGTGTGTGTGAAAAAGGAGTTTGGAATGAAGATCTTAGGGATTTAGCAAGTCTAACTATTAGAACCTTGTTACTTTTAGTTTTCGCATTTCAGTTTGCTTAAAAGTCATGAACTAGTGAAATATGCACCATGCCATGTTTAGAATGCTAGATAACTGATGTTAGAATGCATTTCAGTTAGTTTAGAGTTGGTATATGAGATTTCTGCTCGAACCAGGGCTGAAATCAGGTTCTGATATGAAATCAGAAACCCCGATTGATCAGCCGATCGATTGGAGGCTTCTCAATTGATCAACTGATCGATTGGGAAGCTTATCCCGCGAACAGAATGCGCCTGGATCGATCAGCCGATCGATCCAGCCGAGTTTCGTCGCGAACAGAAGGTTTGTGGATAGATCAGCCGATCGATCCGAGCTGAACCCGCGTACAACGCGTCGTTGAATCGATCACTGGATCGATTGGACATACTGGATCAATCAGCCGATCGATCCAGACGCTAGTTCCCGCATACAGTAGGGTCCGGAATCGATTACTGGATCGATTGCCCAACCTGGATCGATCAGCCGATCGATCCAAATTAGTCTCCGTGCACAGTAGCATGCTGGATCGATCCGTGGATCGATCAGAGGCCTAGTACTAGCTGAAAACACTTTAGTTCAGCCCCAGATGACAGCAAAAACCTAGAACACCCTTTCTAGCATAGCCACAGCAATTCAAGGGGTAGTTTAACCATTAAGTTCAGCTAGTATAGCGATTAACAGAAGCATATTCATTAGTTCAGCAACATTTAATCAGATCAGCTTTCCGCACATGAATTAGACATCATAATGTAACGATCAGCCTTACAGTCTAGCCAGTGGAAGGCGGGTTGTTACAGAGTGGTATCAGAGCCAAGTTCCATACTTCCTACACACACATCCGCATTGAACCTGCAGCTTCCAAGTAAGAACACCTCTCCTCTTACTTATGTTTTCTTACTGTCATGTTTATAGATAGCTAAAGCATGTTGATATATGATAGTGTTTAACATGGTTGATTATAGTTATTAGTTAAATGTGATAGTATTAGTTATGTATGTCCTCTCTTCCTTTAGAAATGGCAAGAGGACGCCCAGCTATAAGGGCACCAGCTACTGAGCCCCAGCACAAGGCAGGCAGTTCAGTGCCTCCCCCAGACCTTACAGCATTAGTGGCTCAGTTACAGCAGCAGCTAGCTGAACAGCTAACTCCCACTGTCACCCCAGAACCAAACATAGCAGCCCCAGTAGTTATAAAGGTTCCACCAGTCCAGCCTACAGCACCAGTAGCCCCAGCAACAGAGGCAAAGAGAGAATCCTATCTGATCCAGTGGCAGAGAGTCAAGCCCGAGAACTTCTCAGGCACAAGTGAACCATGGGATGCTCAAGCCTGGTTCAAAACACTAGAGAGCACGATGGAGCTTCTGGACTGGCCAGAACACGAGAAGGTGAAGTGCGCCTCATTCTGCCTAACAGGAGACGCACGTATGTGGTGGGAGAGAATTAGAGCGAAGCGCCCAGTAAACCAGATGACATGGGCTGACTTTGAGAAAGAATTTTTCGAGGAGTTCTTTCATATGCGGGTCACAAACCGCCACTACGACGAGTTCACTGAGTTTCGCCAGGGCAACTTTTCAGTGGAGGAAGCCGTGAAGAAATTCAACAGATTGACTCGTCTATGCCCTGAACTAGTCAGCACAGAAAAAGAACGAGTTCGGTTGATGCTCAAGATGCTGAGGCCGGAAATAGCGATGAACGTGGCTGGCGGCGTTCATAGGCCGCAAACCACCGAAGAACTAGTCAGCAGTGCTCTGACCACCGAGCACTACCAGAACAATATCAAGCAGCAGAAGCAAGTCCTCTCAGAGTCCAAAGGACAAGGCGGTTCAGGTACTCAGAAACAACAGAGCCACAGCTCTAACTGGAAAGGGAACTCCGGCAGCAAGCGCAAACCAGGGAGTTACCCGAAAGGAGGACCAGCTAGTAAACAACCTAGTTATCCCAAATGTGCTACTTGTGGGAAATTTCACCCTGGAATTTGTTGTAAGGGCACACGAGGATGCTTTGAATGTGGACAGGAAGGGCATATGGCTAAGCAGTGCCCAAACAAGACAATTCTTCCTCAACCACAGCCGATTCAGTACGGAGGCCAGCCAGCACAGCTACATCAGATGCAGGCCGTTCTAGATGGTCAACACATCAGCCAGGGTAGATTAGAGACCCCTCCAGCTATGACCAATGCGAGGATCTACTCACTCACCAGAGAGGACGTAGCAAATGCCTCGACAGTCGTTACAGGTCAGATCAGTATTTTACAGCAAAGTACAACTGTCTTATTCGATACTGGGGCAACCCATTCATATATATCCAGGACATTCACCGAAGAGTTGGCAATACCTCCAGAGGTACTCAGTAGCTAATTTTTGACGACGCTACCTTCAGGAGAAATTATGGCATCCACGAACTGGCTCCGAGCTGTGCCAGTTATTATAGCAGACAAAGAACTCTTTTGTGATCTGATAGTGCTAGATATGACTGATTATGATGTCATCTTTGGAATGGACTTCCTGATCAGATACGGTGCCTCTATAGAGTGTCGTAAACAGAAAGTCGTATTCCAACCAGAAGTAGAAGTACAGTTCGAGTACATCGGAGAACCAAAGTGAAAGGCCAAGAAGTTCCTCTCAGCTCTAAAAGCACAGAAATTAATGGATTCAGGATGTACGGGATTCCTAGCACATGTAGCCAATACCAGTCAGGACAAGGACCAACAGCTAGCAGAGGTCCGAGTCGTATGTGACTACCCAGCAGTCTTCCCTGAGGGGTTACCAGGTCTAGCACCAGACAGGGGGATTGAATTTGAGATAGAACTCATTCCCGGTACAAATCCTATCTCTAAGGCACCCTACCGCATGGCTCCAGCAGAACTGAAGGAACTTCATGAGCAACTACAGGAGCTGCTTGACAAGGGCTTCATACGTCCTAGTCACTCACCATGGGGAGCGCCTGTATTGTTCGTGAAGAAGAAGGACGGGAGCATGCGCCTGTGTATAGATTACAGAGCACTGAACCAAGTCACGATTGAGAACAGGTATCCTCTTCCCAGAATAGATGACCTGTTCGATCAGCTAAAGGGAGTAGCAGTGTTCTCTAAGATAGACCTCAGGTCAGGTTATCATCAGGTGAAGGTTAAAGAAAGGGATATACCCAAGACAGCATTCAGGACTAGATACGGACATTACGAGTTCGTAGTCATGCCCTTTGGCGTGACAAATGCTCCAGCTACTTTCATGGACCTCATGAACAGAGTATTCAGGGACTACCTAGATAGATTTGTTATTGTATTTATCGATGCTATTCTTATCTATTCAGGAACTCAGGAAGAACACGCAGAGCACCTGAGAATAGTATTGCAGACCCTTCAGCAGAACCAGCTGTACGCCAAGTTCACGAAATGTGAATTTTGGTTAGATCAGGTAGCCTTCTTGGGTCACATCATCTCCAGGGATGGTATCATGGTAGACCCTAGTAAAACAGAAGCTGTGAGTAACTGGAAGAGACCCAAGAATGCCAGTGAAATCAGAAGCTTTCTGGGATTAGCAGGTTATTACAGAAAGTTTGTAGAGGATTTCTCCAGGATAGCCTCCCCACTGACAGCTCTCACCAGGAAGAACAGAAAATTTCAGTGGACAGAGGACTGCGAGAACAGCTTCAGTGAGCTAAAGAGGAGATTGACCAGTGCTCCCATTTTGGCTCTACCAGAAAACACAGACAGCTTTGATATTTATAGTGACGCCTCTAAATTGGGACTAGGAGCAGTACTGATGCAAAATGGTAAGGTGATCGCCTATGCCTCCAGACAACTCAAGGAATATGAGAAGAATTATCCTACTCATGACCTTGAGCTTGCAGCAGTAGTGTTCGCTCTCAAAATTTGGAGATACTACTTGTATGGAGCTCAGTGTAGAGTATATACAGATCATCAGAGTTTGAAGTACTTCTTCACTCAGAAGGATCTGAATATGCGACAGCGCAGATGGCTTGAGCTGGTCAAAGATTATGACATAGACATCCTCTACCATCCAGGAAAAGCCAATAAGGTGGCAGACGCGCTTAGCAGAAAGTCCGATGCTACCTTACTATCCCTAGCAGCCATGTCACCACCCCTACAGAAAGAGATCACAGATTTTGGTCTCGAACTTATAGTGGGACAACTCTCTACTATGACATTAGCATCTAACCTGCTTGGTGACATCCAGACAGCTCAAGAGCAGGATCCTGAAATTCAGAAAATCAAGCAAGGGTTAGCAGAATTAGAAAGTAGAGAATTCAGAGTGTCCGATAGTGAGGTATTGTACTTCGGTGACAGACTCTGTGTTCCAGATCAGGAGGAATTAAAGAGGAAGATTTTAGACGAGGCTCACAGGACTCCTTATGCGATGCATCCAGGTACCACCAAGATGTACCAAGATCTAAAGAAATATTTTTGGTGGCCCGGGATGAAAAGAGACATCGCTAGATATGTTAGCACCTGTCTGACCTGCCAGAGGGTCAAGGCAGAACATCAGAGACCAGGAGGAGTTCTGCAGCCTATCTAGATTCCAGAATGGAAGTGGGAAGACATTTCTATGGATTTTATAGTGTGACTACCCAGAACCACGAATGGTTTTGATACCATCTGGGTAATAGTTGACAGGTTAACTAAATCAGCCCACTTCTTAGCTATCAGGATATCTTACTCCATGGAACAGCTAGCTCAGTTATATCTCAAGGAGATCGTCAGACTACATGGAGTCCCACGGACCATTATATCAGATAGGGACAGTAGGTTCACCTCTCACTTCTGGGAGTGTGTACAGTCAGAATTGGGCACGAAGTTAAAATTCAGCACAGCTTTCCATCCTCAGACAGATGGTCAGACGGAGCGAGTAAATCAGGTACTCGAAGATATGCTCCGAGCATGTGCCCTAGACTTCAAGGGTAGTTGGTGCAAATATCTGAGTTTAGCAGAATTTGCATACAACAACAGCTATCAGGCCACCATCGGCATGGCACCTTACGAGGCTCTTTACGGGCGGAGGTGTAGATCTCCAATCTGCTGGTATGAGGGTGTTGAACTGTAAAGCCCGAAAATTCTCAAAACTGTTTTAGAAATATAGTATGATTTTTCTGAGATTTTTAGATATTATTCCGGAATTTTCCGAGTAGCGGAAGTAGCAAAAATAATTAGAACCGTAAAATAACTTAGGCGGGAATCGAACCCGAGACCTATGGTTTACGGATAAGTTTAGTAACCGGTGAACCCAGCAGGGCCGTGCTGAAAGAAAGAGGAATCAGTTATATTTATATTAGAATTGGGCCTAGTTACCCACTCAATATAAATAGAAGAACTTAAGTTGGGTTGGTTTATTTTAGGATTGGTTCGGCACCTCCTCACCTCACGCCACTTTTTCCTTCCAAAACCTCACCGCCGCCTCTCCCTCCTTCTCCTCTTCCTCACGCATGGCACACCAAGGCAAGGGTCCATAGGTTCATCTTCCGGCGACGACTCCAACACGAAAGAGGTTCTTCTCCGCGAGAGGAACGCGAAGACGTGATCGGATCGTCGAGAGGATCATCTCCACCGGAACTCTAGCGAATAGAATCGTAAGAAATTACGATCAAGAGGTAAGAAACCCCTCACCTGCAGTATAATAGCTCCGTTTGGGATTTTCTATGCATTAGATTAGTAATATGCAGATTTTGTTGACATGTAGGGTGTTTTAACCCTCCTCTCAGATTTAGGAATTAGTTGAGCACCTTTAGATGGGCCGGACACGCCTATCCTCTTCAGTTAGGGTTGTAGACGTTGTCGGGTGCCTAAAAGTGGTCTCCCTAATAAAGAGGAGAGTTGGGGCACATTAAGTGTTCGATAAAATAACTAGATCCGTAAAATGCAACTTAGGCATTTTAATACTACAGTTAAATGCATTAGAAGCGTTTAAAACAGTAAATCAGTTTATTTTAGCTGTATGGGACTACGGTCCAATGGGTGGGCTCCCACAGTCGCCTCTAGGTTCAGACAACCTAGCTCTAGGTTCAGATAACCTAGAAACAACATGTTATAGCAGTTAGCTATAGATATCAGTATTTTATTTTCAGTGGCACTGTACTGGATTAGATATCCATTGGGTTGGACTCCCACAGTCGTCCCTAGGTTCAGATAGCCTAGACAACCCTGCTAAATTCGGAACTTGCAACCCCGGGTCGCGCACAGCAAGTACAGTTGCCGGGCCCAACAACATGTTTAGTATTTTCACTTATTACGTATTAAATTTCAAATCAGTTATGCTAGTTGAGTTTGTTTCCAGTTACAGATTCAGTTTCAGTTAGTTTAGCCTATATCCAGTTCAGTGTTCATTTGGTTGCTTTGCCATGATTCAGTGCTTATGCCATGCTTATATGTTATGCCTTATGATTTCAGTATACCATGTCTTAGTAAGTTCAGTGCATATTTTCAAATAGCATGATTTAAAAGCATACTGCATCGAATGCATGATTTTGTGAGGTAGATGGTTTCTTACTAAGCTTTTTGGCTTACAGACACTATTTTCCTTATACTGCAGATACAGGTAAAAGGAAAGTGGACTAGCAGAGGAAGCTGGAGGGCAATGCAAAGATGGTGGGTGTGTATGGAACTGGAATCAAAGGTCCTTAGGGGACGTAGCAAATTGAGCATTAGACTTTTAGCATTTACTTCAGCATTTTATTTATTGGTTTTGATTTCATGTTCTAAGCACTTTTAGTTGTGTGTTGCCATGAACTCCTAAACTATGCCCTATGTTAAGTTAGATTTCTAGTTTATGTCGTTAAAATGTTATTACATGTTGTTAGAATAGTTTATAATGCATTAGTTAGATGTTGTGTGGGGTTTTGGCACGCCAAAGTAATCGGTGATATCAGTATCGCCGATCGGTCTCCGGACCGATCAGGAAACTCTCTGATCGGTCGTGGAGATCCAGATGTATGCCAGGCTTCTGGATCGGTTAGCCGACCGATCCAGACGAGACAAGAGCCACCGGGAGATTTCCGGATGCGATCGGATCGGCCACCGACCGATCCATACCGGATCGGTCGTAGCGACCGATCGAGCACACCGGATCGATCCAGCGCAGTCTTGTCTGAGCGATGTAGCCGGGATCGGACAACCGACCGATCCAGGCCTTGTGAACGTACGGTAAGACGCAGATCGGTGCATGGATCGATCCGAGGGGAGTCATCATTGAAAATACCTCCCTAGCGGTGTACAACTCAAAGTACACTAATGTTAGGTCGAGTTAACATTAATCGGATGGTTAGTAAAATTTTAATTAGCCCAGCAGTACAGCAAAACCGTAGCGATTCGACCTTACAGCCTAGTAGTAGAAGGCGGGTCGTTACAGAGTGGTATCAGAGCAGTGTTCCATACTTCCTACACACACATCAGCATTGTACCTGCAGCTTCCAAGTAAGAACACCTCTACTTTATTTATGCTTCTGGTTTATTATTACAGTTCATGTTTATATACCTACTGCTTGTTAGTATGTGATAGTTTAAACATGATATCAGTAGTTAGATAACTGTGATAGTGTTAGTTATACCTATGTTCTCTATGTCTTTAGAAATGGCACGAGGACGCCCAGCGAGAAGGGCACTAGCTACTGAGCCCCAGCAAGAGGCAGGCAGTTCAGTGCCTCCTCCAGACCTTACAGCATTAGTGGCTCAGTTACAGCAGCAGCGACGACTCCAGTAGTCTTAGAGGTTCTTCCAGCTCAGCCTACAGCACCAGCACCAGCACCAGCACCAGCACCAGCAGCCCCAGCAGCTGAGCCAAGAAAGGAAGCCTATCTGATCCAGTGGCAGCGGGTCAAGCCAGAGAGCTTCTCAGGCACTAGTGAACCATGGGATGCGCAAGCTTGGTTCAAAACACTGGAGAGCACGATGGAGCTTCTGGACTGGCCAGAACACGAGAAGGTGAAGTGTGCCTCCTTCTGCCTGACAGGAGACGCACGCATGTGGTGGGAAAGAATCAGAACGAAGCGCCCAGTGAACCAGATGACATGGGCCGACTTTGAGAAAGAATTCTTTGAGGAGTTCTTTCATATGCGGGTTATAAACCGCCACTATGACGAGTTCACTGAGTTTCGGCAGGGCAACCTCTCAGTTGAGGAAGCCGTGAAGAAATTCAACAGGTTGGCTCGTCTATGCCCAGAGCTAGTCAGCACGGAAAAGGAACGGATCAGGTTGATGCTCAAGATGCTGAGGCCAGAGATAGCAGTGAACGTGGCTGGTGGCATACATAGGCCACAAACCACAGAGGAGTTAGTGAGCAGTGCCTTGACCACAGAGCATTACCAGAACAGCATGAAGCAGCAGAAGCAAGCCTCCTCAGAGTCCAAGGACCAAGGAAACTCTCACACTCAAAAACAGCAAGGCCACAGCTCTAATTAGAAAGGGAACTCCAACAGCAAGCGCAAATCAGGGAGTGACTCAAAAGGAGGACCATCTAGCAAGCGACCCAGTTATCCAAAGTGTGCCACTTGTGGGAAATTCCACCCAGGGGTTTGTTGCAAGGGCACACGAGGATGCTTTGAATGTGGACAAGAAGGGCACATGGCCAAGCAGTGCCCGAACAAGACCGGTCTTCCTCAGCCACAGCAGATCCAGTATGCAGGCCAGTTACATCAGATGCAGGCCGCTCTAGAAGGTCCACTTATCAGCCAGGGCCGATTAGAAGCCCCTCCAGCTATGGCGAACGCGAGGATCTACTCACTCACTAGAGAGGACGTAGCAAATGTCTCGACAGTCGTCACAGGTCAGATTATCATTTTTCAGCATAGTGCTACTGTTCTATTTGATACTGGGGCAACCCATTCATATATAGCCAGGGTGTTCTCCGAGAAGTTAGAAATACCCCCAGAGGTACTCAGTGGTCAGTTTCTGACGGCACTACCTTCAGGAGAGGTCATGGCATCCACGCACTGGCTCAGAGCAGTGCCAGTCATTATAGCAGACAGGGAACTCTTCTGTGATCTGATCCTGCTGGAAATGACTGACTACGACGTCATCCTTGGGATGGACTTTCTGATTAAATACGGTGCTTCCATAGAGTGCCGTAAACAGAAAGTCGTATTCCAACCCGAAGCAGAAGCACAGTTTGAGTACATCGGAGAACCAAAGAGAAAAGCCAGAAAATTTCTCTCAGCTATGAAGGCACAGAAGTTGATGGATTCGGGATGTACGGGGTACCTAGCCCATGTAGTCAATACCAGCCATGACAAGGACCAACAGCTAGCAGAGGTCCGAGTTGTATGTGACTACCCAGCAGTCTTCCCTGAAGAGTTACCAGGCCTAGCACCAGTCAGGGAGATTGAATTTGAGATAGAGCTCTTTCCCGGCACCAATCCTATATCCAAAGCGCCCTACCGCATGGCTCCAGCAGAACTGAAGGAACTTCATGAGCAGCTACAGGAGCTACTTGACAAGGGCTTCATATGCCCTAGTCACTCACCATGGGGAGCGCCTGTGCTATTCGTGAAGAAGAAGGATGGAAGCATGCGGCTATGTATAGACTACAGAGCACTGAATCAAGTCACGATCAAGAACAGGTATCCTCTTCCCAGAATAGATGACCTGTTCGACCAATTAAAGGGAGCAGCAGTGTTCTCAAAAATTGACCTCAGATCAGGATATCACCAAGTCAGAGTCAAGGAGGGTGATATATCGAAGACAGCATTCAGGACCAGATACGGACATTACGAGTTCGTAGTCATGCCTTTTGGCGTGACAAATGCTCCAGCTACATTCATGGATCTCATGAACAGGGTATTCAGGGAGTATTTAGATAAGTTTGTTATTGTATTTATCGATGGCATTCTTATCTACTCAGGAACTCAGGAAGAACACTCAGAGCACCTGAAACTAGTATTGCAGACCCTTCAGCAGAACCAGCTATACGCCAAGTTCACGAAATGTGAGTTTTGGCTAAATCAGGTGTCCTTCCTGGGTCACGTAATCTCAAAGGATGGTATTATGGTAGATCCCAGCAAGATAGAAGCAGTAAGTAACTGGAGGAGACCTAGGAACGCCAGCGAGATCAGGAGCTTTCTGGGATTAGGATATTACAGAAAGTTTGTAGAGGACTTCTCCAGATAGTCTCCCACCGATGCCTCTCACCGAAAGAACAAGAAATTTCAGTGGACGGAGGCTGAGAGCGACATGAACTCAAGAGGAGATTGACTAGTGCACCTATTCGACTCTCCATAAAATAGCTTTGATATATATAGTGACGCCTAAATTGGGATTAGGAGCAAGTGTTGATGCAAGATGGCAAGGTAATCGCTTATGCCTCTAGACAACTCAAGGATTATGAGAAGAACTACCCTACTCATGATCTTGAGCTTGCAGCAGAGTGTTCGCTCTCAAAATTTAGAGACATTACTTGTATGGAGCTCGGTGCAGAGTGTATACAGATCGAGTCTGAAGTACTTCTTCACTCGGAAGGATCTGAATATGCGGCAAGTGGCTAGAGCTAGTCAAAGATTATGACATAGACATCCTCTACCACCCGGAAAGCCAATAGGGTAGCGATGCACTTAGCAGAAAATCTAGCGCTACCTTATTATCTTTAGCAGCCATGTCACCACCCCTACTGAAGGAGATCGCGGATTTTGGTCTCGAACTCATCACGGATAGCTCTCTACTATGACCTTAGAGTCTACCTTGCTTGGTGACATTCAGACAACCGGGACGAACCACAAATTCAGAAATCAAGCAAGGGCTAGCAGAATCGTAAAGTAGAGAATTCGAGTGTCCGTGGGGTGTTGTATTTTGGTGATAGACTCGTGTTCCAGATCGGCAGGAGCTACGGAGGCAGATTTTAGATGAGGCTCACAGGACTCCTTATCGATGCATCCGAGCTCCACCAAAATGTATCAAGACCCGAAGAAACGCTTTTGGTGGCCCGGATGAAGCGAGACATCGCAGATATGTTAGCACCGCCTCACCGTTAGAGGGTCAAGGCGAACATCAGCGACTGTGAGGAGTTCTGCGGCCTATCTGATTCCGAGAATGGAAGTGGGAGGATATCTCGATGGACTTCATAGTGGGGCTACCGTAACCACGAATGGTTTTGATGCCATCCGGTAATAGACAAGTTGACTAAATCAGCCCACTTTTAGCTATCAAGATATCCTACTCCATGGAGAAGCTAGCTCAGTTGTATCTTCAGGAGATCGTCGACTACATGGAGTCCCATGAACCATCATTTCAGACAGATTCACATCTCACTTCGGGAGTGTGTACAGTCGTTGGGCACCAAATTGAAATTCAGACTGCCTTCCATCCTCAGACGGATGGTCAGACGGAGCGAGTAAATCAGGTACTCGAAGATATGCTCCGAGCGTGTGCCCTAGAGTTGGTGCAAATATCTGAGCTTAGCAGAATTTGCATACAACAACAGTTATCAGGCCACTATCGGCATGGCACCTTATGAGGCACTCTATGGGCGGAGGTGCAGATCACCAATCTGTTGGTATGAGAGTGGTGAACAGAAGGAGCTAGAGCTTCAGACAGATCTAGTGGCAGATACCACAGCAGCCATACAGCAGATTCGCCAGAGGATAGAGACAGCACAGAGCCGCCAGAAAAGCTATGCTGATACACGACGCAGACCCCTAGAGTTTTCAGTTGGGGATACAATTTTCCTCAGAGTAGCTCCCATGAAGGGAGTCATGCGTTTTGGGAAGAAGGGCAAGCTAGCTCCCAGATATGTGGGACCATACCCTATCACGAAGAGAGTGGGCAAGGTAGCATATGAGCTAGAGCTACCTCAGGAGATGTCAGCCGTCCACAACGTATTTCATGTCTCCATGCTGAAGAAGCATATTCCAGACGCCACCCAGGTGATTGAGCCCCAGTTGGTACAGGTCCGTAATGATCTCAGCTATGACAGTCGGCCTATTCAGATAATAGACCGAGCAGTGAAGAAATTACGGAACAAGGAAGTACCATTAGTCAAAGTCAGCTGGCAAAATCACACAGCAGCAGAGGCGACTTGGGAGACAGAGGCCAGCATGAGACAGAAGTACCCAGAATTGTTTTAAGTTCGGGGACGAACTTTTTATAAGGTATGGGGGATTGTAAAGCCCGAAAATTCTCAAAACTGTTTTAGAAATATAGTATGATTTTTCTGGAATTTTTAGATATTATTCCGGAATTTTCCGAGTAGCGGAAGTAGCAAAAATAATTAGAACCGTAAAATAGCTTAGGCGGGAATCGAACCCGAGACCTATGGTTTACGGATAAGTTTAGTAACCGGTGAACCCAGCAGGGCCGTGCTGAAAGAAAGAGGAATCAGTTATATTTATATTAGAATTGGGCCTAGTTACCCACTCAATATAAATAGAAGAACTTAAGTTGGGTTGGTTTATTTTAGGATTGGTTCGGCACCTCCTCACCTCACGCCACTTTTCCCTTCCAAAACCTCACCGCCGCCTCTCCCTCCTTCTCCTCTTCCTCACGCACGGCACACCAAGGCAAGGGTCCATAGGTTCATCTTCCGGCGACGACTCCAACACGAAAGAGGTTCTTCTCCGCGAGAGGAACGCGAAGACGTGATCGGATCGTCGAGAGGATCATCTCCACCGGAACTCTAGCGAATAGAATCGTAAGAAATTACGATCAAGAGGTAAGAAACCCCTCACCTGCAGTATAATAGCTCCGTTTGGATTTTCTATGCATTAGATTAGTAATATGCAGATTTTGTTGACATGTAGGGTGTTTTAACCCTCCTCTCAGATTTAGGAATTAGTTGAGCACCTTTAGATGGGCCGGACACGCCTATCCTCTTCAGTTGGGGTTGTAGACGTTGTTGGGTGCCTAAAAGTGGTCTTCCTAATAAAGAGGAGAGTTGGGGCACATTAAGTGTTCGATAAAATAACTAGATCCGTAAAATGCAACTTAGGCATTTTAATACTACAGTTAAATGCATTAGAAGCGTTTAAAACAGTAAATCAGTTTATTTTAGCTGTATGGGACTACGGTCCAATGGGTGGGCTCCCACAGTCGCCTCTAGGTTCAGACAACCTAGCTCTAGGTTCAGATAACCTAGAAACAACATGTTATAGCAGTTAGCTATAGATATCAGTATTTTATTTTCAGTGGCACTGTACTGGATTAGATATCCATTGGGTTGGACTCCCACAGTCGTCCCTAGGTTCAGATAGCCTAGACAACCCTGCTAAATTCGGGACTTGCAACCCCGGGTCTAGTAGGGATGCGCGCACAGTAAGTACAGTTGCCGGGCCCAACAACATGTTTAGTATTTTCACTTATTACGTATTAAATTTCAAATCAGTTATGCTAGTTGAGTTTGTTTCCAGTTACAGATTCAGTTTCAGTTAGTTTAGCCTATATCCAGTTCAGTGTTCATTTGGTTGCTTTGCCATGATTCAGTGCTTATGCCATGCTTATATGTTATGCCTTATGATTTCAGTATACCATGTCTTAGTAAGTTCAGTGCATATTTTCAAATAGCATGATTTAAAAGCATACTGCATCGAATGCATGATTTTGTGAGGTAGATGGTTTCTTACTAAGCTTTTTGGCTTACAGATACTATTTTCCTTATACTGCAGATACAGGTAAAAGGAAAGTGGACTAGCAGAGGAAGCTGGAGGGCAATGCAAAGATGGTGGGTGTGTATGGAACTGGAATCAAAGGTCCTTAGGGGACGTAGCAAATTGAGCATTAGACTTTTAGCATTTACTTCAGTATTTTATTTATTGGTTTTGATTTCATGTTCTAAGCACTTTTAGTTGTGTGTTGCCATGAACTCCTAAACTATGCCCTATGTTAAGTTAGATTTCTAGTTTATGTCGTTAAAATGTTATTACATGTTGTTAGAATAGTTTATGATACATTAGTTAGATGTTGTGTGGGGTTTTGACACGCCAAAGTGCTGAAATCAGATTCCCCGGGTGAAATCAGACCCTGATCGGTCTCCAGACCGATCAGGGCCTGGCCGTGTCACTGGATCGGTCAGCCGACCGATCCAGCCAGACACAGTATGCTACTGTGTCCTCCTGGATCGGTTAGCCGACCGATCCAGCACGAGACAGTAGCCACCAGGAGATTTCCAGATGCCTGGATCGGTCAGCCGACCGATCCAGACATACCTGGATCGGTCGTAGCGATCGATCAGGCCACACCTGGATCGGTCTGCAGACCGATCCAGGTGCGTACAGGAGCGATGTAGCTTCGGGATCGGACAACCGACCGATCCAGGGCCTTGTGAACGTACCAGTATCAGCAGATCGGTCTGTGGATCGATCTGGAGGGGGGTCATCAGTTGAAAATACCTCCCCTAGCCGGTGTACAACTCCAAAGTACACCCGGAATGTTAGGGTCAGAGTTAACATTAATCAGATGGTTAGTAAAATTTTAATTAGCCCAGCTTTCCGCACAGTATAGCACAGCAAAACCGTAGCGATTCGACCTTACAGCCTAGTAGTAGAAGGCCGGTCGTTACATGAACAGAAAGAACTAGAACTTCAGACAGATCTAGTGGCAGCTACCACAGCAGCTATACAGCAGATCCGCCAGAGGATAGAGACAGCTCAAAGCCGCCAGAAAAGCTATGCTGATACACGGCGCAGACCTTTAGAGTTTTCAGTTGGGGATACAGTATTACTCAGAGTGGCTCCCGTGAAGGGAGTAATGCGTTTTGGGAAAAAGGGCAAACTAAGTCCCAGATATGTGGGACCACACCTTATCACTAGAAGAGTTGGCAAGGTAGCATATGAGTTAAAGCTACCCCAGGAGATGTCAGCTATCCACAATGTATTTCATGTCTCTATGCTGAAGAAGCATATCCCAGATGCCACCCAGGTGATCGAGCCCCAGTCGGTACCGGTCCGCGAAGACCTCAGCTATGATAGTCGACCTATTCAGATAATAGACCGAGCAGTTAAGAAATTGCGGAACAAGGAGGTACCATTAGTAAAAGTGATTTGGCAAAATCACACCACAGAAGAGGCAACATGGGAGACAGAAGCTAGTCTGAGACAGAAGTACCCAGAGTTATTCTAAGTTCGAGGACGAACTTTTTATAAGGTATGGGGGATTGTAACGCCCGAAAATTCTCAAAATTATTTTAGAAATATTCTATGATTTTTCTGGAATTCTAGAATATTTTTATGGAATTTTTAGAGTAGCGGAAGTAGCAACAATAAATAGAAGAGAAAATAGTCTAAGCGGGAATTGAACCCGAGACCTATGAGGCCCTATGTCTTATAGATAGCTTTAGTAACCAAGTGAACCCAGTAGGGTCGTGCTGAAAGGAAAGGGAATCAATTATATTTATGTTAGAGTTGGGCCGAATTTACCACTTAATCTAAATAGGGAAAAATTAAGTGAAGAGTTATTTTTTAACGTAACTCTCTCCTCCCTCACCCTAGTCACGCCGCCCCCTTCTCCTCTTCTTTCTCTCGGCGCACCAAGCCCAAGGGCTAGGGTTCCGTCCCAAAGGCTCCAAGAGCATTTTTCCGGTGACGACTCCGGCACATGGACGCTTCTCTCCACGAGAAGAACGCGTAGACGCAAGAGAATCGTCGAGAAGATCGTCTCCACCGGAAAACTAGCAACTAGATTCGTAAGAAAACTAGTGCAGGATGTAAGAAACCCCTCACCTGCAGTATAAGTAGCTTCCGTGTGAATTTTATGCTTCAGTTTAGTAGTATGTAGATTTTCGGCACAAAGGATGAGAATTAGCGCATACCAAGTGTTCGATTAATTTATTAGCACGGTTAAAATGCAACTTAAGCATTTTACTAGCTTAGCTTAATGCGATAGAAGCATTCATTCAGTATGTTTAGCTTTAGTACAGCTTATATGGGACTACGGTCCAATGGGTGGGCTCCCATAGTCGCCTCTAGGTTCAGATAACCTAGCTCTGGGTTCAGATAACCTAGAAATAGCAAGAACAGCAAAAATTCAGCTATAACCAGTATTTTATTTTATTAGTGGCACTGTACTGGATTAAATATCCATTGGGTTGGGCTCCCATAGTCGTCCCTAGGTTCAACTAACCTAGTAAACCCTACTAGATTCGGAATTTGCAACCCCGGGTTTAGTTAGGGATGCGCGCACAGGAAGTACAGTTGCCAGGCCCATCAGCAGCATGATTAGTATTTTCATCTATTATATATATGATTTTCGAACTCTCACAAATAGTTATGTGAATTCAGTATAGCTTTAGCATTAGTTAGAATTAGCTTAGCTAAGTTTTTGTATCAGTTTAGTTCCTGTGATACTATATGATAGTTTATGTTAGCACTTGTTGCCATGACTAGTTGTTTGTATGCCATGCCATGTTTTTACCTGTTCAGCATATATTTCAAATAACATGTTTTAAAAACATAAATTGCATCGTATGCATGTTTTAGTGAGGTAGATGGTTTCTTACTAAGCGAAAAGCTTACAGATACTCTTTTCTTTATACTGCAGATAAAGGTAAAGGAAAGATGGACTAGCGGAGGCTGGAGGGCAATGCAACGAAGATGTATGTGTGAAAAAGGAGTTTGGAATGAAGATCTTAGGGATTTAGCAAGTCTAACTATTAGAACCTTGTTACTTTTAGTTTTCGCATTTCAGTTTGCTTAAAAGTCATGAACTAGTGAAATATGCACCATGCCATGTTTAGAATGCTAGATAATTGATGTTAGAATGCATTTCAGTTAGTTTAGAGTTGGTATATGAGATTTCTGCTCGAACCAGGGCTGAAATCAGGTTTTGATATGAAATCAGAAACCCCGATCGATCAACCGATCGATTGGAGGCTTCTTAATCGATCAGCTGATCGATTGGGCAGCTTATCCCGCGAACAGAATGCGCCTGGATCGATCAGCCGATCGATCCAGCCGAGTTTCGTCGTGAACAGAAGGTTTGTGGATAGATCAGCCGATCGATCCGAGCTGAACCCGCGTACAGCGCGTCGTTGAATCGATCACTGGATCGATTGGACATACTGGATCAATCAGCCGATCGATCCAGACGCTAGTTCCCGCATACAGTAGGGTCCAGAATCGATCACTGGATCGATTGCCCAACCTGGATCGATCAGCCGATCGATCCAAATTAGTCTCCGTGCACAGTAGCATGCTGGATCGATCCGTGGATCGATCAGAGGCCTAGTACTAGCTGAAAACACTTTAGTTCAGCCCCAGATGACAGCAAAAACCTAGAACACCCCTTCTAGCATAGCCACAGCAATTCAAGGGGTAGTTTAAACATTAAGTTTAGCTAGTATAGCGATTAACAGAAGCATATTCATTAGTTCAGCAACATTTAATCAGATCAGCTTTCCGCACATGAATTATGTAACAATCGGCCTTACAGTCTAGCCAGTGGAAGGCGGGTCGTTACATTCACCCTGGGAGGTGCAACCATTTTCTAGAAATCTTCTAAGAAACAGTAATAACCAGATCCAAGATGGAATCTGAGTTTGTAGTTTTTAACAGATGTGGTGAAAAGGTTGAATGACTATGACAATTCTTAGAAGATATTCTGAGATAACTGAAACCTATGCTGACAATTTACATACATTATGATAGTAAATCAACAATCAGTCGGGCATAGAGCCATATGTATAATGGTAAGTCTAGATATATACGTCGTAGATATAAGACCATTAGACAACTACTCTCAACAAGAGTTATCGTTGTTGACTATGTGAAGTCAAAGGATAACCTAGCGGATCCACTAACCAAGGGGTTAAAAAGAGAGTTAGTTGCAAGCTCATCGTGAGGGATGGGTTTGTGTTGGTGCAAAGGAAACCCAACCTATGCAAACTAGAGATCCCAAGAACTAGATTCAAAAGTACAACCTAATTGTACCAATAAAGTGGCTTACTATGGGGGAACAACCCAATGAATCAGTGAAGGATGGAGGTTAAGCACATGACTTTTAATGATCCAAGAAGAGTAATGTGAAATATTCTTAAGAGATCAACTATGTGAGAAAGAAGTGGGGCCGCTTCGGAGAAAATTGGAGGCACAATTCTTTGAACTTCTCACAGAACTAGACATTTTTATGGCTAAGAACGAATACACTCATGAGAACTGAGTTGTATTAGGGAGAATCTTGGGTGAGATATGTCAATTCTTACACAGACGGTAGAACAGTTCAAGGACATCACGTCTACTATCAGCCTGTAAGCAAATAGATCTTCACATGGGAAGGTTCAAAGGGTAAAACCTACCTATCCTATACTAAACTCAATTACTGAATGCTATCACATACCTTATCTCCATTCATGTGGGAGATTTTAGATATATGTGAATGGAGAAGAGGTGAAAGAAGCATAAAGCTCCATTGTGAATGAGACTTTAGTCCAACATTGGGAGTTTCAAGTCATATTAGTTGGTTTATATTGATTCACATACATTGATGATGTGAATAAATGCTTCGGGAGAGGCTCTCTCTCACGCATGGGTGAGCAGGGAGTGTGTGCAAATCCAGGGTTTGCATTACACTGAACCAAGTTGACTCGTGTGCAAGCACGACCTGCGTGCGCCAAATGTCGAACTGGTCTGGGCAAAACTTTACCCAAGTAGAAAAATCAATATTTTGCCACATAAACTTTTTACTGCTTATTTAAGGGTGTAACGAACGCATTAAATTAAAGATAAACAATCATTAATGTTGTCCATTAGTCTGACCTCCTATATAAGGAGGCTGCGACCACATGCAACAGGTTATATACTCAAAAAGTTGAAGCTCTCTACCTACGTTTCCCTTTTCTTCTGTCATATTAGTTGGTTTATATTGATTCACATACATTGATGATGTGAATAAATGCTTGAAGAGAGACTCTCTCTCACGAGTGGGTGCACAGTGGGTGCAAATCCAAGGTCTGGATTGCATTGAACCAAGTTGACTCGTGTGCGAGCACGACCTGCATGCGCCGAATGCCAGATCGGTCGGGGCAAAAATTTGTCCAAGTGGAATAATCAATATTTTGTCACATAAACTTTTTATTGCTTATTTAAGGGTGTAACGAATGCAGTAAATTAAAGATAAACGATCATTAATGCTGTCTATTAATCTGAGCTCCTATATAAGGAGGCTGCGACCACAAGCAAAAGTTATATGCTCAAAAAGTTGAAGCTCTCCACCTATGTTCCCCTTTTCTTCTGTCGTGCATCTCTTGCTCGGTGGAGTGCCCGTGATAGCAGTCGAGTACCTCTCAGTTCGCCGTGACTATCAGTGCTTGTGGGAATTACGGTTCACCATTGTATCCTGGGAAATAGATGACCCAAGGAAACCTCGAAGCACAACCGGAGGTGGAGCGAATCTATTTCAAGGAAACTGCGACCCTTGCAGGCCTTGGTCCATCCATCTGCTCGAATTCTGCCTTCGTTCGGCCTCTAACTCGGTCGACCTCTACATTTGCTAGGCCCTCTGCTAGCCCGACCTCTTCTTTGCTCAACTGCATGGAAGTCCGACCGCAGCTCGCTCGGCCCCTTCTTCGCTCGGTTGCATGCTCGTCCGATCGCAGCTTACTTGCCCCCTTCTTCGCTCAGCTGCACGCCTGTTTGGCCTCGGCTGCTCAATCACTTGGTCTGCGACTCGCCCGTCCTACCACTCACTCGCTTGGCCTCTTTGCTCGCTCGGTTGCTCGGTCAGTTTGCCCGGCCGCCCGCTCGGTCTGCTTGGTTGTCTGCTCGCTCGCTTGGCTGCTCGCTCAACTCATTCAGTTACTGTGCAGTCTACGTTCAGCACTTGGCAAAAACCAGCAGGAGCAGCCTGAGATTATCTGCACAGGTCATCTCGACAAATAAGTTGGATTAAATTTAGTGTATTTAAATTCAGCTAATTCCTAATATCTTCGGCAACAGATTGTTTTGTCCAACAGTCTTGAAACAAACTCAATTCTGTTGAGATGGCAACAGAACAAAGTGTTGAAGTGCAACATAATACATGAAGGTCCCTTCGCCCCGATTGTAACTGTGCCAATTGATTACAGGGAAAAGTTAAAGAAGTGTAGTGGACTAAATTTCAAAAGATAACAGTAAAAGGTGTTCTTCTACTTAAAAGGTGACAGTGAAGATGATCTTATGACAATTGTATTGATTGTCATATGAATCAATCTATCATCAACGAGTTATGATAGATAAAGTTAGGTGGTTTTAAAGAGAGAAAGAACGAGAACTAGGAGAGAAGGGAAGAAAGAAATTGGTAATTGACTGAAGACAATTGTATTGATTGTTTAATTCTTTGTATGTGATATGTTTGTTTAGAGTATAAATGAATATGAACAAAAAAATGATTGTTGCATCAAATGATATTATGATGATAAAGGCAAAATTATCACTCAAACAGAAAACAAATATTCATAGACATTTTTAAAATTCAATGAGAAGTATTCCATCAATTTTTTATACTTGCTATGAAATATTATTTATTATGAAACTGAAAATTTTAAAATCACAGGTAGAGACTTACATAACCAAGCCAGGATACATGATGCAAGATACTAGTTGTTTTTACAATTTAATGGCTTATTATGATCATAATAATTTCAATCATACCAGTTTATTAGGTAAGATTTAACGTTCTTTAGGGCACAACACACGAGTGCGATATTCTCCGAGAGCCCATATCGGAAATATATTTCAAAATGATGAATAGCTGCTCATACAATTTTTGCTGAAGACTCCCATAATCTCCTACACAAGCAAAAAGAAATGATTGAGTATTACTATTGATATTGTCAAAATACATGATCCTGAATAAATGCAATAAATTCAGACAACCAAAGAACAGTGAAATAAACATTAGTTCTTAGTAATGCAATAGCAAAAACATAAAAGTTTTTTTTTTATTTCACTACAGAATTTATCTTATTTTTTTCAAATGCACCAAGAGGTTCAAATTCATAGAAATATTTTTAGTAGTTTTAAAGTATTATTATTTGATTCATTTTACTCCCGACCATTAACATCATTAATTAATTGACCAAGGAAATGATGACGTAGAAGAAGGTACCATATATGTAATACATTGTTTCCCTATTAAGGGGTGTTTGGCTAGTAAGTTTCGTAATGAGGAAATGAAATGATAATAAAAAATAATATTTGAATTGTGGGTTTGAGAATGACAATTTGAAAATGATTTCTAGATTTATTGGAATTAATCAAACTCATATCACTAGGTGGGTTTAATTTTCATTTTCATTTTCATTCCATCTTATTATCAAACTTATACTCATAATCATTACAATCATTTAATCAAATACCACCTAAGTAATGATTTAAATAGCTTGAGTTTTTTTAATCTATTGAATGGTATTTTGGCAATTTTAAAATTTAAAAGGACATCTTGAAAAAGAATAAGAGGGAAAATTCTAAGGCCTTCAATGAAATTTTCCTATTAAAGAAAGAAGGAAAAGTAAAACAAATCTAAATCCTTGAGTAGTGCATTAGCAAAATATCAAACAAGAATAACATTATTACTCGTCACTAAACATTTCACATATTTTCACTTTATTTCTTTACATCAAAATATTAATAAGTAAAATAAAATTGAGAAAGTCTCAAGGAAAAAAAAATTACAATCAAAAGATTGACAAAAGAATAAAAAGAAATAGTGAAGCAGTAAAATGTAGAAATAAAAAAATATTGTTCAAAACTAAAGAAGTAACAAATGGAAAAGTACAGACGATTAACACACACCAGCATAAAATAAAGTAAAATAGAAAAAAAAAACTGTTAAAATAAAATCCAAAAATTTAGAAATGTGTATTAAAAATGCATTGCTCAATTTCTTCCTTCTCGAAATAGGCCAATTTCCTTATAAATATTTTTTTTTTCACAATTTGAGTTCTAAAAACCAAAGAGCAAACAACAATATATCAATAAATTCACAAGTCTGATGCTCAACTGTGACATGGGTTCATCTAAAGCATGACATAAAGAACTCATAAATCTGTAAAACTCATAATAATCTTCCAAGACTATCTTGATTTTCGCTTGACGTTGGAAGAACGATCATGACACAAGGTCAAAAAGCTCTCCTTTGGTTCACAAACCAAATCCAAATCCTACTGGATGTTCTCTTTTGTCGATTGCTTCTATCACCTCCAACTCTTCTTTTTTCCCATTGCTCTTGGATGCTTTTTAAAGAAGAATTCATTGATCGTGTAACTAGTGCTTTAATTGCACATCATGGAGGACGATGAAGATGGATGGGCACCCTTTTATCTTCCTAACATTGCAAATATTGTAATGTCCAACATCTCTCACTCATCTAAGTCAATTCATAAAGGTTATCTTGTCACAAAAACCATGTAAGTCATATAGACTATATAATGATCAATTTACAAACACCAGAGAAAAAACTAATTAGTCACCAGGGAAAATGGTTCCCTTTTAGATAGAATCTATTCATTCTAATCAGTTACTTTCCTAGTTATGCTCCATACACTGAATCATCTATGGCCAATAGGATACGTGCTAAAGTAGCACACACTGATCATAACTTCAAGTAGACAGCTAAATAGTCACTTAGGGTATGATTGAGATTAACTTATAATCTCAAGGGGTCTCACATAGTAGATAAATAGGGATTCATTCTTCTACTACCCTTCTTGTCGCCATAGCACATGTGATATGAATCATATTCTATGATGTTATTCTTTTTACTAAAATGAGTGCATATTTTTCTCAAAATTTAACATCATACAGATTTCAATCTAGACATAACTAATGTCTAATTTCGAATTCAACATATGAATTCCAATATGGCCTTAAACAGATTCAGTAAATAGTGGATTCATTTACTTCAATCATTACATAAATAATCTCATCTTGATACAATTATCAATGTGACCTTAACTATATCTAAAAGAGTTCAATTTTTTCTTTCAGCAACCTCATTTTGTTATGGAGTTATAGAGATAGTTAGCTGTCTAATCATCCCTTTCTCATTACATATTGTCTTGAACTGATTAGACAAATATTCATCTCCATAGTTAGTGCGCAAGGTTTTAACCTTACATTCTAATTGATTCATATTTTCGTTCAAGTAACGATTGAAGCAATCTAATACTTCAAATTTGTGAGAAATAAAATACACATGACCAAAACGTGTGAAGTCATCAATAAATATAATGAAATAAAAACTTCCATTTCTAGCATTCACATTCATTGGACCACAAATATCTAAATGAATTAATTACAATGGTGATTCAGCTATAATAGCCTTACCAAATGATTTCCTAGTTACTTTTCTAGCAAGACAATGCTCACATATAGACAAGGTAATTTTAGCATGAGCGCCTAAAAGTCCCTCTTTAGTTAATTTATTCATTCATTCTTGTCCTATATGTCTTAGTCTAGCATGCCAAACTTTATCGTTAATATCAGCATCATTAGTAAGAGTTGTAGGATCGAGACATACTGGGGGGGAATAGCATTGAATAGCATTCATGGCTTTAACGTTCGTTTTTCGTAAAACACAGAATAGGCAGCAGAAAGTAAGAAACAAAGAACAAGGACACCAATGATTTACTTGGTTCGGAGCCTGTGATGACTCCTATTCCAAGGTCCGCGATTATTGATCACTTTTATTGGGCAATCACTAATTTCTCGAACAAGATTACAAGTTGAAGTACAATAGCTATAAAAATTAAGTTACAGACAACAAAAGAATAAGAAGTTGTTTGTTGATTGTTGGAGAAGCATTTGGGCGTTCTTGAATCATTCCGGAGTAGTGAGCAAGAGTGGAAGATGTTCTCTATAAACTATTAATGTCGAAGCTGCTGGTCGAACCCTTTTTATAGTTGAGTTGAACCTGATCCAGATCCTCTGATCTCGGTAACACTATTTGACTTGACGTTGATCGATCAGTCGATCCCCCTGATCGGTCAACTAATCCTGGCTGAATCTGCCCAGCTTTACATCCAGATGCTACTGCTCGGATAAGAGTCTTCATTCGATCGACCATTCCCATCGTTCGATCGACCGATCTTTCGATGATCCCGGGCTTATCTGGTCTGATAAACCCAACCCGATCAAGTCGTTGCTTATCCACTATTCAGTCGACTGAACCCGATGTTTGGTCGACCGATCCCTAGGTTGAAACTTGGTCGTGAGCTGATATGATCTCTGGGTTTTGATCGATTGATCCCAAAGTTCGATCAACCGATCAAGGCAAATTTTGACCCTGTAAAATGTTAGTATTCTTGTAAAACATAGTTAGAATAATATGCAAATAGTATATAAAAATTAACTTTTGACAGCCTTCAGGCTGTCCAGTTCTGACTTTAAGTTTCACTAAAACTCTAGGTCCGACCTACACCTACTATTCCCTCTTCGGAGAATGTGTGCTCAACTACACCTCTCAGTAGAAATTACCTTTTGCCAGACCAGTCCTCCAGACCATCTAGACTTTTACTCAGCATTCGAGATTTTAGGACTTCATGTTGAACGTCTGATCCACGATCCGTCCAGACTTCCACCCGGTGTCCGCGACCCCTAGGATTTTCACCTAGAGTTCTCGACTATAGGATTTCACCCAAAGCCCTTAACTCGCCAAGACTTCACCCAGTCCCCTAGACCAAGACTTCGTTGCCTAACTGTAGCTAGGGCTTTCCACCTGCCTAACTACAGTTAGGACTTTTCTTTACCTAAGATTACTTAGGACTTTCTTGCACACTTAGTTCAACCTTGTTAGACAACAAGAAACCTTAACTTTGAACCTTTTTCCATAGTCAAAACTTAGATTCAATCGTTTGGTGCTTTCTGTACCAACAAGAGTAATGTTTAAAAAACAGCCATCATTTCCATAATTATTATTTGGTTCTACATCAAGAACCATGAAACCAGTTGTTACATAATCATTCCCAATTAACACAGAGTTAATGCGAAGTTCCACACAATGACTATAATGTTGGAGTGTATACTGAAAGCCTAAGCTTTTGTAAATATTTATTTGGAATAAAGAATCACATTTGGTCAAATTATCAACATTTGTTTGTAGTTGTTCAATTAATTTATATTGTAGATAACATTAGTATGTGGTGTCACATGCAGAAGATAATGTTATCAGTACATTATAAATTATAAACAGTAGCTCACGACCAAAATGGAAAGGAACAAACCATTAGAAGGTCGTAGTGTAATTAGGTATTAGTTTATCTTGACTATATAATTACACTAGTACACTCAGAGTGTATTGAGTAGGACAATTTGAGGTCGTTTCTTTTATACTGACTTTATAAAGGAACAAAGACCTCAGTTATTATGAAAGTGTGTGCTCTTAATCCTAATATAATAACAAGCACATATATTTGATATTTATTTCTTTAAATTATCAATGGGTGAGATTTAGTTCGATGAATCAATAAACCCGATAAGTTGGGAAATGATATCACTTATAGTGTGTGTTGTTGATTATAGAAGGAAACTGTGTCCTAGAGATACTAGGTTGATAATGTCCCCAAGAGGAGCTCATAAGGATTGTCATGTTAAACCCTGCAGGTGGATTTAGTCCGACATGACGATAAGGTTGAGTGGTACTACTCTTAGACTAAGATATTAATTAAATGAGTTGTCAGTAACTCACTTAATTAGTGGACATTCGATATCTTAAACACAGGGAGACTAACACACTCATAATAAGAAGGAGCCCAAAAATGTAATTTGGGATTGGTGCGGTAGTTCAATAATAGTTCTCTAGTGGAATGAATTATTATTGATAAAATTAAGTTGTGTGTTCGGGGCGAACACGGGATGCTTAATTTTATCGAGAGACCAAAACCAATTCCTCCTCTCGGTCCCTATCGTAGCCTCTTATTTATAGAGTACTATACCCACCTATACCCACCTTCTATACCCACCTAAAGGGGGACGACCAAGCTAGCAGGGCCGACCTAAGCATGGTTTGGGGTGGCCGGCCCTAGCTTGAACCCAAGCTAGAGGGGGCCGGCCATAATTAAATTAAAAAAGAATTTTAATTTTAATTTTTATTATGTGGAAGATATAATTTATTAAAGAGAATTAAAATTAAAATATCTCTCTTAAAAGGATCTATAAAAGATTAAAGAAAGAGATTAGATCTCTTTCCTTATTTGTAGATTGGAAAGATATTTTATTTTCTCTTTAAAAATTATTCACATGTTGAAAAATTAAAATTATAGAAATTTCTTTTTATCAACCATGAAGAGATTTTTGAAGAGAAATTTTATTTTTAAAATTTCCGGAAACAAATTAGGAAGTTTTAATTTGTTGATTAAAACTTGTCTAATTTATTCCTCCATGATGTGGCCGGCCATTATAGTTTAATTGGGAAATTTTATTTTATTTTTCTCAATTAAATCATGTCAAGGAAATTAAGGAAATTTTATTGTAATTAAATTTCCTAATTTACCAAGGCTAAGGAATATAAAAGAAGGGGTGGGGGTGCCTTCATTGGTGACAACCTCTATTATTTCTCTCCCTCTTTTCCTTGGTGTTGTGGCCGACCATCATCCTCTCCCTCTCTTCCTCTTGTGGTGGCCGAATCCTTCATCTCCCTTGGAGTTCTTGTGGTGGCCGGATACCACTTGGAGAAGAAGAAGAAGAAGGAGAGAAAGCTTGCATCTCTTGGAGCTTGGTTGGTGTTTTGTTCTTCATCCTTGGTAAAGCTTCCTTATTGTGGCTGAACCTAGCTAGGAGGAGAAGAAGGTGGTTGGTGTTTTCTCATCTCGGAAGATCGTTGCCCACACAACGTCCGAGGTTAGAAGAGGAATACGGTAGAAGATCAAGAGGTCTTTCTAGAAGGTATAACTAGTAATTTTTTCTTTCCGCATCATACTAGTTATTTATGGAAATAATACTAAATACAAGAGGCTTACGATTCTAGTATTTCGAATATGTTTTTCGATGTTGTGTTCTTTTGTTTTATTTATCCTTGTGATTTAATTGTTCTTTTCGGTTAACCTAAAGTTATTTTAGGAAATTAAATATTAGCTTTCCATAAAAGGTTTTGTCTAGTCGGTGGTGGTTGCTCCCATATCCAAGAAGGTCGTGTGCCTCGCCACGTCAGTACTGGGAACCAATTATGGAAATTAATATTTAATGGAATTAATAACTTAAGGTGATTTGGGTTGAACGTGTTAAGTTCCGCAGGAGACCCAAGTCAAAACCTAAAAGAACGAATAGATTAAGTTTTGGATCAAACGTGTTAAGTTCCGCAGGCGATCCAAAATTTAATTTAAAAGAACACATGGTAGCTAGGAAAAGGTTCAGACCTTTGTATAAAATTTTTGTACAGTGGAACCTCTAGGTTTTCCGAGTAGCAACCAACATATAAATGTTTACACAATAATCTAAATCAAGAAGACTAGTAATGAAAACCAGATTCTGTCGAATCTCAGGAGCATACATGACATCATGTAGAAATAAGGTACGTCTACCACAGAGGTTGGGTTTGCAAATGTCAATGCCTTTGACTTCAATCCTTGCATTATTTCTCACATATATCCATTTGTTGTCAGCTGGTACCCGACGGTACTCCACGTGTGTAGCTCGATCATGAGATACATAATTCATTGCTCTTGAATCTATAATCCATAAAGGATAAGAATCAGCTAACAACACTGAACTTGCAACTTAATGTTCATGGGAAGAAGATAAAGATGGATCTACCTTTTTCATTTCAGTACAATCCCAAGCAAAATGACCCTTCTTGCCATAATTGTAGTGAGTCATCTTGCTCTTAGGTTTTTGTCCATATTTCTTTCCTTTCTTCTTGATTTGGTCTTGGCCAACAACAACACCAGTGTCTTTTCCTTTTCCCTTTCATTTCTTAAACTATCTTTTCTTATTCTGGGAACCAGAATCTTCAGCTACAAAAACTTGGCGAGAAATCCTTGCAGATTTTATTCTCTCCGCCTCCAATTTAACATGGCGTGAGACATCAGTGAATGTCTTGATACTTTCACTATGAGTCAGATCCTATTTCATTGTTGTTCCAAGAATCAGGAAGGGAATGGATAACTGCGTGAACTTGTTGTTCAAAAGTCAACTCATGACCGACAACCTTTATGTAAAATATCGAAAAATGTTAGAAAATAATAAGGGAATTTTTCGAAATTTTTAGAAATTTTTCGAGAATTTTTCAGAGCTCGTATGGTCGAGTTTACGGGGATGAGAACGGGGCCCCGGGAAAGCCTGTTTAGGCTACCCCATTTAAGAGAGGAAAAGTTTATTTATTTATATTCTTTTTCTTTTCTTTTCTTTCTCCCCCTAAACGCCATTTTCACTCCCTCACTGCCGAACCCGACGCGCCCTCTTCTTCATCCTCATTTGTGCCCTAACTTTCCTTCCCAACCGGCGCCGATCACTCTTCTTTCCTCTCTTCCTCCGTTGATTCTTACCTTCCTCTCCTCTGGCCGACCATTTTCCCTCTACTCTGCCTTTCTCTTCTCCTCTACGCGCCGACACGAGCGCCGTCCACCTTGCTCCTCACGCGCGCCACTGCCGTGCCGGCGCTTCTGCCTCTGCCCTAGAGCCCGCAGACGACGCCCTCTTCCTCTCTTCCGACCGAGCATAGCCAACCTCCGTGGCCGATCGTTGGACATCGCCACCGGCCACTGCCACCAGGCCGACCACGCGCCGCCGATGCCTGTGCCCTAGCGCCGGCCGCCCCCTCTGCTGATGTTTGGCAGCAACACTGACACCGCGATTCCTCTTCCTCCATGTTCTTCTCGGCATTGATCAGCGCTCGAGAGATGGCAGTCGGTCTCCTCTTCGTCACTTCTACTCTCCCTTCTTCCCTCTGCGCCTCTGCCGACCATTGGATTGGGAAAATCCAGCCTCTGCCATGATCTTTGTTCCGGTTCCCTCTGTGCCCTAGTGTAACGCCCCGCCTCCTACTGATTAGGCTGTGAGGCTGAGCGTCACATTATGCTGTGCTAAATTACTATTGCGAAAATCTGGATTGATTAAAATTTTACTAAACTGATTATTGTAAAATCTGAACTTAATATTCTAGGAGTACCTAGGAGTTGTACACATGCTAGGGAATATAATCTATGCCTCTCGGATGCCCTGCTAGCTGTAATCATGCATTTCAATTGATCCATGAATCGATTGGGCTGTCGGATCGATCCAGTGATCGATCCAACTTGATACTGGCACGGAGAAAAGCTCTGATCGGTCGGCTAACCGATCCAGTGGCTATATGGCTTCTGTATGCGGCTGGATCGGTCTACCGACCGATCCAGGAGTACACTGATCGGTCGGTAGACCGATCCAATGGCTCACTGATCGGTCGGCTGACCGATCAGTGAGCTTCTGTACTCTTTGCTAACTCTCTGTTCGCGACTGGATCGGTCAGCTTACCGATCCAGTGGCACAACCCCAATTCTGATCGATCTGTAGATCGATCTGGGTTTCTGATTTTGCACTGGACCTCTGATTTCAGCACTAGTTCGTGCCAAAATCTCATATAAGAATTCTAAAATCGTTTGAAATAAGTTCTAACATCTATTAACTAACATTCCGACATAACTACTAACAATTTAAACAAATCTTCCATGGGTTAACATTCTATGGTCTAAAAGTGCATAAAGGTACTGAAGAAAAGAAAACTAAGTTCTTAATTTGCTAACTCCCTAAGGATCTTCATTCCAAGTTCCTGCCACACACACCATCACTGCATTGACCCTCAGCTTCCTCTACTAGTCCATCTTTCCTTTACCTTTATCTGCAGTATAAGGAAAAGAAAGTATCTATAAGCTTTCGCTTAGTAAGAAATCATCTACCTCACTAAAACATGCATTCGATGCAATATGCTTTTAAAAGAATGCTATTTAAAAACATGCACTGAATTTGTTAAAGCATGACATACTGAAGTTACATGACATAATTACTGAAACATGGTATAAATACTGAAACATGGCATGCATAATAAAATCTAAGCATGGAGCTATCTCATGGTATCAACTAGGAGAACTAAACTGAAACTGAAACTAAAACTGAGCTAACACTATATTCACATAACTAGATTAAGAGTTTGAAAGCTATTATCATAATAAGTGAAAATAGTAATCATGCTGCTGTTTGGGCCCGGCTACTGTACTTGCTGTGCGCGCATCCCTAACTAGACCCGGGGTTGCAAATTCCGAATCTAGTAGGGTTTACTAGGTTAGCTAAACCTAGGGACGACTGTGGGAGCCCAACCCAATGGATATCTAATCCAGTACAGTGCCACTGAAAGTAAAATACTGAACGTGAGCTAATAAATTCTTGTCTTGCTTTTACTAGGTTGTCTAAACCTAGAATTAGGTTATCTAAACCTAGAGGCAACTGTGGGAGCCTACCCATTGGACATCTAGTCCTGTAAAAGCTGGAGCAAGACTAAATAAACTATAAAATGCTGCTACTGCATTTATCTAAGCTACTAAAATGCCTAAGTTGCATTTTTCTGTGCCAAACAACTAAAACGAACACTTGGTATGCGCTAATTCGCATCCTTTGTGTCGGTAGTCTACATATTACTAAACTAATACATGGAATTCACACGAAGCTACTTATACTGCAGGTGAGGGGTTTCTTACCTCCTGTTCGTAATTTCTTACGATTCAAATCGCTAGGTCTCCAGAGGAGACGATCCTTTCGACGATCTTCTCGCGTCTATGCGTTCCTCTCGCGGAGGGGAGCGTCCTCATGCACTTGGTGTTGCCAGGAGGTCCTCCTAGGGCCCTAGGCTTGGTGCGGCGAGAGAAAAAGAGGAGGGAGAAGGGGCGTCGGCGGTGAGGGTTGGAGTGGAGGAGAAATTGCCGAACCAAACAAAATAAACCAAACCCCACTTAAATTTTCTATTTATATTAAGTGGGTAATTTCACCCAACTCTAATATAAATTTAATTGTCTCCCTTTTCTTTCAGCACGGCCCTGCTGGGTTCACTTGGTTTACTAAAGCTATCTATAAGTCATAGGGTTCGCTAGGTCTCGGGTTCAATTCCCGTGTAGGCTATTTTCGTTTTCTATTTATTTTTGCTACTTCCGCTATCCTAAAAATTCCGGAAAAATATCTAAAAATTCTAGAATAATTATAGAATATTTCTAATATAGTTTTGAGAATTTTTGAGCGTTACAATCCCCCATACCTTATAAAAAGTTCATCCTCGAACTTAGAATAACTCTGGGTACTTCTGTCTCATGCTGGCCTCTGTCTCCCAAGTTGCCTCTTCTGCTGTGTGACTGTGCCAAATAACTTTGACTAATGGTACTTCCTTGTTCCGTAATTTCTTAACTGCTCGGTCTATTATCTGAATAAGCCGACTGTCATAGCTGAGGTCCTCGCGGATCTGTACCAACTGGGGCTCAATCACCTGAGTGGCATCTGGGATATGCTTCTTCAGTATAGAGACATGAAATACATTGTGGACAGCTGACATTTCCTAGGGTAGCTCTAGCTCATATGCTACCTTGCCCACTCTTCTGCTAATAAGGTATGGTCCCACATATCGGGGACTTAGCTTGCCCTTCTTCCCAAAACGCATTACTCCCTTCATGGGAGCTACTCTGAGGAACACTGAATCCCCAACTGAAAACTCTAAAGGTCTGCGCCGTGTATCATCATAGCTTTTCTGGCGGCTCTGAGCTGTCTCTATCCTCTGGCGGATCTGCTGTATAGCTGCTGTGGTATCTGCCACTAGGTCTGTCTGAAGTTCTAGTTCTTTCTGTTCTTCTT